>NC_067482.1:71108310-71708310 GCF_947179515.1 Apodemus sylvaticus
ATGTTCAACTTCACTAGTCATCAGGGAAATGCAAATAAAACAACCCTGAAACTTCACCTTACACCAGTCAGAATGGCTAAGATTAAAAATTCAGGAGACAGCAGGTGTTGGCTAGGATGAGGAGAAAGAGGAACACTCCTCCACTGCTGGTGGGGTTGCAAATTAGTACAACCACTCTGGAAATCCGTCTGGCGGTTCCTCAGAAAACTGGGCACGTCATTTCCAAAAGATCCTGCTATACCACTCCTGAGCATATACACAGAGGATTCCCCAGCATGTAATAAGGATATATGCTACACTATGTTCATAGCAGCCCTATTTATAATTGCCAGAAGCTGGAAAGAACCCAGGAATCCCTCAACAGAAGAATGGATGCAAAAAATGTGGTATATATACACAATGGAGTACTATTCAGCCATTAGAAACAATGAATTCATGAAATTCTTAGGCAAATGGATGGAGCTGGAGAACATCATACTAAGTGAGGTAACCCAATCTCAGAAGATCAATCATGGTATACACTCGCTAATAAGTGGATATTAGCCTGGAAAACTGGAATACCCAAAACATAAGCCACACATCAAATGAGGTACAAGAAGAACGGAGGAGTGGCTCCTGGTTCTGGAAAGACTCAGTGTTGCAGTATAAGGCAAAACCAGAACAGGGAAGTGGGAAGGGGTGGATGGGAGAACAGGGGGATGGAAGGGGGCTTATGTGACTTTCAGGGAGTGGGGGACCAGAAAAGGGGAAATCACTTCATATGTAAATAAAAAAAATATCGAATAATTTTTTTAAAAAAAAAAAGAAGCGAAAGTAATTTTTGGTCAGCTAAGAATCCTGAGGCCCTTACTGCATTGCAGTAAATATAGCTCATTAACCAGAATCTCCTGAAGACACAAAGCATCAGCACAAGTAGATATTCTAAGATCTTCTAATAGATATTCTAAGAACTATGGTGCATTATTCAATGCCATGATACCATGTTCCAATTCAATCTCACTTCTTCACTACAAATACACAATCCAAAAAAATATAGAAATTATCTACACTTTTAGAAATGAAGTATATTCTTGGCCAACTGCTCAAGATATCTACTTATGTAAATCAATATGCTAAATGGATTACCAGTTCAAATAATATTTTATATTTTCATTTAAGGATTTATGATTTGAGGAATAAGCAATAATATTAAAACTCAGACGATCTAGACATAAACAGGAACATGAATAAATGCTGCATCAATTTAGTAGCTACTTTCCCTCTCTGAATGGCTATACCCTTTCTGGAAATCCACTTTCTACCATGCTAGCTCTCACTGAAATAAGCACTAATGTCACAGAAACGTGAACACTCACTTCTTGGAGCAAATCCTAAAGCAACAAAGACCAAATGGCAAGCACATTCTTCCTTGATATTTTATCTTCCTTTCTGACCCAATGGAAGAATTATTTTCTCTAGTTCCTGTCTACTGTTTTTGCATAAATAATTATTGCACTTTTAATAGATTGAGGCAAATAAAGTATTTACTGTCTCACCATTTTCCTGGGTCAGAACTGAGATGGCTCCAAAATAGACCTATGTTTTTCCTAGATGCTCACTTTCTGTCTTTCATGAGGATAATGTTCAGTTGGGGCTTCAAAGACTTCCCCCACCCTCTGGGTGGGAATCATGCCTAGACAGTAGTCGAGGTGCAGTTCTTTACAGGGAGTCTTTGTGATAGTCATATGTATGCAAAGTTCACTTTTTCAAAGCCAGACAAAAAGAAATCTTTTGACAAGAATAAAATGCTTCTTTTAGAAGCCTCCATTATGTAGATTATATCTACATACAACCAATGTCCCTTTTCCTAAAATCACCTGATTATGCACAAGTAAAGACAGTCTTGTTTGTTCCTTTTGTATTTTTAATATATTTCCCATTTTGTCTTTAGTTATTACAAAAGGCTTATTACACTGTTGAATAAAAATGACAGAGATTTTTTTTTCTGTTTTTCACTTTTGAAACCAAGTAGAAATATTCTCTGTAAAATTTATTCTTTGAAAATTTCACACATGTACATGATGTCTTTTGATTATATTCTTTTCCTTCAGATACCCCGGCTTCCTCCCCACAACATATCTCCCTCCCAACTTTATGTTCTTTTCTTTTTTGCAATATACTGGATCCCATTATGTTTTATCCTTTATGGTTATGGGGCCATCTATTGGGACACGTGCAACCTATAGCTTGTCAAACCCCAAAGTAATTTCTACTTCCTCAGCAGCCATCAGTTCTCAAGGGTTACTCAGCTAGGTGTAGGGCCTTTAGACCTCTCTTTCTTCCATTTTAGAATTTCCAAATGCCTTGATCTTACACAAATAGATTTTGTACAGGTTACCACAAGTGCTGTGAACACACATGTGTACAAGCTGTATCCTGTTCAGGGAACTGCATTTCACAGAATTGCCCATCATTGAGGACTTACATTCCTTCTCCCTCTTTGCATTGTTTTCAGTGCTTTACAAAGGAAGTATTGGTTTATATGTCCCACTGACAGCTGAGCACTCTGTACCATATGCTCAACATGCTAGACAGTTATGAGATGCTTCATCAATCACTACACATCACAATATGAATTTTCCATAACAGGGGCTGAGAAGAAGACAAATCCATGGATATAAACACAAGTATGTAGAATAGTTTGACAAAGTAGCCATTAGAAAAAAATTCATTGGTTCTTCCATTGCCTATATGACTTCCAGAATCATAGGCTTTTCCAGAAACATGACCATGTTTATGGTATTAGATATAAAACCTCACTAGCTCATTAGCAAATTCAAAATATAATTTTAAGAGAGTTTGAAAAGAAGTAATCCACGTGGGTGAACAATGCTCCTCCCAGAAGACATGTGTTCTTAAATGAAAATCTATGTGTGTCCTTATAATGTACTGATTAAGTAGTTTCCACATGTACCCAAAACAACACAAGCTATTGCCATTACTCTTGCTTGCCTACCATAACTAGAAAACAAGCCCATATTGCTAAAGAAATATAACACAGAAATCAATTTTGAATTGGCTACAAGTCATTCTCCCTGTGATGTAGTTTTCTTCCTGCTGCTACAAGGTGCTATACAGGCTGCTAAAGGATATCAACTGCCTTATATAATACTGGACCTTTCAAAGCCTTATACCAATGTTCCAGGCAAGATGTGCCTATTAATGCAATAATAGCATAATCTTTCCGGTGATAAACTGTTACCCTCTTCATTTGACATAAGGATACTTTTCAATATTTAGTGTGCTATACTGTGAATTAAAAGTATTAATTAAAAATATGCTAATATTAGAAAGTTATTTTGCATGATTAATTAGAAGTATGATTTTAAATTTCCAATGAATTTTGATTTTTAGCACAATTGTATTTATGCACTAACTTCAATATTTTTATATTGAAGACATATTAATATTTCTTTAATATTGAATATTATTGAAAAAACATGTCAATATGAAATAATTTCACAATTGTGAGTGATCTATATTTCCTTAGAATATATTCACCTTCAGATTTTACATATTTGAAACAATCAACTATTTCCTGTATATAAAACTGTATTTTTCTCATGGTTTTCTTTTTCTCAAGCTAGTAAATTCTAGTTTTAATAGCAAAATGAGTTAAACAAATTTAAGTAAGTGACATAAATGAAATTATAAAATGAGAAAATAAATTGAAGATGACAAAATAGGTGAAAAGAGACATCACGTGCACTTTCATGTTCACATTAAATTTGTTAAAATTTCTACACTGTTTAGTGTGATTTAGATATCTAATGTGATCACCATTAATGAAGTCACAAAAGACTTCTAATAGAAAAACAATCTTGGGCTGGAGAGATGGCTCAACAGTTAAGAGCACTGACTGCTCTTCCAAAGGTCCTGAGTTCAATTCCCAGCAACCACATGGTGGCTCACGATTATCTGTAATGAGATCTGATGCCCTTTTCTAGTATGTCTGAAGACAGCTGCAGTGTACTCATATAAAATAAATAAGTAAATAAATAAATAAATCTTAAAAAAAGAAAAACAACCTCAATAAAATTGGAAACATCATAATTCCTGACTTCAAGAGATTCTCTCAGCATCCAGCAACCAAAATAGAAGAACTACCTTAGCATAAACCTTTTCACACAAAATATGAACAGATTTTAAATAATACTAAGACATGATACATGGATCCACAGCCAACTGATATTCTGACAAATGCATGAAATATACATTTAAGAACTTAGTCTATTTAATAAATAGTGATGGGAAAATTGAATATCTGTGTGGAGAACACCTAAGGCTAGCCTCTATCTTAAACAATTCACATAAACCAACTCAAAACAAATCAAAGATCTTAAAATATGAAGCTACTTGTGAAGACATAACTGAAGGACTTCTAATATATCACCATAGTCAATGGAATTTTAAGACTCTCAAAGTGTAGGCAAAGAAGGAGAAGAGTAAATGGAATAGTGTGGAACTGAACACTTCCTCATAGCAAAGGGAAGAGTCAACCCAGAAAAAAAACAACCTAATGGATTAGATACATATTTGCAAGCTTTTCATGTAAGGGGAGAGTAACTTCTAGAATGCAAAAGGAGTTCTAAACCAGTCACAAATCTGAATACTGTCATTTAAAAAGAGACAGTTTTTACTTACAGGAATACAGAATGGCTAAGATCAAAACAGGTGACAACACATGTTGGAGAGGATGTGGAAGAAGAGGAGCACTCCTCCATTGTTGGTGGGATTGCAAACTGGTACAACCACTCTGGAAATCAATCTGAAGGTTCCTCAGAAAATTGAAAATAGATCTTCCTGAAGTCCCAGCAATACCACTCTTAGGAATATACCCAAAAAATGCCTCACCATGCCACAGTGGCACATATTCCACTATGTTCATAACAGCCTTATTTGTGATAGCCAGAAGCTGGAAACAACCTAGATGTCCCAGGACTGAAGAGTGGATACAACAGATGTGGTTTATTTACACAATGGAATACTACTCAGCTATTAAGAACAGGGACATCCTGAGTTTTGTAGGCAAATGGATGGAACTAGAAAATATCATCCTGAGTGTGGTAACTCAGACTCAAAAGGACAAGGATGATATGCACTCACTAATAAGTGGGTATTAACCAAATAAATAAATAAATAAATAATACCTGAGATACAGTCAACAAAACTCAAAAAGGTCAACAAGCTGAAGTTCCCAAGTGAGGACACCTCAGTCCCACTTGAGAGGGAGGGAGAAGAAAGCAATCATAAGTGGGGAGGGAGCAGAAGTGGGAAGGGAGGGAGAGAGGAAGGGACCTGGGAGGGAAAGTAGACAGGGCTAGGGACATTGAGAAGAGGGTAGAGAGGGAAACCTAATCTGACATTGGGGGAGGGAAAAGGACTGAAGCCCTGAGGGCTGGCAGAAACAATGGAAACAGGCATCCTTTGGAGATAAGAGGCTGGAAAGGACTTTCTAGAATGCATTAGAGACCTTAGAGGTGAGAGACTCACAGAACTAAAAGGAAGGGACCTTAGATGAGATGCCAAACAGTAGAGATATGGAACTTATAGACCCTACCGCCAGCAGGAAATCAGGGCTTCAAATGGAGGGGGTTTCCATCCTATAGAGCTCCAAGTCTGACCCATAATTGTTTCTGTCAGAATTACAGGGATGGAAATGGAGAGGAACCCAAGGAAAAGAAGGTCCAGTGACAGGCTCAAAGTGGGATCCAACATAAAGGGAGGTCCCAAGGCCCACCACTATTACTGAGGCTATGGAGAACTTACAAAAAGGAACCTAGCATGACAGCACTCCGGAAGACCCAACCAGCAACTGAAAGAGTCAGATGTAGATATTTGCATCCAACCAATGGACAGAAGCTGCTGACCCCTACTGTTGAATTAGGAAAGGCTGAATGAAGCTGAGGGCAACCCTGTAGGAGGACCAGCAGTCTCAATTAATCTGGACACCCTGGATCTCTCAAACACTGGACCACCAAAGAGACAGGCTGTACCAGCTGATATGAGGCATACATTCAAGAGAAGACTGCTGGGTCTGTGTTCATCCAGAGATGATGTACATAACCCTCCTGGAGGCCCCAGGGAGTTTAGAGGTCAGGTGGGATAGTGGGTAGGGACATCTATGTGGAGACAGGGAAGGGAGGAGATATGGGATGTGGAACAGTCAGAGGGTGGGCAGAGGTTGGCGGGGTGGGGAATAAAATATGGAATGTATAAACATAATTAATAAAAATAAAAATATATGTACTTTGAAAAATAAAAATAAAAAGAGGCCAAAGATCTCAGCACATAATTCTGAAAAGAACATAACACATGGTCAATCAACACATGAAAATATGCTTAGCCTGTTTAATCATTGAATAAATGCAATTCAAAATTGCCATGTGATACCATCTTACCTAGCTATTCACAACAAGTAAATAATAATAAAACCTGTCCAAATAGTGGAGTAAATGAAACCCATATTTATCAGTGGAAATGTCCTTTGGACAGCAATAACTGTATATAGGCTCTTTAAATATTTCAAATTAAAACTAACAAATGATCTCTTATATTACTACTTAGGTTTCTGTACTAGAAACCTTTGTGATACTGGGAGAAAATATCTAACAAAAGCAGCTTACAAGAGGAATGATTTAGTTTGAATCATGACTTAGGAATGTGGCAGTCCATCATAGCAGTGGGGTAATGGAGTCTTTTTTTTTTTTTTTTTTGTCTTTTTTTTTTATTTGATATAATTTATTTACATTTCAAATGATTTCCCCTTTTCTAGCCCCCCCCCACTCCCCGAAAGTCCCGTAAGCCCCCTTCTCTTCCCCTGTCCTCCCTCCCACCCCTTCCCAGTTCCCCGTTCTGGTTTTGCCAAATACTGTTTCACTGAGTCTTTCCAGAACCAGGGACCACTCCTGCTTTCTTCTTGTATCTCATTTGATGTGTGGATTATGTTTTGGGTATTCCAGTTTTCTAGGTTAATAACCACTTATTAGTGAGTGCATACCATGATTCACCTTTTGAGTCTGGGTTACCTCACTTAGTATGATGTTCTCTAGCTTCATCCATTTGCCTAAGAATTTCATGAATTCATTGTTTCTAATGGCTGAATAGTACTCCATTGTGTAGATATACCACATTTTTTGTATCCACTCTTCTGTTGAGGGATACCTGGGTTCTTTCCAGCATCTGGCAATTATAAATAGGGCTGCTATGAACATAGTAGAGCATGTATCCTTATTACATGGTGGGGAATCCTCTGGGTATATGCCCAGGAGTGGTATAGCAGGATCTTCTGGAAGTGAGGTGCCCAGTTTTCGGAGGAACCGCCAGACTGCTTTCCAGAGTGGTTGTACCAATTTGCAACCCCACCAGCAGTGGAGGAGTGTTCCTCTTTCTCCGCACCCTCTCCAACACCTGCTGTCTCCTGAATTTTTAATCTTAGCCATTCTGACTGGTGTAAGATGAAATCTTAGGGTTGTTTTGATTTGCATTTCCCTAATGACTAATGAAGTGGAGCATTTTTTAAGATGCTTCTCCGCCATCCGAAGTTCTTCAGGTGAGAATTCTTTGTTTAACTCTGTACCCCATTTTTTAATAGGGTTGTTCGGTTTTCTGGAGTCTAACTTCTTGAGTTCTTTATATATATTGGATATTAGCCCTCTATCTGATGTAGGATTGGTGAAGATCTTTTCCCAATTTGTTGGTTGCCGATCTGTCCTCTTGACGGTGTCCTTTGCCTTACAGAAACTCTGTAACCTTATGAGGTCCCATTTGTCAATTCTTGCTCTTAGAGCATACGCTATTGGTGTTCTGTTCAGAAACTTTCTCCCTGTACCGATGTCCTCAAGGGTCTTCCCCAGTTTCTTTTCTATTAGCTTCAGAGTGTCTGGCTTTATGTGGAGGTCCTTGATCCATTTGGATTTGAGCTTAGTACAAGGAGACAAGGATGGATCAATTCGCATTCTTCTGCATGCTGACCTCCAGTTGAACCAGCACCATTTGTTGAAAAGGCTATCTTTTTTCCATTGGATGTTTTCAGCCTCTTTGTCGAGGATCAAGTGGCCATAGGTGTGTGGGTTCATTTCTGGATCTTCAATCCTGTTCCATTGATCCTCCTGCCTGTCACTGTACCAATACCATGCAGTTTTTAACACTATTGCTCTGTAGTATTGCTTGAGGTCAGGGATACTGATTCCCCCAGATTTTCTTTTGTTGCTGAGAATAGTTTTAGCTATCCTGGGTTTTTTGTTGTTCCAGATGAATTTGATAATTGCTCTTTCTAACTCTGTGAAGAATTGAGTTGGGATTTTGATGGGTATTGCATTGAATCTGTATAGTGCTTTAGGCAAAATGGCCATTTTAACTATATTGATTCTACCGATCCATGAGCATGGGAGGTTTTCCCATTTTTTGAGGTCTTCTTCCATTTCCTTCTTCAGAGTCTTGAAGTTCTTGCCATACAGATCTTTCGCATGTTTGGTAAGAGTCACCCCAAGATACTTTATACTGTTTGTGGCTATTGTGAAGGGGGTCATTTCCCTAATTTCTTTCTCAGCCTGCTTATCCTTTGAGTATAGGAAGGCCACTGATTTGCTTGAGTTGATTTTGTAACCTGCCACTTTGCTGAAGTTGTTTATCAGCTGTAGGAGCTCTCTAGTGGAGTTCTTTGGGTCACTTAGGTAGACGATCATGTCGTCTGCAAATAATGATAGTTTGACTTCCTCCTTTCCAATTTGTATCCCTTTGACCTCCTTATGTTGTCGAATTGCCCGAGCTAGTACCTCAAGTACAATATTGAAAAGATAAGGAGAAAGGGGGCAGCCTTGTCTGGTCCCTGATTTCAGTGGGATTGCTTCAAGTTTCTCTCCGTTTAGTTTGATGCTGGCTACCGGTTTGCTGTATATTGCTTTTACTATGTTTAGGTATGGGCCTTGAATTCCTGTTCTCTCCAAGACTTTAAGCATGAAAGGATGCTGAATTTTGTCAAATGCTTTTTCAGCATCCAATGAAATGACCATATGATTTTGTTCTTTGAGTTTGTTTATGTAGTGGATTGTATTGATGGATTTCCGTATATTGAACCAACCCTGCATTCCCGGGATAAAGCCTACTTGATCATGGTGGATGATCGTTTTGATGTGTTCTTGGATTCGGTTGGCAAGAATTTTGTTGAGTATTTTTGCATCGATGTTCATAAGGGAAATTGGTCTGAAGTTCTCTTTCTTTGTTGGATCTTTGTGTGGCTTTGGTATCAGCGTAATTGTGGCTTCGTAGAAGGAATTGGGTAGTGTTCCTTCTGTTTCTATTTTGTGGAATAGTTTGAAGAGTATTGGTGTTAACTCTTCTTTGAAGGTCTGGTAGAATTCTGCACTGAAACCATCTGGTCCTGTGCTTTTTTTGGTTGGAAGACTTTCTATGACTCCTTCTATTTCTTTAGGCTTTATGGGACTGTTTAGATGGTCTAGTTGGTCCTGATTTAATTTTGGTATTTGGTATCTGTCAAGGAAATTGTCCATTTCCTCCAGATTCTCCAGTTGTGTTGAGTACAGGCTCTTGTAGTAGGATCTGATGATTTTTTGGATTTCCTCAGTTTCCGTTGTTATGTCTCCCTTTTCATTTCTAAGTTTGTTAATTTGGATACTTTCTCTGTGCCCTTTGGTCAGTCTGGCTAAGGGTTTATCTATCTTGTTGATTTTCTCAAAGAACCAGCTCCTAGTTTTGTTGATTTTTTGTATGGTTCTCTTTGTTTCTACTTGATTGATTTCGGCCCTGAGTTTGATGATTTCCTGCCTTCTACTCCTCCTGGGTGAAATAGCTTCTTTTTGTTCTAGGGCTTTCAGGTGTGTCATTAAGTTGGTAATGTATGCTCTCTCCATTTTCTTTTTGGAGGCACTCAGGGCTATGAGTTTTCCTCTTAGCACTGCTTTCATTGTGTCCCATAGATTTGGGTATGTTGTGTTTTCATTTTCATTGTGTTCTAAAAAGTCTTTAATTTCTTTCTTTATTTCTTCCTTGACCAAGGTGTCATTGAGTAGAGTATTGTTCAATCTCCACGTGTTTGTGGGTTTTCTGTTGTTTCTGTTGCTATTGAAGACCACTTTTATTCCATAGTGATCAGATAGGAGGCATGGGATTAGTTCTATCTTTTTATATTTGTTGAGGTCTGTCTTGTGACCAATTATATGGTCGATTTTGGAGAAGGTACCATGAGGTGCTGAAAAAAAGGTATATTCTTTTGTTTTAGGATAGAATGTTCTATATATATCAGTTAAATCTAATTGGTCCAAAGCTTCAATTAGTTTCATTGTGTCCTTGTTTAGTTTCTGTTTTCCTGATCGGTCCATTGAGGAAAGTGCAGTGTTGAAGTCACCAACAATTATTGTGTTAGGTGCAATGTGTGCTTTGAGTTTTAATAAAGTTTCTTTTATGAAAGAGGGTGCCCTTGCATTTGGAGCATAGATGTTCAGGATTGAGAGTTCTTCTTGTTGTATTTTTCCTTTGACCAGCAAGAAGTGTCCCTCAGAGTCTCTTTTGATGACTTTGGGTTGAAAGTCAATTTTATCTGATATTAAAATGGCTACTCCAGCTTGTTTCCTGAGACCATTTGCTTGTAAAATTGTCTTCCAGCCTTTTGCTCTAAGGTAGTGTTTGTCTTTGACCCTTAGGTGTGTTTCCTGTAAGCAGCAAAATGTAGGGTCCTGTTTACGTATCCAGTCAGTTAGTCTGTGTCTTTTTATTGGGGCATTGAGTCCATTGATGTTAAGAGATATTAAGGAATAGTGATTGTTACTTCCTATCATTTTTGACGTTATTTTTTAAATTTGATTGCTTAACTTATTTGGGTTTGATGAAAGGTTACTATCTTGCTTTTTTCAGGGTGGAGTTTCCCTCCTTGTATTGGTGTTGTCCTCCTATTATCCTTTTTAGGGCTGGGTTTGTGGATAGATATTGGGTGAACTTGGTTTTGTCGTGAAATATCTTAGTTTCTCCATCTATGGTGATTGAGAGTTTTGCTGGATATAGTAGTTTTGGTTGGCATTTGTGTTCTCTTAGAGTCTGCATGAGATCTGCCCAGGACCTTCTAGCCTTCATAGTCTCAGGTGAAAAGTCTGCTGTGATTCTGATAGGTCTTCCTTTATATGTTACTTGGCCTTTTTCTCTTACTGCCTTTAGTATTCTTTCTTTGTTTAGAACATTTGGTGTTTTGATTATTATGTGACGGGAAGTATTTCTGTTCTGGTCCAGTCTGTTTGGAGTTCTGTAGGCTTCTTGTATATTCATGGGCATCTCTCTCTTTAGGTTAGGGAAGTTTTCTTCCATAATTTTATTGAAGATATTTGCTGGCCCTTTAAGTTGTAAATCTTCACTCTCATCTATGCCTATAATCCTTAGGTTTGGTCTTCTCATTGTGTCCTGGATTTCCTGGATATTTTGGGTTACAAGCTTTTTGCACTTTGCATTTTCTTTAACTGTTGAGTCCATGGTTTCTATGGAATCTTCAGCATCTGAGATTCTTTCTTCTATCTCTTGTATTCTGTTGTTGATATTTGCATCTCTGTCCCCTGATTTCTTCCCAAGGCTTTCTATCTCCAAAGTTGTCTCCCTTTGAGTTTTCTTAGTTGTTTCTACTTCTGATTTTAGATCCTGGATGGTTTTGCTTAGCTCCTTCCCTTGCATGTTTGTGTTTTCCTGTAATTCTTTAAGAGATTTTTGTGTTTCCTCTTTCATGAGCTCAGCCTGTTGACCAAAGTTCTCCTGTATTTCTTTAAGAGATTTTTGTGTTTCGTCTTTCATGACCTCAGCCTGTTGAGCAAAGTTCTCCTGTATTTCTTTAAGTGTTTTTTGCATTTCCTCCTTGTTGGCTTTTGTATTCTCCTGGATTTCTTTCAATGATTTTTGTGTTTCCCTTGCAAGGGCTTCTAACTTTTGATCCATTTTCTCCTCAATGACCTTCATGTGTTCCTGTACCAGCATCATGACCAGTGATTTTAAATCCAAATCTTGTTTTACTGGTGTGATGGGGTATCCAGGACTTGCTGGTAGAGGAGAATTTGGTTCAGATGTTGCCATATTGCCTTGATTTCTGTTAGTGACGTTTCTGCGTTTGCCTTTTGCCATCTAGCTCTCACTGGTGTTACTTGGTCTTGTCAGTGCTGGACTCACCAGTGCAAGCTGCCCCTTCCCCGTTGGCCTCTGGTGCACAGCTTACACTCTGCACTGCCTATAGACAGGGTGCTGTTTTCCAGGCTGTTCAGATCCCAAAGCAGGCACCTGAAGGCTCCCGCTGGGGCCCGCAGGATTTATCGGAGCACACCGACTTTTCCCAGCTGGCCGCCCGGAAGCCCCCACTAGCCTCTTGAGGGACCTGGAGATGTGGCGGCCACCCAGGCTGATCTGAAGCGGAGAGATTTGAGCTGGGGGCTTCTGCCTGAGGCCTTGCCCCAGATTGTGTCTGTGGACCAGGTGGAACCCGTGTGCACCCCCAGGGAGCTCCGAAGGTGAATGTTGCTGTGACCTCCCCTGTGCTCCGCTCACTCCGCTGGGCAGCCGATTTCCCCAACCGGGCTGGCGCACACTAGGTTAGCCTTGTCGCCTGGGCCCTGAGTCCAGGCAAACGCCTGGGAGGCCAAGGTCCGAGCAAAGTTCCCCTAGGGCTATGTCTGTTATTTGGGTCCGCCAGGTGACCCGGATGGCGGGCGTGCGCGTCCGCGCTCCGCGAAAGCACCGGGAGAGTCTGTTGTGCTAATAACCTCCTGGGCTGGTTGACACACAGATGGCCCACCAAGCCGCCCAGTTCTTGGGGTCAGTCCTGTGCCTTTTGGGGCCTAGACCCCCGTTTTGTTAGCCTCAGGCTACGCTTGTTAGCAGTCTCTGCCCTCCCGAGCACTCTGGCTCCTGTAGGCAAAATGGCGGCGCGTGCACCGGCCGGGGCAAAAAAAAAAACTCCTGGCTGGGTTGGCGCCCCGATGGCCACTCGAACAGCCCAGGGCCTGGGTGCAGGCCAAGGCCCGTCTGGCTCAGACCCCTGCGGTGTTGGGCCTAGGATTATGTTTGTGTACCTCAGTCTGACCGATCTCTGGAGCCCGGGATCAAGATGGCGGTGAGTCTCTCCTGACTGGCGGGCAGCCGAGTTCTGAAGTGGCTTCCGTGCAGCGAAAGGCTCCGCAGAACCGCAGTTGCTTGCCGCCCGGCTGGTCAGCGAAGGTCAGTGGTCGTGGGCGCAGGGCCTAACTGGACCCTGTGTCGCCTTGGTTCCACTGCTGATGGCCCTTCAGCTGGAGCAGCCACTGCTACCGCCGCCGCCCCCAGCCCTTGAATCGGTAATGGAGTCTTTATGAAGAGGGGAGTGTGTCACAGAGGTGCTTTCATCATGCCACATTTGGAAGCAGAAAGAGTATGGTTGGGAGCAGAGAAAGCTGTTTACCCTTCAAAACCCACCATTAGCTAATACACATGTCCTTTGTTTTGAATCTTCTGCTTTTTGGTTCTGCTTAGTTGCTACTACAGATAAAGTAGGTGACTACATTGTTATTTGTCCTTTTCTTGACACAAGTCAATGGAGGTAGATGATCATGGTCTAAACCTTCTGAAACCGTAAGTTGAAACAAATGGTTGTGATATAAATGTTTCTTTCAAGTATTTCTTATAGTGATAAAGTTTATTAACTGAAGCTTGTACCATATTACAAAGCAATAATAATTAAATATTTATTTTACTGATATGGAAATATTAACATAAAGCCAGACACAGTGATTCATAACTCTATTCCCATATTTGGAAGTAGAAGTAGGAAGATTATGAGCATCTAACTGAAAAACAATATATACACATACACACACACACACACACACATACACACACACACCACATACCACATACACGCATATGTATTTATCACATATCTGTCATATATATGCATAATTTATATTTATATTTAAGGGGAGGAATTTGCTACACAAATCTATAATTTCAATACTTACTAGGCTGAAAGAGTAATAATTCAATACCAAGGCTAGCTTGGGCAACTTAGTGAATCTTTGTCTCAAAAGAAAAAACATAGTCTCAGTTTTCAGAAGGTAAGTAGGATCAAAGACCATTCAGAGTCCTGTAGATGGACAATGACACAGGAAGTCCAGAAATGGACAAGCACCAGGACTTTAAGCATGCCAACAATGAGGCCTGAAGCTTAACATTTCTCCACAAGACTGTTGAAATGTGCCTGGCAAAAGAGGAACTAAAGGCCCTTGGAGGTTCCCATAATTTTGCTGCACTGTATAGTACATGTTGATGAACTATACTGCCTTGTTTTGGGTGTCCTCACCCGAGCAATATATAAAGAGCTATGATAGCAACACACATGCTGGCTTGGGTCATCATCCTCGCAGCACTCCTACTCCTAGCTTTGACTATTTTTTTTCATCCATGGTCCTCCCCTTTCAAGTCCTAGAATGAACCATGGAAGAACATCAGGTCTGGCTTACCCGGGATATAATTTAATGATAGCCTAGCATGTGGCCTATGTTCAGCTTATAGTGCCATTACTTAATTGATTGATTGATTAATTTATTAATCAAAAGACATAAGGTATTAAAAATAATAGAAAACTATAAAATAGACACACTCATTTAGGAGTAAATTGATCTGTGACCAAATTTTATGGTACATATAAGAAAATGAACTTTCCTAATGAAATGCACTAGGAAAAATAGGGATTCACATACAAAGCATAAAACTATTAAGCATCCCATTAAAACAGTCTCAAAGTGCATTAAAGTCTTATGTATAATGCTTGAAAACAGAAGAGTACCTGTGCAGCATTGTCTCACCAATATATTTTCAACCTTCAGTGCTCAAGGAATGAGAGCATAGACAAATGAAAGTGCAGCAAGCTAAATTTTTCTACACAAAATGGAAACAATTAACAGGGTGAAAATACAGTCTGTAAAGTGCTATAAAATGTTGTCATGCATTTAAGATCCTATGAGTCAATTTATTATCAAGAAACCATCCTATTAAAAACAGGCTAAGGGTCTAAATGCCATTTATCAAAAGAAAGCATAGAAATGGATGAGACTCAATACCATTAATCATCAGAGAAATTAAAATGAAAACCCACTATGAGATAGAGCTTCAACCCATCAGCATATCATATATAAAACTGCTAAGTTTTGGCAAGGATGGGGAGGATGGGGAGTCCCAGCACAGTGAAAATATAAGTTGATAGAGCCCTTATGAAACATTCTCTAAAGCCAAAATATTGAGTTACCTCAGGATTCAGCAGCCCTACTGCTGCATATATGTCCAAAGCATTTGCAGTCAAATTATCAAAGGGATATCTGTGTTCTCCACTGCTCTGTATAACACAGCATTCACAAAATCCACAGTATACAATCAACTCAAGGTTGCTAATCAATGAGTGGATAAAAGGCACATGCATATACAATGGAATACATTTTTTTTCTCTTTGTTGACATGGGAAAGCAGAGAGTATTTGGGATGGTGCAGAGATGTAAACAAAAAACAAAGCTGTTCATCCTAGATAAGAAAGCAATGAGTGACCAAAGTAACAATTCCACCAAATCCAACTTACTAGTCCGTGAACTTACTGACATTATTTATAGGAGTGTAAGTAAAAGGATATTTACATGTGCACAAGAGGCTCAGAGTCAACCATACCATCAAAACCCCACCCAAAATTAGGTCATCACTCATGGAAGCTGACTCTCTAGAGTTCTCTAGATGGTGTGAAGAAAATTTGATAAGAAAATCTCCTCTCTGTCAGGGGGTTTTTGACTGGTCTTGAGAACAGAAGAACCTTATAAATATTGTATCATGGACTCTCTGAGGCTGTAAATATTTCATTTTCTAAATCTTAAGTGTCTCCCTCTAGGGCTGAGTGTTTAAATTCTAAAGATATTACTAAAAAGCAAGTGGTAGTTATTCTAGTTAGCTTGACTCAGTCATTCACAAAACAAGCATGCAATCTGTCACCATTCCATAAGTAAATAGAGTGAACAGTGGTAAATATAAAATGATGCTAAAAATAAAGTTAAGAAGCTAGAGATCACCAAAATTTTAGATATGTTTATGGTTATTTAATATCTATAGAGTAAAACTGTTTTAAAGGAAAATATGCATCAAATTGTTTTTGAAGTTTAAACTTTAAAATCTTATATAAGGGTACAAATATGATGGTAAATATGTAATTTGTGGGAGGTTTATACAATTATATAGTACAATTTCCCTCAGAAAGAAATAACAAAAATGAAAAATGAATATTTTGGGATATAAGCATGGGGCTCTAAATTGAGATCTCTAGCATCCCCTAAAAGCCACATGAAATGTCACACTTATGACCTCCAGGAAGTGTGAGAGGTTTACTGGACCATCTGACTAACTGAAGTGGTTCACTCCAGATTCAAGGAAAGGTATTGTCTGAAAAATAAAGTGGAGTCAAGATATGAAAGTGAAATCACAGAGTGCATCTGTAAGGTGAAAGGTTAAGTTAGGGTCCAAAAGTAGGAAAGGGCAGTTTCTGATCCAGGAACAGATAAGAGACCACCAGACAGGACTTCTGCTTGAGTAGGCTGCAATAACCACTTGGGACCAAGATGAGCTGAAACTCCAGAGCTCGTCAGGGAAGACCTCTACTAGTTGTTTGTTGATACAAACACGAAGCATCCGCTGGAAGATCATGCGTGTGGAACCCCTCCAGTGTCAGGTGTTTATTGTTTTAGGGGGTGCAGATGAGGCAGCTATAGTCTTCCTTACTCTGCCATGTCTAATATGATTATAATACAGCCATGTGCCCCTACAGTACTAATTCACCCTCATAAATGTAAAGATACTGCCCTTTCTACTTCTAGGAATAAGTCATTTTGTCAATCTGTGCTACATGGGTCCTGCCAGACAGATAGTATGTTTTTGTCGGTCCAAGCAAGAGCTATAGCTAGTCCCCTCCTCAAAATGAAGTTAAAAGCTGCTTGTAAAATTGAGTCTCCTAAGCTTTAGGCATAGCCTAAAAAAATGTGGTTTTATATAATACAATGCAGAGTAACATAGGGCATACTCTGATCTCAAAAGATATCAAGTGAGGAAAATTGTTACCCTTTCCCTGCGACATATACAAAAATATACACATATACACAGATACGTGTACTCTCCTGTGCACATTTGAATGTATATGCACACTTGCAGCACACAGAGAGGGAGGTGGGGAGAGGGAGAGAGGACAAAGGGGAAAGAGGGAGAAAGGAAGAAAGAGGGAGGAATGGAGGGAGAAAGGGAGTAGGAGAGGAGTTTCAGCATATTAATGGTGCTTTGTTTTCATAGCTATTGTCTACTTTGCTCACAAAAGAAATCTAGAAATGAACGTAGTAATTCAATTTCTAACTTCATGTCAGGGCAAAGAGACCAGAGTCCCTTCTTGGCGAGGTGACTTACTTCAGAGCACTTGGGCAATCTGCAATGCAGCCAAATCTTCAATTGGCATCATCTGACTGCTGCCTCAGTGTGTTTTTATTCTGCTCTACTGTACTGTAAGTAGTGCATTTGAGTAATTTTTCCTTTATATTAATTTTCTAAATGCACTTGGGGGGAAAGTAAGATGTGCAAGAGCGTTTTAAAAAAAGGAATTGGAAAATGAAAGTCAGGAGGGCAAGCCCTAAAGCACAATACACCAATTCAGAGAAATGAAGGGCAGGTCTAGCATGGCTCTGGGGCAGGCAGGGGAGAACATGAAATACCAGCATTGAGGTCAAGCTGAAGAGAACAAAAGCCTGCTAGGTTGATTCCCCATTATTATTGTTATTCAAACAAAGACCCACAGCTGCTACCCTGGACCTTTGGCCTAAACCATAGGCTTCTGTTGTGAATTCCTCTCAAAGGGTTCTTCTTAAGCAACAGTTTTAAATGAACAAAAGATTTTTTAAAATGACAATGAGTAAGAGCTCCTTTGCTCACTAGAGAGTTTGTAGCTTAATAACTTAATAGCTTCAGTTCCCAACTTCCCCCCGAGAATATTAAATAATAACAAAGCAAGGCAAAACACCACTTGCTGCAGATCTGAAATACAAGCTGTGGTATTTCTTTCTTTTTTTTTTTTCTTTTTTTTTTTTTTTTTTTTTTTTTTTTTTTTTTTTTTTTTTTTGTAAGAGCTTTCCTGGCTCACTCAGAAAGAATTGATGGAGGTAGGAGGAAACAGTTGGGAAGAAAGTTAAAATTTTCATTGTCATTTCGTTTCTAACATCAGACACTCTTCCTGAGCACTTGCAATGCAAGTCTCAGAAGAATTTGGTAAAGCAAGTATTTTCCCCTTAGGCGGCTTTGGCAGATGTGTTGCACAAGCTAAAATCCAGCCTGCCACCTGTTTCTGTAAGTAAAGGGTTTCCTGTCTATAAACTGACGCATGATCTGTGGGTGCTTTTGACTTACAATGGTTACAAGGATCTTTCCCTGGCTCTCCCTCTGTTCTCTGGCCCTTGTGATTTCTGTTGGAAAAAAATTTAAAGAGACACACAGGGTGCAGAAGATGGAGTTTATCACAGCATAAAATAAGGCATCTGTAAAAGATGATATTGAGAAATGGCCAAAGAATATGGAGAAAAATAGTTTCATAGGGTGAGAATGGACAATCATCAGAAAGAATATTTCACGGGTGTCCTCTCTCCAGAGATGCCAGTGTGAAGGGGAATGATCTCAAGAATAGAGCAGACAATGCCCATGGAGAATACTGTGTAGCTATGTAAGCCTTTTTAAAAACCAAATGTAGTTATCCCAGTAAGTGATAAGGATGAAATAAGTTGAAATTTCCCACTTTACCTATAGTTAAGAATGGAGTGTTTCCTGCTGTGAAGATGTGGAGCAAGTAGAATAATCCTTCATTGCCCGTGGGAGTGCAAACTTTTACAACCACTTTGGAAAACAATTTGGCGTTTTCTTAGAAAACCGGGAAGATTTCTACCTCAAGGCCCAGCTATACTATTCCTGGGTATATATCCAAAAAATGTTCCAAAATCTCACAAAGATACTTCCTCAACTATGTGTATAGCAGTCCCAGGAGTGCATGTATGGTATGTACTCACTTATAAATGCATCTTAGCCATAAAATTCAGGTACTATGTTACAGTCCACAAAAGCAAAGAAGCTAACCAAGAAGGAAGCCTAAGCAAGGACACTTGAATCTCACTTAGAAGGGAGAATAAAATAGTCATAAAAGGAAGAGGGAGAGAAGGGTCTGGGAGGGAGGTAGGATGGGTGGGGGATTTGGAATTAGGTCTGGGGAAGGACAGGAGAGATGACTTGATGGTTATGAAAATGAATGGAAATCTGAAAGTGACAGGGGTGAGGAGGGAGGGAGCATTTTCAGGACAAGACAGAGATTTGGGATTAAGTGAGGTTCTCAAGTCAATAGGGGTGACCTTAGCTGTGACACTGGGAATGTGGAATCAGAAGAGGGTACCTCCTGTAGCTAGGAAGGAACCCTGTGGAAGTGTGGAGACACCAAGTCACTCACAAAACTCTAATCCTAATATTTATCCTCTCTCAAAATAAGACTGACACAGAAGAGAAGTAGAGACTGAGGGAATGGCCATCCAATAACTTGAGACCCATTCCATGGGCAAACACAAATCCCTAACACTATTAATGACATAATACTACTGATTTGCTTGCAGACAAAAGCATGTTGTCCTCTGAGAGGCTCCACCCAGCCGCTGACTCAAAACAGATATAGACACCCACAGCCAAACAGTGGAGAGAGCTTGGGGACACTTAGTGAGGAATACGGGGAAGGATTGCAGCCCCGAAGAGAATAGCAACTTCACAGAAAGAACAACACAATTCACTATCCTGAATCCTTGGGGATCTTAGAGTCTGATCCACCAGCCAAAGAATGTACACAGTCTGGACCTAGGCTTCTCCACTCATATGTAGTAGATGGACAATGTGACCTTCATGTGGGTCCTGAACAACTGGAAAGGGCTGGGAGTCTGGGTAGTCCCAAAAACTGCTGCCTGTATGTGGGATATGTTCTTCTAGCTGGGCTGCCTTGTCTGGCTCAGTAGGAAAGGAAGCACCTAGCTTCATGAACTTGAAATTCCTGGGTAGTAAGGATACTCAGAGGCTCCGCACCTGCTCAGAAAAGGGGATGGTGAATGGGGGAAGGATTGCGGGAGGAAGTGACCAGGAAAGGACAGTGAACAGGATGAACTTGAATAAGTGAAAAAAAATAGATTAAATTAATGGAGAGAGAGAGAGAGAGAGAGAGAGAGAGAGAGAGAGAGAGAGAGAGAGAGAGAGAGAGAGAGAAAGAGAAAGAGAGAGAGAAAGAGAGAGAGAAAGAGAGAGAGAAAGAGAGAGAGAGAGAGAATAGCATATTTTTTGTAGTCCTTGCTCCTTGCATCAGCTAAACTCAATTTCTTTACCGAATCATTCTAACCTTATTGTTCTGACTTCTATAAACTTGCCTACCTCAGAGAAACTTTTTGTTCATGGTCCTTAGTCACATATATGAAATGTTAAGCCCGCAAACAACAGAAAATGTCATAAATGACAGACATAGTCTGTATTGTAATAACTGTATACTAAGACCCAACCTTTAAGAATCTTAGTTCAATTGAAGCCACTGACTTATAAAAGTTGAGCTCTCTTACTCTCCAAGTGGTGCTTGGTTTCCCCACGATCTTATTTCTGCAATACAAGGTTTTATATTTCCATATTTCCTTATCCCTGTTTTGTGGAATTTGCTGAGCATATGATACTGTGAATCCAGTGCTTCCCACAATGGGAAGAGATGTCATCACTTATGTGAGGCATAGAAGGCAGGAGCCACATTGATTGGGTAAACTGAAACCAATCCAGTATTGGTTTGCTGCAAACTTTTTCCAAAAAACACCTAATAATTATCTTGCCAAAATACTTTCATTTTGCATCTTCCTTTGGACAATGTAGAGGTTATAATTCTTTGTTTCTAATACCTATGTGGTTATGTAGCCTTTATAGTATTTTTTGGGTGTTTCCTTGACTGACAAACTCACATGGACAAACTCTTAAGAGAGGGGCCATTAGTACAATTTTTATAAAGGAAGAGTTTACTAAATGCAAAAACCCTGATATTTGGGTCATTTTAGAAAGTCATATCTTCGCCCTAAGCCAAACATATAACTCTAATTTTTATTTATTTGAATAGTGAACAGAACTAAGAAATTTTAGATACTTGCTTCACAAGTTTCTAATAACAAAAGAGTCTTTGCTTGTTATTTTAATGTCTACTTGACACAATCTAGGGTTATCTGGGAACAGAAAAATTCAACTGAGAAAATATCTCCAAAGATTGGCCAGTAGACACATTTGTGAGGCACTAACTTGGGAAATGATTGATAAAAGAGGAACTGGCCAAGTATGGGTGGTGCCACACCTAGGCTAATAATCTGAGTGGGATAAGAACACAGACTGAGCAAGCCATTGGACAAACTAGAAAGCAGCATTTCTCCATGGCCTCTGCAACAGTTCTGGCTTCCAGTCCTGCCCTATCTTTCCTTCATGATGGACTATCACACAGAACTGTAAGACATAATAAACCTCCTTTTCCCCAAGTTGCTTTTTGTTATCATGTTTGTCACAGTGCTAGTAAACAACCTGGGCAAAGTCTATCTACCTCCAAGCCTGCTGTTATTTTGGAAGCTATCCAACATAATGTTTGACTAAATGTAAGGGAAACAAGCTCCTCAAATCCTTATTTATCCTCAGTCTACCTAGAACTGTGAATCATAAAATTACTGTAAAATCCTACACAGGAACATTAAGCCAGGGGGAAAAATGTTATGTTCAAGGTTAAATAACTTTTCCTTGAAAACACATTGGTTTATTTTCTTAGTTTGGTGAGAACAAAATGTAAAGATGACATCAACGCAAGTGAAATACAGTTCTTAATCAAGTCTATCACATGTCAAGATGATAATTTTGTCTTTGCAGCTACAATGGAGGAAAGTTTCACCTCAGAATTTGAAGAGTTAAGAAAGATAGCGATGTAATGTGAGTTTAACTTTATGATCTGCAGTGAGCATTGTTGATAGTTATGGTCTGTAGATGAGGAAGGAAATAGTGATATATGCCAAGTGTATCTTTCACCATCAGTTCAAAGGTTTGTCCTTCAGTTAAAAAATATGCTCACTTTCAAAGCATTTCCTTTCAACCATGATACTACTTTGTGTGTTTTGCTTTGCTCTGATTTCCCATCATCCTCTACTGGATGTAGGAGTGAACAAAGATGCTGGTTTCTGTCCACAAAGAGCAAACTGCTTAGTAGGCAAGAGGAAACACCTGGCCACTGAGATGTGAATCTGTGAACCAAAAGTGTGTTGGTTACAATTTTTTTCTTGATAATATTTTTTTTTGCATTCTAGATAACTTGAAACTAGTTTGGAATGTTTTGTTTTGTTTTACCACCAGATGACTGAGTCAAAATAATCATGAGCTTATCACATTGAGAAGTTATTTTCCAAGGGAAAGTCATCAATTTTCTAGCAAACATCTCTAATCTATTGTCTTCCTCATTAACTCTGTGACTGACAGAGCACTGGAGGATACATGAGTGTTTTAGTGTCGTTAGCCACCATCTGTCCAATGGGTAATTATGAAAATCAAAATAGCTAAGGCATTCACATGCAACTTAAAGCTTATAGAGACCCAACAAGAAAAAATCTTTGAGGTATAATTCTAAAGTGAGAGCACTGACTGATAATAAAAAGATGACCAGTTGAAACTCTTTTGAGATAGAAAAAGACTGTCTTGTATTTTATGAGGACTCTTTCAAATCAAGATGGCTCTAAGAAGACAAAGCATGATCGTAGAAAAGCACCTCACACATCAGACTTCAGTGAATGTCTGATTGGAGAAAATTTTGCCAGTCAAAATCTGGAGAGAAGGAAAAGCTTCCCAGAAACCAACTTAATACAGAAACTCCACCAGTAGGAATGAAAATATGAGAAGGTAAATGGAAGCCTCTGTGAATTCCCTCTTAGTAGTGATTTCTTAGTGCGGTTATCCTTTACTAGTTAGCTTTATCTATATATCCCCCTAGAAACTCATTCAATGATCTTAAACTGAGCACTTATTCCCACATCCTTCTCCATTTCTTTTAAAAAGGATATTTTCTCCTATTTATGATGTCTGTCACACTAAAGTATTCTTTTCTCTTAATGAGTCCTGTTTATTTGGCAGGAAAATTGGTGTCTTTTGCCATCTAAAAGGCTTCAAATATATTCTTATTTGGCCAGGCTTAGTTACAGTGAGTCTGGCCAAATAACTTATCATATTTTCCTCTACTGCAGACATGCCCTTTATTTGATTTTAATTCCTTCTTTTTCCACTGAACTTCCCTTGGAGCCCTCTTGCTCAGTTGTTTTCTGTGTTTGCACAGGGTTGCAGAGTAAGTGATGACCTTCCTGCATTGTCCCTGAATGGTTGGCCATTCTCTTTCACTACCCAGACCATAATAGTTATTTTTGAGTAAAGCAGAAAATTCTAAACACTTTGAATGAAACACAGACTCAGTAACTTATTCCTAACAGCAGGAATACAAACATTTGCCCTGTAATACTAAATTGTACTGAGACACGAGGAGATGTCCGAACATGTAGACATTAATGAACTTTTGCCATAAAGTATTTTCCATATACATATGAATCTGAATAAAATATAATTTAACTGTATAAATTATGTACAATGAAAGATATTTAGAATGAATAATAAAATAGAATACAAAAGAATAAGAAGGTTCTAGGGTTCTATCAACAGTGCTGAACTTCAAGTCTCTTTTACCTCTGTTTGTAAGAAGGACAGACATATTATATGTGATTTCTTTCTTATAATTTTATTTTGTGAATATCCTTTTACTCTTAGCTTCCTAATTTATGTAGCTAATTATGACCTCATCTGAAGGGTAGTCTTAGAACAATACTGGTTTTTAAGAAAGCTATAAATTACATTCTATAAACTGCTAGAGCTATGGAAAATCTTTAATATCTAGTTCAGTGGATTCCAAACCCTTTTATGTGACATCATACTTGGGAATCAGAGTGCTTTTATAAAACACTGTTATCGGGAAGTTTTACAGTGCATTTATTTCATTCACATAAAATCAGAACATATTTATCATGAGAAAATATGAATCTAGTACCTGAAAGCAATGAGAATGGCACCCCATGATGCTGGAAATGGGAAATCATGTAGTTATAGAAATACTTGCTTCTCTAAGCTCATCCTACTACTGTCACTGTTGATACCTGCTTACATACATGATAGATAGTTCCTTCATCTTTTTTTTGGTACTTTTCAGGAGCTAGATAACACCAATAGGAAGAAATTAGATGCACCCTCACACTAGAGAAAATTCTAAAAGCTGAGTGAGCTTTCTCTGTCTACTTCTGAAAAAAAAATGTTGATGGATAAATATCATGATCCTGTAACTAAAGTTTTAGACATGGAAGCCTTTATTTGAAAATATGAAAATATTTTTAAAGTTTTATTTATTGCATAATGAGTGAAAAGAATTTCAGCCTAGCTTATACTTTATGAAAAAAATACTTTTTTTGTTTTCTCTTTTGAACTTTAAAAGGATCAGAGAAAAAATCGTGAGAAAATAAGCAGTAGCAATATTACCCAGCCTCACAGATGGGCTTTAGTTGGTGCAACACAGATGAGCTTTGGTGACAGAGTAGCATAGGCCAGTAAGATTAACATTGTCAGAGGATATGACAGGGAGAGGCTCAATATTTCTGAAAATATATTAAGTGTGAAAGTAAAAGCAATAGAAAAGTCACAGATACACTGCCATTTGCTGAGGTTTTGATATACTCTCTGTAGAATAGGCACCAGGACTCTTAAAGAACTCAAGATTTCGAAGCAAAAAGGCATGACTGCATTCCAGCTCTTCCTTATATGTGCTGCACTTGATGGCCCAATGTGCCAGTGTTGAATTCTGCATGATATTTGGCTAATAATGATGATTATAGTTCTATATACCCAATACTGTGCACAAATAGACATAAAACTGCCTGTCTGGTTTTCCTTCGAGACAAGATCTTACAATGAAGCACAGGCTAGCATAGAACATAGAATAAGGACAGAGAAAAAGGAGAGAGGTGATTGGAGAATGGATGGAGAGAAGAAGGTTTATGGGACATATGGGGAGGGGGGATCTGGGAAAGGGGAAATCATTTGGAATGTAAACAAAGAATATAGAAAATAAAAATATTAAGAAAAAAAGAACATAGAATGCTTTACGTCTTGTTCACCTGAGTGCTGAGATTACAAGTCTGCTCCATCATTCCTAGTTATGAGCTAGTTTTTAAATTATTTGTTGAGATTATAATGTAGGAACATTATTTCCCTCTCCATTTTTTCTCCAAAAAATTCCTGCCTTATAGCCCTATATCCTGTCCTTCAAATTCAGGTTTTTACATTAACCGTTGCTACATACATGCACACATACATGCATACCCTTATTCCAAACTTAATAAATACAACTTGCTCAGTGTGTATAATGCTATGTACCTATATGGTTTAGAATTGTAGAAACAGTGAGCATTTATTTGTGCTGTAACGTATATTTGAAAACAGCAAGGAAATGTGTTAAATCCTTAGCTTCATAATATTAAACAATACTATATTTAAGAGTACATACATCCATATGCATACATATAAAGACAAAACTAAATAGTATTAAAAGAGATGGAATGAAGATATTCATGAGTTTAAAAAAAGGATATTTTTCTACCCAAACTGTGGTTATAGGGCACGCCTTGATGATGAAGACATTTTGTTTAGCCTATGGAGCTGTTAGATAGACAGTCTCAAAGAACTTTTATTTATGATGGAAATAAATGTGAAGGCAGTAATTCCAGACTTACATAATTATGACTGAGAGGATACTCTTTTCTTTTCCTCCAACTACAGATAACAAGTTATTCTATCATCCTGTGTCCATGACCACCGAGTGACTGTGCATTCAGAACACATCAACAGTTCTTTCTTATGTGCACTGTCTCAGTTACCACCTAAGCTCACATGGAAATTTGGGATGGATATTACCAAGGCTGTATTATTCCTCCACAGAACTTAAATGTTCCATTCTTTCCTCTGTACTCACACTCTGACCTGAGACCGAAAAGGAAAACAATGGTTTTGGTTCCCCCGCAAATGAAAGACTATAGTAGACTCTTGACATCTCATTGCCTTCTCAGTACCTCTGCAAATTGGCATATACCAAGAGTTGGTTATAACCTAGAGGAGAGAAATAAGCACGTGCTGATCTCTGGTCACAAGATAAAACCTAAGTGTGGGCTACATGCATGGAAAATACATGGACCTGCTTGTATTGTTTTGTGGTATCTTTGAGATGGAGTTTAAGATGATGCATAGTTGATGCATCTATGCCATGTTTTCTGAAATCTAGAATTTGAAAAGCATTTACCTCTATATGCTTGAAAATGCATTTCCTAACTCCATTTACAGTGTTTGCCCTCTAATGAATCAACAAGGGAAAATTGCTTTAAAGTTTTTATAATATTAAAAAAATAAATAAGTTTTTCTTTTGATCATGTATTACTGGAATCAACTTTCTAATATTTTGTCTTAAATTTTTAAATTTTAAATTTTATAAGTATGCTCATATGAGACTGAAATTCATGTGCCACATTCCCTATTTCTTTATAGTTTGATATGAAAATTATCTCCTTTTTAAGTAAAGATACAGGTAAATTGCTCATCTCTTGGTTCTGCGGCACACTGTGTATATTTGGAATTAACTCAAATATTCAGTGCTTCCTCCTTCATGAGCATCACCATCCAGTGAGAGACTTGTCATTTCTTCCTCTGTGGGTTCAGCCATTTTTCCTTTGAGAATTACCATGCTCTTTCTACAATAGTTATTCAATTTAGACAAAGAAGAAGCATTAATTGTAGCCATTCTTATTCTTCATCCCTGACTACCTCTATTTTTATTCTATTTCTTCTCTGACAGTCCTTTCTCTTTCTTTATGTTCCCATCAGAGATATCCCTTTTGTGTAACTGTCTGCACTGATACTGTTCCAATTTTCTCTCTTACAGAAATCTCAAGGACCCATGAGAATGGTGCACATCAGGGTTCAGGAAATGGCCTTTCAATATTTTCAAGAAGCTGAATGCTCCCTCTTGCTAAAAAAGACCCATTACCCAATTTCTGAGTGTGCCTTAGAGGAATGTATGATGTCTTCTGTAAAATTATTTGACAGATATTCAAAGAACACTTCAAGCCCAGGCCCAAGCCAGGCACTGAGTACAAAGTGCATACTGGCTTTGTCCTCTTCTGCCCCAAATTCTCACAATGGGATTTGTGATAGATTTTCTACCAGAAAACAATTAGAGCAGAAAGTCAATGAATAGCTATGAGGGAGAGAACCCAAAGGAGGGAATATCTACCTGTTGAGGAACATGAAGTTGTCACCAAGGAGTGAATTTGTATGGGACAATTATGGATAACTCAGTCTTTGCCACAAAGTATCACACGTTTAACACTGAAGATGGCAAGACCTGTAAATTCCTGCGGTCCTAGGAAGGGCAAATCAGTACATCATATTGTCTTGATTTTGATCAGATTTCCAAAGGTGTACTTAATTATAATTTCTTCTTCAATTATTTGCTATAATAAATATAATCATAAACAGGTGAAGATTGGTAGTCATCATGAGGATGGCTAGGATAGGAATCAGGAACAGTGTGTGTGACATCACCATAACTCTAGTTTTAGAAGTGAAGCACATTCTGTCTGATGAAAAAATATAATAAAAACAGCAAAGGATGAGATCTGAGATTGTACAAGGGATCAGACACCAGGTAATAAAATTTGGTTAGGGTTATAAGTTATACCTTACTCATGGTATGATCCGTAAGATTTCACGATGAAGAAGACATCAGTACAGTTAGCTCTCAAACCAATAGTAAGAAATATAAGGTTGCTATGCCTCTGTATACACAGGCACCTTTGCATTTTCAGGTATTATGTCACCTTTTGGAAGAATTGCCTGCAATATTTATATCACAACCTAATCTCACATAAACGAGTATCTCACAAACCCAAAATCCTATGTGCTCCTCAGACTCTGTGTGACCACAAGCCATGATCTAAAATCCATCAGCCTTGAAAATTGGGAAAGTCTAAATTAGAAACACCTAATTCTTGTTGCTCTAATAAGGATGAAAAAGTGCTAAGAAAATACTTGTGGGCAACTATAAAAGCTGAAAGTCGAAGTTCAGAATCTGTGGATGGAAGAACTGGATGGCTTGGGGCAGAGGAGAAAACATTCAGAAAATGGAAGTGGACTCATGAATTAGCTGTGGAACTTCAGCAAGCTTATATAACGGGTCTCTAAACTGGAGCTAACACTGCAAGAACACATTTGACTAGTAATGTTAACTGTAAAAATTTGCATGTGAAATAGATCAGCTTATGACCTCAGTGCAGATGAGAACTGTGTTTCATCTCATTTTAAAGTTGAGCTCACTTGCAAAGAGTCAATAGTCCATAAGGCTAATAGAGAATGTTTTACTAAATGGTACATAGGAAAACATTTCACAGGGAACTACAACAGGGTCCAAGGACCTCCATCAGGGATGCCTTTACTCTCTTTGAACTTTAACCTCACAGCTGCAAGCACTGTGAGAACTCAACTGATATTTATTTGCCATAAGAAAACAACTTGTGACAGCTGATATAGGTTATTATATTGTATCTTTACCAAAAAGGCCATGTGTCTCTATCCCTGGGTTAGGCATGAAATTCTAGAAAGAGAGATACTTTTTGTAGATGGGTTATGAAGGGAAGCAGAAGCATAGGGCATGGAACTACTATCTTCTTGTTTCTTTGCAGCTTTGGGTCTGGCTCACAAAAGGGACAATTTGTTATTAGAGGCCCAAAGTACTGATCACCCAATCATAGAATAGAGCTATAAGAGTATGTGCCTAAGAAATCTTTATTTCCTTGTATACTAACATAACTATTTCAAGCAGTTCATTAAGGAAAATAGAAGTTGAAGAATGCAAAGATCACCTCCAGATATCTATACTTTACAAGAATCTCTCATTTTGCTTATTTCTATATTGCTTCCCAGCATTAGAAGCGGTAGTCTGACCATTGATTGTATGTAGATAAACTCTGCTATATCTAAGTTATCACTTTATTAAGACGGTGCTAAGATTTTATCACACTGATTGAAATAAATGTGTGTCCTCTTAGAATTCTTGTTGAAAATCTAATCTTAATGTGATGAATAGCTTTGTATATGGGCATTTTGAAAAGAAACTATGTCATAAGGTTGTAACTCTTCTATTGGGACTAGTTTCATTTTAAGAAGACAAAGAGCCAACCAGCTGCCTTTGAGTTGAATTTTATAAACTTACACACACACACACACACACACACACACACACACACAGAGAGAGAGAGAGAGAGAGAGAGAGAGAGAGAGAGAGAGAGAGAGAGAGAGAGTTTCATAGATATTCTGTAATTCTGTTTTTCAGGTTCCTTGTCAATCTCCTGAGTGCCAAGGGAGCAGATGCAACTGGGAGTGTTCAGAAGGGCATAAGTATGATAGAAGGTACCCAGGAGACAGCTTCATTAGACAATTCTAATATATTGCTCAAAGGGTAATGTATATATGGATTCTGGAAGTTAGAGATGAGGAAGGTTGATTGGTCATAAGAAACTACCTAATTATCATATGGGCAGGAAGGGCTGATGGGTCATAACACAATACCTAACTATGTGGCAGGAAGGATTGTGTGGGACATATGTACAGAATCATGCAGTGATACCAGAATAGAATCTCTTTTCTTCCTCAATATTAAACCTTGAGATGTAAAAGCTGAGAAATTTCAGAAAATTCGCAATTTACTCTGACTCATAAAATGCTTGACCCCTAGAAGATCAGCAGACTGTAAATAATTAATTGTAGTCATTTTATTTTTTTATTATTAGAAAATTTATACGCATACAATATATCTTCTTCCACTTTTATTCCCTTACTCCAACTTCTCTGAGGAACCTCATACTCATCAAAATATATACTTACTTGAAATATGCACAGAAATCAAGATAATAATAGAGATTTAGAAACTGCAGAATTACTTTAAGTACATAGGATATGAACAGACACCAAGAGAACCTATATGATTATTGTCAAGGTCTTTCCCTGAACTTTGAATTCACAATTTGTTTTATAAAAATATTTCAGAATAACTTAGCTAATTTTAAAATGAAACTGTATCACATTTCATTTTAACTCTAACATAGAGAAGGAAATTCTTGTCCACTTTAGTCTTCTTTAATTAAATCAAGTGCAAGAAGATGAGCCAGGCTTTTTGGCTCTCCCTGTGTCAGGCAGAGGAGAGCCAGGCAGGAGGAAATACAAAGATACAAAGGAAAACTCAGTCTAGAGCTCTGATAGGCTTTTGAGGATGCAGATGATTTAATTAGGGCCTGACAACAACCTGACACCAAAATGGTCAGCCATCTACTTGACCCTTATGCAAAGGCCACAGATGGGCTCAGGTCACAGTATAGGACAGAAGGGTAAGAGGTAGAAGAAATGGAAGTGTGCACAGCAGCTCCATCTGACACTTTCCAGCTACTCACAAACAAGAATCCCAGTAAATTTTCTTTTTTCTCCATACTGAAAAGAATTCACTAAACATGGCATGAACATATTTTAAAGTTTGTATTCTCTTTACGCTGAGACATAATAAAGCACTAAAGCAATGTTTCTTAGAAGGAGGGGTTGAAGGGAGAAAAGGGAGAAATGATGCAAATGTAGAATACATATATGGAATTTAAAAATAAATATAATGAAAAAACAGGGTGGAAGCATCGTAATAATTCATCAATCAACTAGTCACTCAGCCATGGGAGTCCATTGGATAAACGTTCTAAGATCAAGAATTGACAAATGGGACCTCATAAAATTACAAAGTTTCTGTAAGGCAAAGGACACTGTTAAAAGGACAAAACGGCAACGAACAAATTGGGAAAGGATATTCACCAACCCTACATCTGATAGAAGGATAATATCCAATAAATACAAAGAATTTAAGAAGTTAGACCAAATAACCAAATAACCCTATTAAAAAATGGGGTACAGATCTAAACAAAGAATTTTCACCTGAAAAAATTCGGATGGAGAGGCACCTTAAGAAGTGCTCAACATCATTAGTCATTAGGGGAATGCAAATCAAAACAACCCTGAGATTTCACCTTACACCAGTCAGAATGGTTAAGGTCAAAAACTCAGGAGACAGCAGGTGTTGGCAAGGATGTGGAGAAAGAGGAACACTCCTTACCTGCTGGTGGGGCTGTAAGATGGTACAACCACTTTGGAAATCAGTCTGGCAGTTCCCAAGAAAACTGGACATGACACTTCCAGAGGACCCTGCTATACCTCTCCTGGGCATATACCCAAAGGATTCCCCGGCATGCAATAAAGACACATGCTCCATTATGTTCATCGCAGCCTTATTTATAATAGCCAGAAGCTGGAAAGAACCCAGATGTCCCTCAAAGGAAGAATGGATACAGAAAATGTGGTATATTTACACAATGGAATGCTACTCAGCAATTAGAAACAATGAATTCACAAAATTTTTAGGCAAATGGTTTGATCTGGAAAATAACATCCTAAGTGAGGTAACCCAATCACAAAAGAATACACATGGAATGCAATCTCTGAAAAGTGGATATTAATTAGCCCAGAAGCTCTGAATACCAAAGGCACAAATCGCATAACAAATGACTCCCATGAAGAAGTATGGAGAGGATCCTGATCACAGAAAGGATTGATCTAGTGTTGGAGAGGAATATAAGGACAGAGAAAAAGGAGGGAGGTGATTAGAGAATGGGTGGAGATAAGGTTTATGGGACATATGGGGAGGGGGGATCTGAGAAAGGGGAAATCATATGGAATGTAAACAAAGAATATAGAAAATAAAAATATTAAAAAATAAATAAATAAAATCAAGATAGGAAGCTCTCAAAAAAAAAAGAAATGGAAATGAAGAGTTCATAAAAGAAGTCCCACAGTACATTGGTAATAAAAAGGGAGACTGAGAGGCTGCCTTGAATCTTGATCCCATTGAATTTATGATGTTAAAGAAGTCATTTTATCTGCCTAAGCCTAGTTTCATCTTGGGATGGCATTCTCACTTTACAGAGGCTTATTGGGGCTCAACTGATAAAATATACCCAAACATATTAGAAATTTAAATATAAATGCCTAACAAAGCAGAGAAATATGTATCATTTTGATAAGTGATTACATTTAAAATTGAGCAAGCATAAGGCAATCAGGTTATCTCTGACATTTTTAAATAGCTATTTATGTAAATGGACAATAATGCTTATGACAGAACTATTAATCTCCTGTTTATACATGCCTTTCACCTAGTTTATTAGCTGCTTCTATTTAACTGTTAGCACTGAAATAATTAGTAAAATAATTGCAAACAATTTTAGTGCTGGTCTTTTTAAGACAGAAGTCCATTGACTTCTGTTTCAAAGCTGGACTCTTCCAACCACACTATGTATAGATATTTGTTTAGGATTTGTGAGAAAAAAATATAATACAGTCTTGTGTTAAACTTTGCTGACTCATAAAAGGCATAAATAGTAAATATTCAAAGAATGCAGTCACACTGGTGGCACATTATCGCTTCCTCATCTTCCTCTTCCTCCTCCTCTTCCTCTTTTCTTCTTCTTCTTGTTCTTGTTCTTGTTCTTGTTCTTCTTCTTCTTCTTCTTCTTCTTCTTCTTCTTCTTCTTCTTCTTCTTCTTCTTCTTCTTCTTCTTCTTCTTTCTTCTTTGTATTCTTCTTCTTCATATTCTCCTTTGTATTCTTCTTCTTCTCCTACTTCGTCTTCGTCTTCTTCTCCTTCTTTGTCTTCTTCTTTTTCTTCTTTCTTCTTCCTTCTTTTCTTCTTCTTTTCTTCTCCTTCTTCCTCTTCCTCTCCTCCTCCTCCTCCTCTTCTTTCCTTTTGTATATAGTCCACAAAGAAGACCTACATAGAGATGAACCTAGTTCTAAACATGCATCATGTGATTTTAAACTTTGCAATATCACATAGGTTACACCATGCCTGGAAGTCTCCTGCCATTGTCACTTCATGTCTGCCACAGGTTACTGTTTAGGACAGGTTACTACTTCAACATTTGTGCATACGCTTTGCCCAACCTCTAAGAGCAATTTACAGTCTTCTTCTCTTTTGCCCCCACTAAGTTTACCACCACTAACATCTCATGAACTACTCAATTCCTGTGGTAGGTTTCTTATAGCAAATGAAATGACATCTTCATTTTTTCATTTATGTTCCTATCAGCATGCACATATACATACTATATATTATATGTATAATAAATATAAATAGTGCAAAAAGGGAAAGAATCTTCTCTATTCTGCATTTGTTATACACAGAGGATGCCCATTGCAGGCAACTGGGAAGGACATTTTCCATGGATTTCTATGCCGCAACTTACAACTAGAACAAGGAAACAAGGGAGTATTTTGAACTTACCAAATTTATCCAATACTCATGATCATTCTTATATAGCATTACCTATGTAGAATTTAATTGGATTTTATTAAACAGTAAATTGCCACATGTGTAATATGTGGACGTGGGTGATTGATGCAGACTCCTGAAAAAATATTTTAACAGGTCAGATGAACAACAGACTTGTAAGAACTGAAATCTATGGCAGGCATGTAGCTATGCATTAAGCTAGGACAACATGGTTAGCAAGGCCAGACTAGCCAGAATAGCTCAACTGTACAGAATCCCAAGCTGTTGCATCTTCTTCCTTTGACTATCACTTCAGAACACTTCTTCTGACACTTGTTTATGTATCTAAGACTCTGGATGTCACTAAGTCTTTTTATTGCTAAATAAATTAGCAACATCATTATTTTTTTCTCTTTTAAAGAAAAAAAATTAAGTCAGTTGGTTTCTCTTGGGGACTCATTTTCTTTCTTTCCATAAGCTCATACACTGAAGATAAAACCTCTAGAATAATTATGTTTTGAGATTAAAGCCTTCAAGGAATGAGAAGATTATATAAAGTCATAATTATGTGGGCAATCCAACATGCTGGAAGAACTAGCAGGAGGAGTAAGAGACCCCAGGGCTCCTGCCTCAGTGGACACAAAAAAACATTCAGAAAAGGTGAAACCAGACACATTTGCACCTCCAGCTTCCAAACTAGTGACAAAATGAGTGAGTGTAACTTAGGCCATTCAGCCCTCAGCATTTGGTTATGATGTGCAACACACACACACACACACACACACACACACACACACACACACACACACACACACACTTTCTAAATATATAAAGAAAACCTTATCTGTCTGTATGTATATTATGCCAGAGCTAACTGTTCAGTATTGAATAGCCAGTTGGTGATTTTTGCCTTTTATTTTTTCATTTATGTCTATAAAACAGAGTATATGCAGATACATGTATGTGTGTACATGAGAAAATATGCATATGACATTAGATGTATATATGTACACTATACTTATTCTATTCCTGTGAGTTGGTTATAGATACATAAAAGTCTCTACCTGTGTAAACCAGAAACTCTTTAGAAGAGAACCAAAATCTACACTTACTGTTGGGTGGGTATAAGGGCTGGTATTTAAAATGCATGGAGAATATTATAGTTTTGGAAAAATAGCAGTAGTAGTCTGTTCACTAGTGTCCATACAAGGTGGATTCCCTTCTATTGAGTAGAGTTAAGTCCAATTTGACCAATATATTTTGTCTTCAAGATATGAGTGCCACTATTACATCCTTCTGGATATCTTGTTGTGTTAATTATTTTGTGGTGGTTATTAGGCATTGTAGCTGAGAAGGACGGTTAATCACTCTACTGCTTGGCATTTTGCATAGCGCCTTCAGATTCCATGAGAACTAGTCCTTACTGAGGATGATTTCAGGCCATTACCATTTGATTCTTCCAGGTTATGTGTCCAAAGTATGTGGTGTCTTCAGCAGAAAGGTCTTAACTTCAAGTTCCGTGAAGAAACCAAAGGTAATAACAATGCTGTGCATGATTTTGATCTCCTCGCCCTAAATTCCAAAAGGAGACATCTCTTGCCTGGCATTGGGGTTTTTATTAAATAGTATATGGCTTCTGGGGGAATCTCATATGAGTTAATACCATTTAACACACACACTGGGTCATGTGATAGTGAGATGGAAGTTTAAGGCTGAGAGGCCAATGGATGGTAGCCAGATCATTGGAGTACTCCTTCAGAAAAATTTCTGGCACTGGACATATTTCAGCTAAGGCTTGCAGGAGTGAATTCTTATAAAATTAGTGATCCTGGGCTGTCATTTCCTCTTACATTCTTCTTTGCCATGTGATTTCTTTCTCTTTCTCATATCTGTTCTTTTCTGGTGCCATCTGCCATCCTGGAGTGTAGCCAGAATATTTTCACTAGAAGCCAAAATGAGACCTTCAGCCTCCTAAATTCTAAGGAATAATTTTTTTCTTAATGTAGCACATAGTTATAGATTCATTTATTACACCTGCAAAAATGAGAGAGAATACTACTATTCATTAAATTTATTAATTTATTCCAAATAAAGAAAGTTTATTATGGAGGGGAATATAAGGACAGAGAAAAAGGAGGGAGGTGATTGGAGAATGGATGGAGAGAAGAAGGTTTATGGGACATATGGGGAGGGGGGATCTGGGAAAGGGGAAATCATTTGGAATGTAAACAAAGAATATAGAAAATAAAAACATTTAAAAAAGAGAAAGTTTATTCTTAGAACAGGACATTTTGTCTTCTGCTAGCTTACTCAATTAATATGTTATAGGAAAAATTTATATAATATTAAAAAGTTTAAAACAATTGGTTTAGAGATCTCATGTAATGAAGGTGACTCGTAGATGCTCAATAGTTGATGAATACAATATCGGAATAAGGCACAAATTTTACTGAGTGATAATAAAGGTGTTTTCTTTATTCATTATCATAACTAAACCAGTAGTTAGATATCCAATTGATGAGTATAGCATACACTACAGGAAAGAAATATAACTATAATTCTCTGCATCCTAGCCAGCTTGACAAGACAGGGATCATTCCCCTATTAAGAATACTTACTAGAATACCTACTCTGGATATGAGGAAGGAATCCTCATGAAAAAGTTTTGGCAAACATTATACATAACTACAGAGCAGTCTCTGCTAGAAGGAACACTCACTAGACAAATCCAGCCACACCTGCTATTAGTATGAATAAGATGAACACTCTTCTTGCTGTGGTTAGATTTGTCCTACTTGCTGAGGGGAAATGAGATAAAGATAAATCAAGAAGCAATGAAGAGGCCTTGCAGAAGCAGGTTTCCTTGTTTTAACTGACCATTCAACTTGTATGCAAACCATTCCGTCTACAGAAAAGAGGCTTATAATTAAATCAAGCACACAAGCTACACAAACAAGTTTGCTTTTGAACAAATTCACAATTCAAGACATACCTGATTTAACACGTATTTTTGATAATAAAAGGAAAATAATAATAATAAAGTATGTTTCTGTAAAGCATGGATAATAAATTGTCATTTCTTAAACATTCTTTGGGAGACATGGAACATATTTTTAATATATGTATTTTCTTAATATATTGTTACATCAGATACTCCCCTTCCTTCTTATCCCTCACATGTCTGAACACTCCTCCCTCCTCTTCAACAGCAATTGATGTTTCTACAGATACATTTAAACAAATCAACATATTAATCTAACCTGGTGTGTCATTTAATGTTACGTCCATGCATATGTTTTAGGGCTAATAATTTGACATTGGATGATACTCAGGAGACTCATCCCTGGGGAAGACTAATGCTTCCTCTCTTAACAATTATTGTCTGTTTCTCTCTGTCTAACGGCAGAATGAGATTCTCCTCATGAGATTGGAATGTATTTTTGTCCCACTACTTATAAATATTACTACTTATAAGTATAAATTTTGATACTCATGTGTGTGTGTGTGTGTGTATAATAGACTACACTCTTAAAAGTTTCACTGTCTCTTGATATCGCCATATTTCAAGTCTGTCTTCCATCACAAGAACCCTCAAGCAACACACACAAACCATATTCAACCAATATGGACTCTACCCAGGAGTGTCAGGATGTCAGGAAATACCAACTGAAGTCAAGGAGAGTTAGGACTCAAGAATTCAGAGACCAAAGTAAGTCTTACATTTGGAGTCCTTATTTCTAGCAAGAGTTTAAGTTGACATTGCAGGCTGCGGCTTTGAGAGATCTGATCCCAAATGTTTATTTTCTCTTACTATTTTTATTCCCAAGAATTCTGGAGCAGCCTTCAGGGACACTGTTAATCCATATAAAATATGTAAGTATATGTTTTATAATTTTACTTAAATTGTTAATAATATTGCAGCTGTTTGACCATAACTGCTTGTTCCACTTGATGACATGTTATGAATGATTTCCCATTTTTCCCATTCCAGTAAATAGAACTCTATGCTGATTTTTTTGGTGACTGCCTTTTGTACCATTGTATGGTGTGGAAAAATTTCTCTACTCCTCCTGACTTATTTTTCAGTGTTAAGGATATTTAATTTTTGTGTTTTAGCTGGAACCAAATATGCACCTGTGACTATGAGCAACTAAACTTCACTCAAATAAAAAAATACCTAAAAACTTTTATCATCCCTACTTTATTTCATTTCTCACAACATTTTAGAGTTGAGCATAAATGGCAATGTTTTAGAATTACTTTCGAAAGGTGTGAAAAGTTTTATAAGGACTTCAGAGGCGTCAGAAGGTACAAAGAAACATGTGCCTCAAGATGGCCAACTCCCTGGAAAAAGTACATGTTATTAAGTTCATAAGAGTAGCCACATCTCCTTTTTTGGGGGGTTGAGACAGGGTTTCTCTCTGTAGTCCTGGAACTGATTCTGTAGACCAGGCTGGCCTCAAACTCAGAAATCTGCCTGCCTCTGCCTCTGCTGGGATTAAAGGCATGCGCCACCACTGCCCGGCTGAATATCCACATCTCACATTCTCTCCAATCTCTAGTTATCCTTACACACTAAAGCACAGAGGGATATTCATAAGAGCCATTGGTCAGATTAGTTTCAAAGATTCCTCAGGAAGATACATTACATGACATTAAACATGTAACAAACCTCAATGTCCTGGTGGCAATCCCCTTTCCCCCAGCTAGCCTACTTCTCCCTAGAAAAGTTTACAAAAACAAAAAACAAACACACAAAACCTATATTTGAGGTACCACATGACAAATAATATAAATGGGGTGCATTGAATTCTACAAACAAGGTGTTATAGATAATTATATAATGCGCATCCATAGCAACATTACGCTAGTAAAACTGAGATACACTGATTAGCCAAATGTATGAGTTTTCAAATAAAATGCTAAGAAGTAATTGCTGAAGCATCTTCTTTTCTTCTGCAACTGAGAAATCAGTTGGGGACAAAACTCAAAGTTCTCCTCCCTGTCTGCTTTTTTGGACTACATGCTTAAATGATTTTGCAAATTTGTTCTATGGTTTTAGACACTTATCTTAATTGGGTAGGATCAATTGCTTATGTTTTCATTGTTGTTGCTGTTAAATTACTATTACAGATGTAGTTCTAGTTCTAGGTAATATTGATTTATTCCTCAACTCAAACTCTTATTTTAAATTAGGTATATTCTTTATTTACATTTCAAATGTTGTCTCCTTTCCAGATTCCTCTTCCCAGAAAATCCCATAAGCCATCTCCCCTTCCCCCATCAATCCTCCCCTGCTTCCCTGTCCTGGTATTCCTCTACACTACAGCATCAAGCCTTTCCAGGACCAGGGGCCTCTCCTCCCTTTGGTGTCTAAAAAGACAATCCTCTGCTGCCAATGTGTCTGGAGCCATGGGTAACTCCATGTGTTCTCTTTGGTTCACGGTATTTTCCCTGTGAACTCTGGAAGTACTGGGTGACTCATATTGTTGTTCCTCCTGTGGCACTGCAAACACCTTTAGCTCCTTGTGCCCTTTCTCTAGCTCCTCCATTGGGGACTATGTGCCCAGTTCATTGGCTGGCTGAGATTGTCCCCCTCTGTATTTGTCATGCACTAGGAGAGACTCCCAGGTGACAGCTATATCTGGCTCTGGTCAGCCAGCACTTCTGGGCATCCACAATAGTGTCTGGATTTTGCACCTATATATAGGATGTGTCCCTGGGTGGGGTAGTCTCTTGATGGTCTTTCCCTAAGACTCTTAAATATATATTTACACCTTAAATAATCGTTGTGGACAATATCTAAGCCAGTGGTTTTCAACCTTTCTAATGCTATGACCCTTTGATACAGTTCCTCATGTTGTGGTGACCCGTGGCCATAAAGTTATTTCCATTACTACATCATGCGTGTAATTTTGCTACTTTAGGAATTATAATGTAAATATCAGATATATAGGATATCGCATATGGGTCCCTCTGAAAAGGTGTGTTCAATTCCTAAAGGGATCTATGACAGGACTCACAGGTTGAGAACTCCTGACCTAAGTATTTTTATGCAACAAAGGAAAATCAAAAGGGTTCATAACTTTTACCACTAGAGGGAGGGCTGACCAAGATTTTGAGCCTATAACCTGTGTGACTTTCTGGAAAAGGAAGGTTGTTTCCTTCAGTCTGAAAGAGACTGGGAAGTTTATGTATGCTCCACAAAAGCCTTCCTTTGATTTATTTTTAAATATTGAAATAATTTTAACGTCTATCAGAAACTTTAGGTACTTCACCTGTGGCCAGCCATTTAGAACTCTTTCTTTCTCTATAACCCTCATTCATGTTTTACCTCTGGTCACTAATTCACTGCAATGTAACACAATCACCTTGTGTTGTTTCTGGTTTTCCATTGTTATGTTATGAGGTTACAAAAGTTAACACAGATAAAATAAATTCACTTTTTTCTAGCACAAAGTTGATACTTGGATAATGCTCAGTGGATCATGAAAGAAATAACAAATGGGGGAAAAGTGATGTGATGGATCATGAAATAACTTAAAAGAAACTTGTTTTAGGATGAAATGTTAGTATAAGAAATGCTGATTTTTTTGACTAGGGTCTTGAAAACTTTGAGGATAAAGCATCAGGGAAAATAATAAAGTAGATGCTTACTGTTTTAGTTTATTTATGATTTTTCATAACATACAAGTGTTGGCTACCTCCTATGCTTTGACCATCCCTTGCTAAACTCAGTCTCGACTACAAAGCAGCTTACAATTCTGTCATTATGGAAATTAACGGATGCTGGATGGACTTGTTTACAGTGTGGTTTTCACATGACACTTGGGATTTTTCTTACCTGGGATGTGTATGAGCTGATGACTCTTTTGTTGGGCAACCATCAGGTACTTTCACGGGGAAAGTTGTTCCTGCTAGCACATTATCTTGTGGTTCCTGTTTGATTCCTGTTTAGATTGTATCTGTTTGGAAATCTCTCTGTTCCTGGCAACCTGAGCTGTGTTCTCATTGATGTATCAGGAAATGTTAGGCTGGATAGTCTCTTTGGCAGATGGAATATGCAAATGTAGTATACAACCACAACAGGAATTAAGTTCATGGCATTTTCCTTACAGACCCAAGGTAAGATCCTATCAGTTGGAGGCTTGTCTCCTGAATGAGTTAGTTGAAACATGAGTAAGCGAAGGACCAGTATTACCTCATCAATTTTTGTTTACAATGAAAAAGCCATAACAGATGTGTTCTCTCACCCCCATTTTTTCTTTCTTTATTCTCCTTCATTTTATGATTTAATTTAAAGACATTTTTTGGATCATTGTGAGTAAGATTCTTGATCCTACTGCAAGGAGAGTTAGCCCTTCATGTCACATCTCATCAACTTCTATCTATGTCGCTGCAGTCAGATAACTCCTTAGTTAAAATGTTGTAATGAATAAGATTGAAGAGAAGACACCCAGATGATGCCTTGCTATAGACCTGTGCTGGGTTTGACATTTACTCATTAATTCCTTCCTTATAATATACATGAACACCTACGCATTCAATTATTATTATGTCAAAGAACCCACTTTCCTATGTCTTCAAAGTGATGAGACCATGAGCCTCTTTGCCAAATGCCTTTTAGAATCTGGGTTTTAAAACTAAGCATCTATTTTTTATTCTAATATTCCTGTCAGAAATATAGGAGTTTAATTTACCCTGACTCATTCTACAGTAGAATGTTATTCTACAGAGTGTTATTGATCCCTCACTTCTACATAAGTGCTAATTTATTCAATTATTCAATATAAATTATTTTAAATGGATTTTCTGTGATATACATGTACTTTATTCTTATTTGAAACACTAAAATTTGATGCTGTCTATTTTTGTTTTTCAAACCCAACACCATCTTTTTGTTTTGTTTTTGTCTTCAGATTTTTACTTTTTTTTTTTTTTTTTTTTTTTTTACTGTAAATGTCAAGGCCACAAACATTGATGAGTTTTTCCCTAATGTCAACTTCAAGACCCACTAAAATCAATATCAGAATATAATTAGTTTGTCATAGGCTGGATATCTGAGCTCAAGAACATTTACAATGAATTTCTACTCTAATCCATTTCAAACGATTTCCCTTCCTTGGAACTTTTCTTTTACTTACTGAAGATAGTCAGCCATTCTTCTCAGCTTTCCTGTGACTCACTATTCAGCACAAATTCCGCTCTCTGCTCTGCTCTCTTAAATCCTTCTATGTGTATTAGAGTTGAAGGAAGAATTTGTTTGCTCTAGGGTTACCCAGGAAGATAAGGGAGGCACTGCATCAGACAATAGAATTAGGACCCTGAGAGTTTACATCTCAGCCCCATACATAAAGGAGAGTTTGAACTGGGTGTGGGGGTAAAGCTTTGAACTTTCAAAACCCATCTCTAGTGATGCATTTCCTTCAGTAAGGCTGCACGTCTAAAGCATTATATAATCTTCCCCAAACGCTGCTACTAACTCGGTACCAAATTTTCATGTATTTGACCCAACAAGGGACACTGCTCATTCTTGCCATTACATTCTGTATCCCAAGTTCTATATAGAAATGGGGAGGGAAAAATAAAATACCAGAAAAGTCTTTTCTGATATTACAGAAAAATTACCTGAGACTGAGTACTTTATATAAAAAACAGCCTTGTTAGGTTTCCACTTGTGAACCAGGGGGTAGGACGTTAGTGCTGCAGATCCATCATCAAATAATTACATCAGCTAGGACCCCTTCAAAGGCTCCAGGGAAAGAGCATTGACATGGAAGATGTCTGTAAGAGATCACATGGAGAGGTGTGGACTACACAGAGAGACTAGGTAGGGAAATGACATTTACTCTTCTGAAAGCAACTCTTTAAATCAACTGACGCCAGGATCCCAATAAACTACAGGTGCTAATCTGACAGTGACGAATCAATGATCTGAGAAATTTTCTCTAAGATACATCCCTTAAGGTCTAATTTTCTTTCACTGTGGTTCCAAGGAGATCTAAGCTCCCTTCTTGAAACTCTGAGGAACACACTCTAGAACATAGCAAAAGCTTTCACAAGTTTCCTACCTTTCCTCAGTCAGTGACATCTATTCAGAGATGAGATTTTATATGAAGAGATATTTCCATACATTATATACCATAAGGCTCACAAACATGACTTTTAAATCCAAATCTTATGTCTCCTGCATATGTATGTGTATGCATTTGTGTATACTCGTGTGTGTGTGTGTGTGTGTGTGTGTGTGTGTGTGTGTGTTTTAGAAGGGCAACAAAACTCAATTGTCACCATTTAACCTGATTTAGAAAAGAAGGCCATAGGCACCAGCTCTAGGAACAGAACATAAAAGCCAGAAACAAGGTTACATAAAATCCTCTCCCAAAGAACAGCCTGGAGATAACCACCAAAATGTTGAAATATCTCAGAACGATCCATCTGTGCTGGGCAGCCCTATCTTACCTGTTGTTTAATGTTCATGACATAGGAATGCAGAACACTGATCTCCTGGGCCTTCCTCTAACCCACTAATGCAATTTAAGATTACCTAATCCTTCCAGAGAGTTCCTCCAGTTCCCGATAAGAAGGCCTGCACACCTTTGTCTAGAGTCACCATTTCGAAGAATGTTTGACCAATTGCTTGATATTTCTGTATGATAAACACTCTTTATCACTGCATACTATCTGCATCTGGGGGCTTTCTTCAGTGATTTTGGAACACTTATATAGTATGCATGTGTGTATGATATGTGTGTATGATATTTGCACATATGTTGGGGTGTCCATGCATGCATGAAGGGCAGGAAAGGACAACAGTTATCCTGTTCTTCTATTTCATGCCTTATTCATGTGAAATCAATCCTCTTCCTGACCTGAACTGGAACTTTATACATCTTACCTCACATGATCTGTGAGTTATAGAAAATTTCTCACAATGTGTTGGAGATGCAGTGGTAAAACACTTGTCTAGTATACACGAGCTTCCAGATTTAATCTGTAGCATGGAGAGATATCACGAGATGAAAAGGAAGAGGACAGGAGAGTGAGCTTAGCCATGAATACATGCATACATACAATCATACATACATACATGAATACATACATACATACATGTATATACATATACATATATAGTGCCCCTAATTTTAAGCAGATCCAAACATTGACCAGAGAGAAAACCTGATAATTTATAGGATTTTTGTTTTGTGGGGTGTATAGGAGATGCAATTTTGTCAATGATTCTCAGTAAAATTATCTTCTTTGCTTAAAAATATTGTACTGAGAGTGGCTTAATTTTAAAATGCTTTGCAAAATGGCTGAGCAGGAATGCTCAAGGCACATACTTCTGGTGAATACAGATGGAGCATTTTTATTGAAAAAGTGTCTATTCCAAGAAACCATATTATGAAAAAGAAGAGAGAGTAGCAGTAACAATTAAGATGTAAAGGAAAGAACAAAGAACGAGGGCAGGTCTCAGAGTCCTGAGGTGACTTTGTCTTTGTGCAGTCTCTCATTTCCTTTCATTTTTCTGTTTTTTCATATTCTCTACTGGAACACGTTTTCCTCAGGAGTCACAGTCTTCACTGGTGCAAGATCACTGCAAACTTTGTAGAGGAAAGGACTCTTTTGTTTCCCATCTCTATTCTTCTTTTCCTTTGCCAAAAAAAAAAAACAAAAAACATTTGGATTCGGAAATCAACAGCCACAGACAACTGCATGTCCCACTGACTAACCTCTATAAAAGTTTATTTGAACCTTCTGGAAGCTCTGAGGCTAAAACTGAAAGCTCCAAGCCACTGTCCTTCATCCCACTCGGGCTTCTTCAGAAATTACTCTGTCAGAATGAGCTTGTGCTACTTAGTCTCTTTGGACTTATTGGCTTTGTGTCAAATACTTTGGCGGTTTTATTTGTCAATCAGTGCAGAGACCCACAGGACTTTCTCTGAAAAAAAATCTTTCACATTTTAAATGTTTACTCAGAGATTTCCCTCCAAGTATTGTGCTTTTAGCATCATATTTTTGTGACACTGGAAGGAAGGTAATGATGTTTGTTTTCCATAAAATGAAACTGATACTGGAATTAGCAACTTACTAAAGTCACAAGGAACCTAGCAAAGCTAGAAGTTAAAACCCAGTATTATGAAGGCACATTAAAGATCATTCTGGAATATGCTCTTAGCATCAAATACAGTTAGTGGGCTTTAGGGAAGGCTGTTACTCAACATTTCTCACAGTGAGTAAGAGAAGAAACGTATTTGTTATGAAGAGGAATGTTTGTGGCACTTCCTGGAGTCCCCAGAGGGGACCATTGGAAAGAGAGTAACAACCCAGCACTCCAAAGACCGCAGGTTGCAGGATGACATAAGAGGTAAGAGGAACTCCTGGGGAGGCTGCACCTGTGCACAGTCTGTCTCTAACTACCAGAAAAACCTGCTCTAAGACAAATGCATGTGCTAATGAATAGCTGCTAAAGTAGGTTATCAGGGAAATTGGAGCAAAATTTAAAAAAATCAAAAAGGTGTACAAAATATTACCAGAATACTTGAGGTCACATTTGAATCTGTTCAAAGATGAAACAATAATCAAAATGAAAGAAGAAAATCCAGATCAGTGAGGCTGGAGATACTCACCCATGGTATGGTTTCTTATTTACTACAGAGGGAAGAATTCATACATCCATATCATAACAATTATAGCACATCTCCATAAGGACAAAATATAATGTAGAGTAGATCTAAGTTTGTATTGAAAAGAAATTACTGCCAGAAATAATTCTATGAAATAAAAGACACACAGCCAGAAATTAACAAATAGATTTCAACAGCTATATATTATCTGAGAATAGTAAAAACTGTATACGTAACTCCAAAGCAAAAGTAAAAAATAAATAAATTATGTCACTGGGAAAAAATTTAAAAATAAAATAATAATTTATATACTAATTTTAAAAATTAAAAGCATTTTAGAAAAAATACTCAAATAAATTTTAACTATAACTTGATAAAGATTCATAAACCTAGTCTGGATTGCTTTCCTTTCTGGGTCTCAATAGAAAAGAACAGGATTTAAGGGAGAATAATAATATATAACAAAATAAAGCATAAAAATTGTCACATCCAAGCTGGACAAGATAAACCAACAGAAAAAAAAAGCCCAAGATAAAGGCACAAGAATTGGAGACCCAGTTATTCTTACACTTAGAAATTCCATGAAAACACTGAATTGGAAGTCGTCACATCCATGCCGAGGACCTGGTGCAGACCCGTGCAGGCCCTGGGCTTGCTCTTTAGTCTCTGTGGGTTCACAGAGCACAGCTTAGCTCAGTGGATTTAGAGAGCTTTGTTTTCTTGTTCTTAGTCTCCTGTGAGTCTTACACCTTTTCTGTCTTCTTTCTCCCAGGCTTCTCTGAGCTCTTAGTGCAAGAATTTGATGGAGAAATCCCATTTAGGGCTGTGTATTCCAAGGTATCAAATTTAAACCAAGGTATGGTTTAAATTTGAACTCCATTTCCCCTTGAATTGTTTGGTTATATTGTGTAAATACACACACACACACACACACACACACACACATATATATATATATATATATAATATTATATTGTATATATAATATTATATTGTATATATAATATTGTTTATATTGTATATAATATATTTTCTAGAGTTCCTTATGAATTTTGGCTATTAATCCTTCATTGAAGATCTAGATTGGTTAAAAACCCTTCCCCATTCTGTAGACTACTGCTTTGTAAGTATGAAGATATCCTTTGCTAAGCAGAAACTTTTCTGTTGTTTTATTTTTTAGATTTTATTTATTTATTTATTTTTATGTATATGATCACACTGTAGATATCTTCAGACATACAAGAAGGGCTTCAAATTTCATTTCAGATGATTGTGAGCCACCATTTGGTTGCTAGGAATCAAACTCAGGACCTGTGGAAGAGCAGTCAGTGCTCTTAACCACTGAGCACACTCTGTAGCACAAGGTTCTCCGTCTTTATGCAGTCTCATTTATTAATTACTTATCTGAGTGCCTATGATAATGGTGTTCTGTTCTGAAAGTCTTCTCCTGTGCCAATGAATTCAAGTCTATTCCCTACTTTTTATTCTGTCAGGTTCATTATATCTGGTTTTAGGCTGAGATCTTTTTTTGATTCCTTGTTTTATGCAAGGTGATGAGATCTATTTGAATTCTTCTACATGCAGAAATCTTGTTTGGCCTGTACCATTGGTGCTGTCTCTTTTCTGGTGTATGTTTCTGGCTTGCTTATCAAAAATCAATTACCTTTTAAAAAATGTTATTTTTACTACTGTAGCTATGTAATACAACTTGAAATCAGGAATAATAATAAGTTCAGCAATTCTTTTATTATGCAGGGTTTGTTTATCTATCCTGGGCTCTGTGTGTGTGTGTGTGTGTGTGTGTGTGTCTGTGTGTGTGTGTGTGTGTGTGTGTGTGTGTGTGTGTGTGTATGTGAGGTCTTCTTCTCATACCTCAGCTATATTGGAATGCACAAAGCTAACTAGGGTTGCTGAACTCTAATGCAAATATATGCTCCTTGCATTTGATTGTGTTTTCACCCTGGTGTCTGGGCATCTGGGTTTGGGAAAATCATAATTCTAGGTCCTAATATCTTGTCTTGTCTTTGTTGGGTGGATATTTTATTCCTTGGTTTCTGTTATCTGTTACCTTTTCTGCTTCAGAGGTGGCTTTGTATTGCCTGGTAGAAAATTCCTCTGTGGTTCTGATAAGTCTAGTTCTGGTTCTTGGCAGGAGTGGCAGAAATGAGGAAGACTTTAAAAGTAAGTAAAACTGAGCAGACAGAAGCTAAAATGCTTTTTGTACAAGGATGAGGTTGAAGGCCTAAATCTTGTCCACCAGTCACTCCTCTACTAAGGATTTGAGAAAAGGTGATTTCTGGACAGACAGTATAGCCAATTGCTAGATTCTCAGTTCAGTTAGAGGCCCTATTTTAAAGAAAATAGTGGTCAAATGGCACAATGGTAAAGAATAGCTTCTAGGGTACCCAAATTTGATTTCCAGTACCCAGAATGACAGTGCTTAACACTCTCTAAACCCAGGTATAGGAAACTGATATCCTGCTCTGGACTTGCACCAGGTGCTACTCATTGGTGAAGCACAGAATACCTGTAAGAAAAACATCCATAATTATTAAATAAATAAATAAATAAATAAATAGAGCTGTGACTAAATATACAGATAAACAAATAAATAGATAAGAAGGAAATTGAGAAAGACATTTAACAGTTACCTCTGTTTTCCATATGTACACAACAAACAACATAAATACATTAAATAATTCAGATTAAAAAATTAAGTGTCTAGAAGTGCATGGTTGCTATAGAATATGAGCAGTGAAATTCAAATTATCATTTAATACAGCCCTGATTTATAAGAAAATAAAAAGTTATAAAACAAGTTATGGATAACTTAGAGAAATACTATGAATGTAAGATAAAGCTTGAATTGGAATTGAACTGTTAATATATGTAATACATTCATTTAACTCATAATCAATAGAAGCAAAGACTATAGAATCAGGAGAAAAATAACTTTAAGATTAGTGTAGGTAGGAAGATGAAGTAATTTATGGATAGGAAAATAGTAGACAACCTTCAAAGTGTTTGGCACCTATATTTCATACAAGCAGGTAATGGAGGAATATATTTAGCATGTTCCTTTCTTTCTTTCTGAATTCTTCCTAGACTACTCTCAAGATTTTTCAAATTTTACCACAAACCCTATAATCAGTATTTAGACTAACATATTCTGAGTTCTTGCAACTATTCTTTTGTCTCATTGAACACTAAGAGGTACTTAGGGTATGCCAGTAAGTTTTTAATGTAAATTTTTTATTTCTGCATGTGTGCATGTGTGTGTGTGTGTGTGTGTGTGTGTGTGTGTGTGTGTGTGTGCCTTTGTGCATGCATTTGTGCACATGCTTGTTGATACTGGACTGGGTATTCGATCAAGCCACCATATATGGGGACTAGAAATCAGACTTGGGTCACTGATTCATTTCTGTTGACTTTAATGTTCAGATTTTTGTTTTGGAATTGTATTTGTTCTATTTTTCATTGTTATTTATTGAAATAGTATCTCACTTTATGGCCCTAGCTGACATGAAACTGCTAGAGCTCTGGTTGCCTCTGTCTCTTGACTGCTGAGATTAAAGGGATTTTAAAAGCCTTTAATCCACATTATTATATTACTAAATAAACAACTGAGTTACACTCCAAATTGAGGTTTTTTATTTCAAGGTATCTCAGGTGGTTCTTAACCAAGTAGAACACGATTTCTGATCACTGATCATATATTTTACTTCTAAAGCAAAACATTTTCCACTTTAACTCTAAATGTACTAAGTACAATTTACAGAAAATCTAGTTTATGAAAATATTAAAGTCACTGAATTCACACAGTAGCATATAATTGGGTTCTTTACCAAATACTTTATATGTGAACATGTATGTATCTGGACATCAGGAAAAATAACAAAAAAAACAAAGAACATAGTAATGACACTGAGTCTTTGAGTAGTGTACTGGCTAGTTTTGTGTGTCAACTTGACACAGGCTGGAGTTATCGCAGAGAAAGGAGCTTCAGTTGGGGAAGTGCCTCCATGAGATCCAGCTGTGGGGCATTTTCTCAATTAGTGATCAAGTGAGGAGGGCCCCTTATGGGTGGTACCACCTTTGGACTGGTGCTCTTGGGTTCTATAAGAGAGCAGGCTGAGCGAGCCAGGGGAAGCAAGCCAGTAAGAAATATCCCTTCATGGCCTCTGTATCAGCTCCTGCTTCCTAACCTGCTTGAGTTCCAGTCCTGACTTCCTTTAGTGATGAACTGCAATGTTGAAGTGTAAGCTCAATAAACCCTTTCCTCCCCAACTTGCTTCTGGGTCATGATGTTTGTGCAGGAATAGAAACCCTGACTAAGACAAGTAGATAATGATAGGAAATATTTTCTAGAACACAAAGCAATAGTTTCATATTAGCAAGGACATTGTGAATTTAGGGACCATGCTTCCATATACATTCTAACTTTTGCTTTATCTCCAAAAGTATGATCTCAAGGAAACAAACAAGAACCTCATTATTGACAAGTGAAAAGAAGTACTACAATTCAAAGTATGCACATTTATCAGTTATCGGTAGACCTTTCCAGTAGAAGAAAATCATAACTCCTCTTACTTTAAAATGTCCTGGTACTTATTTAAAACAAGAGTTACATCAGAAGCAAATTACATTGTTACAAACTAATAAAGCACCATTGACACCATAAAAGGGTTAAAATACTCCCTGCCCATTTGTGTGCCTTGATTGTCATTCTTTTTTCCTTTGGAATAAAGAAATCCAAAATATTTAGATTCATGAGTGTGATATTCAGCAACCTCTCAGATTTAGCAGCATTTTGTTTTTTACCCATAATTAGGCTCCCATACAAATTCTCTATTTTTCTTTAAGTGCATGGTTAATTAGTCACTCTGGATTTTATTTACAGTTGTTACACTTATTTTTAGTATCTATAGTGCCGTACATTGTAATAAGTGCTGGGCTGTTTTGGATAGCCTCATCAATACATTGTTAAGGCTCCTTCCCTCTGCCTATATTTCTCATAGTATTCTTGTACTTTGAGACCAAGATCAAAACTCATTCCTGATCATATTTTCTTTCTAGATGCTCTAAAATGATCCTGTCTTTGAAACTGTAAAAAGCAGTTGTTTATACACTATTTCATCAGATAAGTTCTTATTAACTTCAAATATCTATTACAGACTCACACAAATTATATTTTAAAATATGATTATATATATATATATATATATATATATATATATATATATATATATAGAGAGAGAGAGAGAGAGAGAGAGGAATATGCCTTCTCTCTTATTCAATCCATTAAATGTCTGAAGGCACCAATCCATCTTGCCCATCATTGCTGCCATGGATGATGGGCTCACTGCTTTTTAAAGAAACCAATCATTAGAGCATTCTGAATGCTATCCAGCTCTTCCTTGACTTAAAGTTATATCCCCTTCTGCCTTCCTGCACATCCACATACTGGCCTTTGTTTATGTAGGCATAACAGAAAGCAATGCTGGTCAATTATAAGAACTACTATTTGTTCCAATCAGCACATACCCTTCCTCTGGGAACTGTGCCCTACATTCCATCAAGTCTTCCAATGTTAGTCGATCAAGTAAGAGAAAGAAATATATGTTCACCATTTCCAAATCAGTCAGTGTGTGCCTCTCCTAGGAGAGGAATCTCAGGGTTGAATACAAACATAACCCAGGAACATCAAGGGGAAGATTTTCAACTCTGAAGTTATTTTTATTTGAGTTCTGTAACAGGTAGTTTACGTGTGTGTATATATACACACTCACATAAATCTACTGAGTCAGCTTTTGTTGATGATGCATATATATATTATATATATAATATATATATGTATATGGTTTCAGAACTCACGTCTTCCTTCTTTCCTTGCTTCCGTCCTCTCTTCCTTCCTTCCTTCCTTGCTTCCATCCTTCCTCCTTCTCTTTTGTCTTTTTCATTCTAATTTACCCGATGGTTTAGCATGCAAAAGTGCCAGACATCTTAGAAATAAATATCCCTTCTATGTCAATTCACCCAGAAGGTAGAAGACTAAAAATATCTCAATTTGATTAATAAGGCCGACATGACCTCATAACTGAAATCAGACAAAGATTTTTAGTATAATATTTTTATTAATCTCTAAGAATTTCATACAGTGAATTTAGATCATATTCACCCTCCTCTTCCATCCCACTTGTCTTCAGATCCACCCCTATCCTATAGGCCTCCAGCTTTCTGTTCTGTTTAATAATAATAACCCAACCAAGGTTTTCATAGCACTCATTAATATAAAGTTTTAATATTTTAACTGAAATAAAATTATACGACTTTTATCTCTCCCTTTCCTCCTCAGGCCACACATGGTTACCCTTTCTCACACCCTTCACATATCCTTCAACATTCAATTTGATAACCTCTTTTTGTTTATTATGGTTGCATACATATTCTATGTATGTTTATATGTGTGCGAATATATATATATATATACACACACACACATAAATCTACTGAGTCATCTTTTGTTGATTATATATATATATATATATATATATATATATATATATATATATATATATATATATACACACATATGTTTTCAGAACTCACCAGTCTGCACTAGACAACAAAAAAAATGGGACTCACTCCCGAGAGAGATTAATTTTCCTTCTCCCAGGAGTCACTTATTGCCTTTGGTTTTTTTGTTGGTGAATAAACCCCTGTAAAGTTTCTCTTCTTCCTTATTAATATACCATTGATATTGTAACTTATTCACAGATCTAGTTAAAGGTGTTAGGCCAGATTTTTCTATATGACTGTTTATTACAAATGTCCCAACCTGTCCAACAAATCTGTGCTCAGGCACATAAATAAAATAAATATGTCTAATCCTTGCAACATGATAACACTTAAAATATCTAAAATATAAAAGAAAAACATGAATAAATATTAACCACATCATGCTATTAGAAGGGAGGCTCCAAAGGCTGGAAGCAATATGGCATTCTCCTGAAGAGTGCAAAATGAGCAGTATCTTCTCATGTTTGGCTATGGATTCCTGCTGATTTTGCCAACCAAGTCGAGATAATTATACTCTTTTAAGTTCTGGAAGCATTGATGTAGAAGTAAGATTAATTCCTACAATGTTTGGTACCCTCGCCAAAGAAGCCATCTAGCAAATTAGAATGAAAATGTAAGTCTTTATCTTAAAAAAACTAAAGAAGCCTTGCATGATAGCAATTCTGACATCATGTAATAACCTGGACTACCTCTGCTTAGCTAAAGATAAACCTAAGTCAGATAGGCTTGGTCTCAATTCATGATAACATGTGTGTTAAGTTATATTATTTCTCTTCTCTGAACTGGTGGAGGTTATATGAACATCTGGCAGTGGTGGCAACTCTCTGTCATTACTGTGAAAGATAGTTTGCCAGATATTACAAAAACAAACACTAGGAATAGGCACATTTTACCCACATGCAAAACCTATAACTATCATTCTGATTGGAAAAGACAGAAAAATGTACGAGAGAAGTATGTTCTCTAATTTTACTAATAGTCTAAAGTTGAGAGACTGGAGGTTTCAAAATGAAATAGTAACAGTGAAGAAGGGTGTGAAATGGGCAGAGAATTGAGAGAGGGAAAAACAAAAAGCAGGATATACTGCATTGCTTCTAGGCACATGGAGAGCTAGGACCAGGATAATGAAAGCCATGAGGCAGAAATAGGCAAAATACTTTGCATTTAATAGTAACATAGTCAGTTCAAAAGAAAATAAAGGATAAGCAGAGTATTTCTAGAGTTTAATTGGAAAACAAACACAGAAAATAGGGCTTGGAAATGGAATTAAAATGTATCCTTTATTCATGATGACACTATAAGGTCATAGGTTGATGAGAAAAATCCTTCTCAGAAGAACAGAAGTGAAGATGCAGTATCTGGAAGATTGATAAACTCAACAACTTTAAAAGGTATGAACCAGAGACTGTACCTCATACATCTCATCTCCACAGTAAGAATTAAACTTGTTCAAGAGATCCTATGTGATTTGGCACAGGATTTTATCCAAGAGGATTCTGGGATAGAAGGAAATAGGATGGGATCCAGAGTATTGAGTTGTAACACTTCAATTCCAGGTATGAATAATAACCAAGATGTTTAAATCCATGCAAAATATGAAAGGTAAATTAAAAAACCTGATCCAGAAGAGGCAAACTTAGTGGAAGACATGAAGGTGGGCTTAGAAAAGCAGTCAGGGGTTTTATCCCTGGTTGAGATTCATGCCATAAAACTTTACATCTCTGGATGTCAACAGATAAGTAAATCTGATTCCCATATAGCCGATATCCATATTGGAACCTATACCACAATACTACCCAAAGACCTATTTTCTCAATTGCAGCTAAGAATTATAAGAACATCATCCTAAGTGAGGTAACCCAGTCTCAAAAGAACACTCATGGTATGCACTCACTGATAAGTGGATATTAGCCTAGAAGCTTGGAATACCCAAGACACAATCCACATATCAAATGATGCCCAAGGAGAAGGAAGGAGTGGCCCCTGGTTCTGGAAAGGCTCAGTGCAGCAGTGTAGGGGAATACCAGAACAGGGAAGTGGGAAGTGGTGGATGGGGAAACAGGGGGAGGGAAGAGGGCTTATGGGACTTTGGGGGAGGGGAAATCCAGGAAAGGGAAAATCATTTGAAATGTAAATAAAGAATATAGTGAATAAACAAACAAACAAAAAGAACCCAGTTCTGGCATTTTAAGGTTAAGTAAGAATAAGGGTAACAGGATTGTAGTGCACAGCAGTTAAGAACCATAACTGTTGACTTGGTTCTACTTATTTTGATGGATAGTTAGACTATGTGAAAGATCCAATTATAGCAAATTTGATTGTGATTAAGTCTTTGCTACAATGCTAACTGAAAATGACAATCACAGAGACTATGCAATCATCATAAGTTAATACTTCTAGAGCCCAAGAGGAAAGCATTCTTAGTGATATTGTTATTACATATGAATGTAATTATTCTTATCCTGTTCATGAAAATTTCATTGAAATAATTGAATATATTGGGAAAAATTGTGATTGAATAAATGAACATTGGTTTTAAGTCTGAATTTCTTCAGGAATAACAGCTAGCATTTTACATTTTATTGTAGGTTGTGAGGAATGCTCAGAAACTTGGTCTCATGTAGTCTCCACAATGAAATGAATTTGTTGCCATTTGTACAAACTTAGACTTGAGACCCAGAGAGATAAGCTATCTTGATTAAAACCATCTAGCTATGGCAACCATCACAGAAGTTTCCTCCTATACCAGATTTAAAAAAAATGCAGAAATGTACAAACAGACATCAAATCCTTCCTTTCTGAGCTCAAGGAACCCTATGCAAGATAAGGCAGGAACAGAGTAAGAGCAAGAGGGGATATAGGACACCAGGAAAACAGGTACTGTGAACTAATGTTATCAAAACTTGACAAACTCACAGAGACTGAGCGGATGCATAGGAACTGTACAGGTCTGGACTAGGTGTGTTATGACTTCCAGTTTAGAGTTTGAAATGGAATTTCTAAGCTTGTAAATGAGAGGATCTCTGAATTTCATGCCTTTTCAGGTATTCTTTTTCTTCTGGTTGTTATGCTAGTTCCAGAGATAGTTTTAATTTTATCTTACAATGTTTTATTTTTGGTTTTATTATCCCCTAAAAGCCTGCTCGAAGTTTTTAATTGAGAGATAGAAAGTGAGTGGATTCAGATTTGAGAGAGGATAAGTAGAGGATATGCTATCAGGATATGTTATGTGAGGAAAAAGTATATTATCAAAAAAAAAGAAAGGTATGGGTTGGGGGAAGCCACCAACAGGAGAAAGGGAAAAATAGACAAGCCAGAGAAGGGAGCTTCTATTTAAGGAAGGTGGCTGGAATTCATTTCTTGCTTCTTTGAGAATAGTAAATACCCACCTCAGCTCAAGCTGGCAAAAAATCCAGTCCTTTGATTCAGAGTGTAATGATGCCTCTTCCATGTCAGCACAGTGCTCTAGTGACTAATTGTCATGTTCTTGTAAATTGTGAGCAGAAAAATCTGCATTCCTAAGTCCCTCCTTGAGAAATTTTGATTTGATTCAGTGATGCTTGGAGTCTGCTTTAACCTTCTTGACACCCCTAAAGATTTTTTCATCTGACAGATTCACTCAACTGTGTGTTGTGACTTAGCAGGGTCATTTGGGAGAGTCCTTCATAGAGTACCTAATGGAAGCTACATCTTCCTGAGAGGTTCCCAGGAAACTGGAGAACAGAATGAATACAGCTTTGAAACTAAAGGCCGTAGCTCAATGTCTGATAAATGTCCTTCAGTGAGTTAAGTCATCTCTCTGAAACTTAATATATTAGTACATTTCATGCTGCTGTAGTGTTACTGGGGGATCAGTACTTTACACAACAAAGGAGGTTTAATTCATGTTTTATGGTTAAAGTGTGGAGAGCATTTTTATCATCTGACTCTGGTGAGGGTTTCCTTGGTTGTGTCATGTAAGACAAAATGGGGAAGAGATATATAAAGAGCAGTTGAGATGGATAGATTATACTTTCATGAAAGCATAATCAATACTTAAGACATACTGAAATAAGATAAGACAATACTGAAAAGAAAATGAACTTTGAGTTCATCATAATTTTTCATGAAAAATCTTGTTAAAAAGTAACTCAGCCTTTTATTCTCTTACTCTCTTACTTTTACTCTCTTACTTTCTTCCCCTCTTCCCCTCTTCCCTTTCTGTTTCCTCTCTACCTATTCCTCTCCCTCTTCACTCCCCATGTATTCACGGATAGTTTCTACACCTCACCTACCATTTCTCTCTCTTTCTCCCATTCTCTGTCTCTACTCCCACAAATCCCCCCTGCCCATAATAAAAAAATAAACAAATAAAAATAAAAATAAAATAAAAAGTAACTCATTCTTCCAGAATTTCCTTCATCCCTATAGAGTTAGCACCTCCAGTGATTCAGCCATTTCCAGCCAGATCCCACCACACAAAGATTTCTTCTTATATCATCAATGCGTCACAGGGATAGCCACAAATCTCAATACAGGAATGGTTGGGAAACACATAGACCATTTACCACTCAGCATTGAACTTTCTAATTTTAGAGAGCTTAAGCTACTTTAATAAACTTTCATGAAAATCAAAGGACAGCCTAAGGAGACAATGCCATTCATGATAATTGAAAATAAAAAGCCTTAAAACTTAAAGTTTAGAAAATAACAGGGGAGAAAAATTCACAAATGAAAAGTCACAAAGATAAGACAATACTGAAAAGAAAATGAGCTTTGAGTTCATCTATAGGATCTTTTGGTTTAAAATTCTATCTTATTTTTGGCACAAAAATATCTATACATTGACAATATTCTGAAATAACTCACATTAAGAGTTATTAAAGGCTATCTTTTTTCCATTGGATGTTTTCAGCCTCTTTGTCGAGGATCAAGTGGCCATAGGTGTGTGGGTTCATTTCTGGATCTTCAATCCTGTTCCATTGATCCTCCTGCCTGTCACTGTACCAATACCATGCAGTTTTTAACACTATTGCTCTGTAGTATTGCTTGAGGTCAGGGATACTGATTCTCCCAGATTTCCTTTTGTTGCTGAGAATAGTTTTAGCTATCCTGGGTTTTTTGTTGTTCCAGATGAATTTGATAATTGCTCTTTCTAACTCTGTGAAGAATTGAGTTGGGATTTTGATGGGTATTGCATTGAATCTGTATAGTGCTTTAGGCAAAATGGCCATTTTAACTATATTGATTCTACCGATCCATGAGCATGGGAGGTTTTCCCATTTTTTGAGGTCTTCTTCCATTTCCTTCTTCAGAGTCTTGAAGTTCTTGTCATACAGATCTTTCACATGTTTGGTAAGAGTCACCCCAAGATACTTTATACTGTTTGTGGCTATTGTGAAGGGGGTCATTTCCCTAATTTCTTTCTCAGCCTGCTTATCCTTTGAATATAGGAAGGCCACTGATTTGCTTGAGTTGATTTTATAACCTGCCACTTTGCTGAAGTTGTTTATCAGCTGTAGGAGCTCTCTAGTGGAGTTCTTTGGGTCACTTAGGTAGACGATCATGTCGTCTGCAAATAATGATAGTTTGACTTCTTCCTTTCCAATTTGTATCCCTTTGACCTCCTTATGTTGTCGAATTGCCCGAGCTAGTACCTCAAGTACAATATTGAAAAGATAAGGAGAAAGGGGAGAGCCTTGTCTGGTCCCTGATTTCAGTGGGATTGTTTCAAGTTTCTCTCCATTTAGTTTGATGCTGGCTACCGGTTTGCTGTATATTGCTTTTACTATGTTTAGGTATGGGCCTTGAATTCCTGTTCTCTCCAAGACTTTAAGCATGAAGGGATGCTGAATTTTGTCAAATGCTTTTTCAGCATCCAATGAAATGACCATGTGGTTTTGTTCTTTGAGTCTGTTTATGTAGTGGATTGTATTGATGGATTTCCGTATATTGAACCAACCCTGCATTCCCGGGATGAAGCCTACTTGATCATGGTGGATGATCGTTTTGATGTGTTCTTGGATTCGGTTGGCAAGAATTTTATTGAGTATTTTTGCATCGATGTTCATAAGGGAAATTGGTCTGAAGTTCTCTTTCTTTGTTGGATCTTTGTGTGGCTTTGGTATCAGCGTAATTGTGGCTTCGTAGAAGGAATTGGGTAGTGTTCCTTCTGTTTCTATTTTGTGGAATAGTTTGAAGAGTATTGGTGTTAACTCTTCTTTGAAGGTCTGGTAGAATTCTGCACTGAAGCCATCTGGTCCTGTGCTTTTTTTGGTTGGAAGACTTTCTATGACTCCTTCTATTTCTTTAGGCATTATGGGACTGTTTAGATGGTCTAGTTGGTCCTGAGTTAATTTTGGTATTTGGTATCTGTCAAGGAAATTGTCCATTTCCTCCAGATTCTCCAGTTGTGTTGAGTATAGGCTCTTGTAGTAGGATCTGATGATTTTTTGGATTTCCTCAGTTTCCGTTGTTATATCTCCCTTTTCATTTCTAAGTTTGTTAATTTGGATACTTTCTCTGTGCCCTTTGGTCAGTCTGGCTAAGGGTTTATCTATCTTGTTGATTTTCTCAAAGAACCAGCTCCTGGTATTGTTGATTTTTTGTATGGTTCTCTTTGTTTCTACTTGATTGATTTCGGCCCTGCTGGTTCAACTGGAGGTCAGCATGCAGAAGAATGCAAATTGATCCATCCTTGTCTCCTTGTACTAAGCTCAAATCCAAATGGATCAAGGACCTCCACATAAAGCCAGACACTCTGAAGCTAATAGAAAAGAAACTGGGGAAGACCCTTGAGGACATCGGCACAGGGAGAAAGTTTCTGAACAGAACACCAATAGCATATGCTCTAAGAGCAAGAATTGACAAATGGGACCTCATAAAATTACAAAGTTTCTGTAAGGCAAAGGACACCATCAAGAGGACAAATCGGCAACCAACAAATTGGGAAAAAATCTTCACCAATCCTACATCAGATAGAGGGCTAATATCCAATATATATAAAGAACTCAAGAAGTTAGACTCCAGAAAACCAAACAACCCTATTAAAAAATGGGGTACAGAGTTAAACAAAGAATTCTCGCCTGAAGAACTTCGGATGGCGGAGAAGCATCTTAAAAAATGCTCAACTTCATTAGTCATTAGGGAAATGCAAATCAAAACAACCCTAAGATTTCATCTTACACCAGTCAGAATGGCTAAGATTAAAAATTCAGGAGACAGCAGGTGTTGGAGAGGGTGTGGAGAAAGAGGAACACTCCTCCACTGCTGGTGGGGTTGCAAATTGGTACAACCACTCTGGAAATCAGTCTGGCGGTTCCTCCGAAAACTGGGCACCTTACTTCCAGAAGATCCTGCTATACCACTCCTGGGCATATACCCAGAAGACTCCCCACCATGTAATAAGGATACATGTTCTACTATGTTCATAGCAGCCCTATTTGTAATTGCCAGATGCTGGAAAGAACCCAGGTATCCTTCAACAGAAGAGTGGATGCAAAAAATGTGGTATATCTACACAATGGAGTACTATTCAGCCATTAGAAACAATGAATTCATGAAATTCTTAAGCAAATGGATGGAGCTAGAGAATATCATACTAAGTGAGGTAACTCAGACTCAAAAGGTGAATCATGGTATGCACTCACTAATAAGTGGATATTAACCTAGAAAACTGGAATACCCAAAACATAATCCACACATCAAATGAGATACAAGAAGAAAGGAGGAGTGGCCCCTGGTTCTGGAAAGACTCAGTGAAACAGTATTCAGCAAAACCAGAACCGGGAAGTGGGAAGGGGTGGGTGGGAGGACAGGGGAAGAGAAGGGGGTTTGCGGGACTTTCGGGGAGTGGGGGGGCTAGAAAAGGGGAAATCATTTGAAATGTAAATAAATTATATCGAATAAAAAAAAAGAGTTATTAAAGACAGTTGATGGGTTCTTTTTCCACAAACACACTCACACATAAAACCTGCAGGATGTATATTTCAATAGATTTAAATGGAAATTTCTCTTATTCAAATAAACTCAAGTTAGTGAAGTCTAAAATTAATCCCAGTGTGTTATTGTCTATAAAGGGGAAGGTAAGAATCTGTTCTAAAGATGACACTTACTCTGCTGGGAAGTGAGTTCCTCTGTAAGAGAAAGAGATGGTGGGCATTGTGGGACCTGTCCTTTTAACAGATAACCCAAGAGCCCTTCCAGCTGGAGAGCATTAGTCCTCTTGGCCACAAAGCCAGCACCTGACCATTGGCACTATTGGATGCAGTTTTGTGGGAGGCAACATGACCGTGACACATCTCTGCAGAGTCTTCCTCCATGCTTAAGACACTTTTGCTTTGCAAGGCAGATATCTGACCCCCCCCCCACACACACACACACCCCTCATGAAGATCCTGTGGAAATGAGATCAGGACTATACCCAGATTCCTGGTTTGTCAATTTTCAAGTTCACTTGCTTGCATCCTTGTAGAAACTGAGAGGTGGTTAACATTGCTTGACTAAATTTAAGGGTGTTACTCATACATTTACAGAAGCAACAGCAGTCTGGGATTGCAGCAAAGACCTCTCTTGCTGCAAAGAAAATGTGTGGCTTATTTCTTTGTAAGGAATAAGCTCTTAGAGAAACTACATATGTTATTCCCTTTACTTGTTTCTCAACTTAGCTTTACTGAACTCAGCCTATGCTGCAGGTAGTTAGGCAGGAGGGAGTGACTGTAAAGGCTTATAGATGCCCATCTCCCATTTATTATTTGCACTCCTAAGTCCCAATACCTCTGACTATGACTGCAATAGGAAATAGAGTCACTGCACACTATTAAAGACATACAGTACACTCATAGCAGAAGTAAAAGCACTATGATGAGGTCTTGATAAAAAGAAAGCTCAGATAGAGACAGACAAAGAGCACCATGGGAATATGGAACTGGATAAGCCAGGGAGCACCATAGAGTGATAGTTAAGTACACTAAGGTAAGGAGAGACAATCACTCTTCTTTATGTAGCCTAACTATGATAAGAGCTGCTGGCTGGCATCTCATTCTGGAACAACATATCTATTTTGTTGAAGCCACTTCGCCTCTGAAATTTTGTTATGGGAACCCTAGTGAATTTTCTTGATGACTCTGGTTTCTAAAACCATGAGTCTCACATCATTGCAAGTGTACATGTGATTCTAGAACATCAGACAAATTAGGGCTCAAAGTTTAAAACCAGATAGGAGTTAGTGAAGTCTGTACAAGTCTAAGGGCTATTTTGGATTCTCTTCTTAGAAGTTTAGAATCACGGTCATTTACATGGCCCTTTACTGACTTAATAATTTATAAACCACTTCAACTAAAGCTTCTTTTGTTATGGTTCAACTACCTGGGCTTTCTTTTGCTTTACAAGAACTCTTTATTTGGCAAAGAGAAATCCATAGTATGAGCAGTTCTGGGCTCTTCAGTATCCAAAAACCTGGGTCTGTGTAGGCTGAATTAATCTTACTTTTATAAAGCACTGAGAGCTAGGTACATGTTGGTTCAGTCCTCTGAGGCCAGAGACTTCAGATAACTAGGTTTGAGGATTACTGCTTTGGGATTTAACCACCAGAGACTTCAGCACATAGCTACTGTAATGGTCACCTTTTAGAATCAGGTAATAGTGGTAGTAGGTATCATCTGACAGCGTTACAGCTACTAGTTAATCGTTGAGTTTTGAGAGTGACTGGAGTTACAGATCTTGGCGGTAGCATGCTAGACTATTGGTCTTTTACAAGGTGTACTGTCACATAGCTCAAAATGCTGGCATGTAAGCTTCTATTTTGATATGCTTGTTTTTAAGATGCAGTCTCTATAGTTTGGCTATACTAGAACTCATTATGTACAGCATGGTGGACTTGAATTCACAGAGATCTACCTGCCTCTGAATTTCAATTGCTAAGACTAAAATCAAATAGAACTTCATCCAGCTCTCTTTCAGTTCTTAACAATTGTGAGGCTTGTGGTCCTTATGCCTATACCATCAAAGCCTTGGCAGGTATAGTTTAGCATCTATCTAAAACTCTTCCTGTGACTAGGGCCCACCGTTTCCATATGTCAATTTGCCTATATCTCCACCATCCATCACTGTCTTTGATAAAACAGATTCCCATTGGTTTTGTGTCCAGCTACTCTCCAGAACTCTTCAGGTGGTGTCCTGCCATGCTGCTGCATTAACTGCAAGGATTTTTAAAGTTTCCAGGCTATAAGCTGCTTCTGCTGCTTTGACAACTTCCATTTAATTTCTAAGGCTTCCATTGACTTTTCTCTGTGTCTCCAGCTCAGTCACCTCTAACAAATAGGTTCAGAAATAAGCAAGAAAAACTCACTTTCAGTAAAAGAAGAAAGCTTTCATATATTGTAACTCTGAGAAACCAGGGAAAATCAAGGAGGAAGTGGTCTGACAGATTTGAAATGTGAGTATACCAGCTTACTTATATAGCCATAAAGAGGTTGTGGGAATGGTCTGTACAGCAGTAATTACAACATTCATACAAATGGAAGGTCATGGTCAATGTTAATCTCAGGCCATCTGCTGGAAAATCGATATAAGAATTCCCTTTTTGGTTTGGCATACAGGGACTTCTAGTGTTCACCCAGACTGGTTTTCATTAAAGTGTTACCTTTTGTGGTTCTGAGTTCAGCTGGGGTGTAGGAACAGTTTGCCAGGCATCGAAGAGGGGAGGTGCCAGGCTGCTATGCCTGCTGTCGGGTGACAGGCTCATGGGAAGTGCGCCGATGCACCACTCAGGGGGTAGTGGGTGAATGGAAACTTGGGTGGTGGCCTCAGCCTTAGCAAGAAACAGCATAGACTGAGGAAGCTGGGGTCCCCAAGCTCCCATACTTCCAGTCACCACTGGAAACCACATGGAATTGAAATGGAGGAAACCCTCAGGCTGAGAACAATGAGCACAGAGTCAGAGGATGGGAAACTCTGGGTGTGTTCAGCAACAGTGAGTCTGGGAGTGCAGAGGGACCTTCTGCAGGAGAGGTAGAGAGCACAGCAGCATGGTTCAGTAGACATAGTCCTCACAGTAGTTCTTGATGGAAGAGATAGCCCATGCTTATGCATACTGTTTATTGGCTGTTCATCATGGAAAATGGTTATATACATGGAAAATGGTTATATACTCTTCAGGGTGGACCAGAGATGAAATACTGTTGCAAGAAGGAATGTCTGAGAAGAGAAGTTTATTGTCTCAACCCTCAGTGCCCATCTAGCTCTCCATTAGCATGGAGATCATGTTCCTATGTAAGGAGTGTGTTCACATGACAGGGGCCTTGTTGGAAGCTGGTGAAGCTCCTACCAACCTCTGATATGAAGTTCTCAGGCTTCCAACCCACTCACCCTTACCAAGTTTTCTGGAACAGTCCATTGCCCCACAGCCTTTCTAGGCTGGCAGAAGCTGTCTGGAGTATTTATGGCTAGAACATGCCTTCAACAGTAGTTGTATTGATTATTTAGAACTGTTGTTAGTTACAACATAATTAAAGTGTCCATAACACATGGAATTCCATGACAGTAGTGTAGCCTGATTTTGCTAAAGGACATAGTTGGTGACAGTTCTGTGCTCATGACAACTAGACATAAGACTATATTCTGTTAAGTCCTTGCTCTTGACTGGTTTAAACAATCATTTCCAGACATAATTAAAAGAGTTTTTAAGAGCAAATCCTTAAATAAAGCTCAGCTTTAACACTTATAGTAGCACATCAGAGTGCTTACCAATATTCATTATACCTTATAACTCCCACCTTCATGTGCTGGAGAAAGGATTGGAACATCTGAACACAGGACACAGTATCTACAACCAAGAAAGCTGTGAAGATTATTCTGTAGAGTTAATGTGTTCCAGAGAAAACTAAATCACAAAGCTCACATGTACTAACTTAGCTATCATCTATCTATCTATCTATCTATCTATCTATCTATCTATCTATCTATCTATCTATCTATCGAACCCAGGCAAGGTTTCTTTTTATACAGAGACAGCAGATTTGGTTTTCCATGGTTAATAGTATCTGAACAATTCTGTTTATCCTGAAAATTCTCTGGATAGAAACCTTCAGAAAGTCTTGTGCCTTTTTCACAGCAAGGTGTACATATTAACACTTTTGAAAATCAGATGTTAACATACATATTTTCTATAGAAGACCATTTCTTTTGCTAGATCTAACTTAACAAATGGATATAAGTATATAATTGCATAGTGTTGAGTCAGGGGCACCTTCCAGGAAGAAATAGGACCTTTTCTAGCTACTATCAGTGGGGCATGTTTTAAGTTGTTTATCTATGTCACAACGTATAATGAAAAAGAGAAGATGGGAAACAGGTATCTATGATGAGTGAGAAATATATGGACCAGATCAGCCACAATAGAAGTTAAGGGTTTTCTGCTTATACATGGAAAACCCCCCTTCTTACATTTGCAAAACAGTCTTGAACCTGACACTTATTTAAATATTACCTCAGTGTATAAGGTAAGCCAGGAAGAAAGGTTTTGTCATATACAGAAGAAGGAAAAGCAAAGGCAGGTATATTTAAAATGACTATTATACAATCAAATGAGAGGCAGGACCAGCTCAAACCAACTATCTTTTTAAGTAAGTGATCCCTTCAAATTTATGCTATTGATTTTTAAATTAGACTTTTTATCGGATGTCTTCAAACACATAGATAGATAGATAGATAGATAGATAGATAGATAGATAGATAGATAGATAGATAGAGACATGATTGGTAGAGAGGTGACAGATAGATGATAGATGAATAGATGGATGGATAAATATGTGATAGATTAGCAGATGGCAGATGATTTTCCCAGTTCATTCATAGAAGGCTAGATAAAAGATAGACAGGAATAGATGGATGGATAGATAGATAGATAGATAGATAGATAGATAGATAGATAGATGATAGACAGACAGACAGACAGACAGTTACCTAAGAGATAGATAGAGTACATAGTACATGTGGCTTTTGAGGACTTGTTTCCCTGGAACAAATACCTCTGCTAACTATTAATTTAAAAGTAATCAATTTGTGTAGGGATTTAAAACTTTCACAGCTGGGAAGCAAATTTTAAAAGAAAGTGTTAGCTAGGAAATAATAGTTACATCTATAAAATCCTAGTCATTGTCTTAGTTGTAATCATTTCCTAGTTGATAATTTATCTCCCTCAGTCTAAATGCTCTTGTTTGCAAAATGGAAATTAAATTATGGGCTCTAATTTATAGCTCATGGCAATCAGCTCTGAAAGCTTGTAGCCTGGATCAGAGTTTTTTCTGATGTCAACACATGGGGTTATAACTGCATCAAGACAAGTCACCCTCCAACCACTTTGAGGAGGTGAAAAATTAAAGGTAAACATTAATGGTCTGCATAGTCAGTTTCCATCCTGAATATTCACAAATTGTTACCATTAATACATCATTAACTTGCTTCAAGTAAACTTGTGACAAAACCAAAAACTAGTTAACTAAGAAGCAGGCTCAACTCAGGCTTACTTGTCAGATTCAAGCAAGGACTTTCTCATAAACACAGAGAAGTGGGGTGGGAGTGTTACCTGTAGCATTCTTTCCATTTTAATATTCCATCTCTCTCTTCCTCTCACATTATAATTGTTACTAATGTAGTCATTACTGTGTCATTATACACCAGCAAGGTTAGTGGGTTAACACAGACCAAATACATATATTATCCAAGGCTTCATGACAAGAAATTCAAAGTATCTTGATTGGTATTGAGAGAGCTGTCTGTAGTATGCACTTACTTGTTATGACTCCATTGACCTCAATGCCTTCTCTTCAGATCTCTTAATCCAACTCTGGCATGCAGCTGAATCTAAGATATGGTCCTTCCTTTGCTATTTCCATTTTTCTGAGATATTGTCCTCAGGTTACTGTCCTTCCCTCACCTAATTATGTCTATCACTTGAGTGACTCCTAGGAGAGAAGAGTTAGTGTCCTTGATGAAAAGAGGAGATTCGAGGAATTGGTAGGCACAAATAATGCATTCCCTGGGCTCTAAAAGACCTTTTAGAAAGTTCCAGAACTAACTTATAATAAGTGTGAATTTGCCTGGTGAATGAGTATGTCTTCTTGAAATGCGGTGTTATGCAAAGGAAAACAACTAGTAAATATATTACTAGAAACAACTAGGAATATTTGTTGGATTTGAATTGGATTTGGATTGAATAGGAATTGAAACTGCACCTCACAGATTTTTTTTTCATTCATTGTATATTCACATTCATTAGAATATTATCACATCAACTTTGCCTCTACCTCTTGCAGTAGGGATTTCTGGTTTCATTGGAGACTTGGTTATGTTATGTGATGTTTTTCTGGAAGCTCTCTGGTGAAAGGGCATGCAATGTTTTAAAGGAGCAGACACATGAGACAGCATGTGATACTTGGAAAAGAGTAGAAGAATAACCCAGCAGACAGTGGACAATGCTGTGGTATTGGTTCACTTTGTTCTCTTTGCCAATCTTTATTTCATAAATTCATAGAGGTAAATGCACCAAAGAACTTCTCATGGTATCCATGCTGTTTGTTGCTGCTTCAGCAGACACACGCCTGTTGGCAGAGTCTCAGTTTCTTCTGGATTGAGCAACTGCTGTTAATTCATATTTAGTGCTTTGCTAGTAGACCGGACTACTTATGACAAAGATTCAGATCACCCTAAAGAACTACTTCCAAACAGGTCCTATTAGCCACCTTCCTCACCTACCTTTGGTCAGTGGGCTATAAGGAAAGTTGGATTGTTTATGAAACCTTATTGAAAGAGATTTTGAAAAATATAAGCTGTCAACCTTGCTTCACCAGTGTGTTATTGCTTTGCTTGGTAAGTGTTGAAATGAAAGCTTATTAAGAAACCAAGAGATGCCACCAGGCCTTTCTCAGATGCCACCCGTGAGAGATTTTCCCAACCCAGACTGATCATTTCTTCCATAGCCCTTTTCACAGAATTATTTTTCTGTATCAAAGTTAATATATATATATATATATATATATATATATATATATATATAGAGAGAGAGAGAGAGAGAGAGAGAGAGAGAGTAACAGCTGCCTCCCTAATCTTTTTCTTGCTTTTAGTCTCAGCCTACTCCAATTTATCCCCCCCTCCACACACACTGTATCCAGAGGTAGCTTTTAAATTGTAAATTTGACAAAGTAATTTGCTCCTGAAAACCTGTCAGTGTCTACCAGTTCCCTTCAAGACAGCATTCAAAATCCTTAAGGAGCCTTTCAAATCACCTGGTAAGCCAGCCCAAACAAGTGTTCACACTTCATGTCTTACCCCACCTTCATGGAGTGCTTGCAGATTCAAGCAGCTACATAAAAAAAGTCAAGCTGTTGTGAGCATGTAGGGATCATATTCTCTTTTCTTTTTATATTCTCTGACTCTATGTATCTTGCTCATGTGTGATACATATTACATCCATTGCCTAACTACATTTGCATTTCAACAGCAACTTCGATATTTAAAGACAGAAAAATATCAGTGTTGGGGCTGGGGTGGTTCTCTATCTCCTATTCAAGCTTCACCTACTCACCTTTTAGAAATTGAAAAAATGAAATCCCTTAAAGGTGACCCTGTAGCTTTCTCTTGTAGCTTTTCTTTTCTATCCTTCAGTTAACCTGCATTAGGATCAGCACCCATGTAATGAATGCTATGGCTCCTCTGCCTCCACATGGCTGGAGCTGAAATAGATTCTGAGAAAACTCCTCATCTGCTTTAGAGAGAGTAAGAAAGGAACACAGTGCAAGACTATGTGTTTTTGCAAAAGGCAATCCGTTTCCAAGTTAAACTCAATTTGACAAGGGCATGTCCAATAACTAAGCTTTCATTCCCAAATGCAGTCAAAGCACACACAGAAAGGGAGAGAATCAGAATCGTACACAGAGAATTGGCAGTCGTATGACAGAAGGCATTCAGAAAGGCTGTACTGGAGGATGCTTTGCAAATGCACTGCTGACAAAGCACACTGTAGTTACAGTGAGCTGTGTGACCAGATAATCAGGAATGGGTACCATGAATAAGCTCTACAATAAGGCCTCTGGGAAGCAATTATGTCCTAGCTAAGTGCATACTGTATGGTTCTCATTCATTACTATAGATATTCTCAATTCTCCACCAATATCTTCACAAAGTCTTATATCATAGAAAATATGTATGTTTCCATAAGTTATGTAAAAGTAAAGTTTCTCTTCCAAACAGAAAAACCTCAAGGAGAAAGGCTAAATACATAGAAACTCCACTGATCTTTCACGGGTGATGAGGCAAAATTATACATGTCATTCATTGAATTTGTTTAGCTAATACTGTTGAGCTTTGTAGATATTTGGTACAGAAGCTGGAAATACATAGCTAAACTAGTCGAAAGTGGATTTATATTGTTAAAATGCTGAAATATAGTTGTTAAGCAAAGATATGGAAAAACTGGATTATTTTTGATAATTTTTGGATAGGTAAAGAAAGGAAGCAACGTAGGTAGTGTCAGAACACGTAGAAAAGGACTGCGATGAGTTGGCATCTCATGAGCCACAGGATGAGGATGACAGCTTATGACACCATGCTTAAAAGATCCTGAGAAAGTCTCCTAAGACTTCTCACAAATCAGCCCACAACAGAGTAATGGCAATTTTCTCCTTCACAGGAAAGGTACAGAAGATAGCAGACACAACAATCAGGAGATTTGGAAAAACATGTAAAAATGACAGCAGACTTAATATCTCTCAAAAACATGACAGACAGTTCTAGAAATGTTTGGTTAGTTGGATTTTCTTTTTGCTATATCTACAATCAGGTTATAGCAGAATGTTAGCTATTCTCATTTTTCTGATATAGACAATGAACCTCAGGGCTATCACATGTGTGGTCCTTAGAATGAGTGACCAAGAAAAGGTAAAATGAACGCGATTATACTCAAACAAGAGTCAGAAGACATCATTCTGTAGCTTATCCCTGTCAATCACCTACTTTTTAATGGAAATTTAACCAACTTTGCTTCTTAGCTATTGTCACTTCGGCATGACTAATATCACCTAGAAAGATGGAGACATTGCCCCAGGGGCATGTTTTTGGGACATTTTCGTGGCTAATGTTTGATGTGACCAAGTCCATCACATTGTAGCTGCTGCCACCCCTGGGTAGGTGGTTCTAGGTATACAAGAAAGCTTAGCAAGTAAGCACATGGTCTTAACTTCATTTTATATTTCCAGGTTCTTGCCCTGAATTCTGTCATGATGCCCCTAAATGATGGAAATAATGCAGAAGGTGAAGCCCTTGCTTCCTCAAGTTAGGTTTTGTCAGTTGTTACAAAATAGCAATAGGGGGGGAAAGTAGGCAATAAATACATTAATTCCAGAGAATAAGGCATTCCTGTAACAGACCTGGTCATGTTGGTGATTTTGTTTAGGTTAGTTTTATTTTGTTATGATTTTTGGAAGGACTACGGAAAGATTTTTGAGATTTGGAATGGAAAAGGTTATTTAGTGCTCAGAGCTTACTGAGATTCTATGGAAATTTAGAAGATGGAAATGCTAGCACAGATGCAGAAAGCACAGACCTGACTTGTTGAGTTTCAGAGGAAATCAAGGATTCTTCAAAGGCCACTTGTGTGATATTTTGTACTAGGAATCGATGGTTTTTTTGTCAGTTTGGACTGAAGGACAAGTTGTGACTAATAAAATGCTAGCACACCTGTCTCCTACAATTTATAGCTGCTTTTCTAAGTTCATTTATGATGCTGCATAAACAAATGAAATTTGGTTTGCAATTCTAGATTACGGTCTACCACTGAACAATCCAGGGCAGAAATTCAAGCAGCTGGTATGATGGCCATAATCAAGAGCAAAGAAAGAATAAATGTATACTTGGTTAGAATTCAGCTATCCTGTGCTTTTTCACATTGTGTTTTCTGAAATCAAGGACAGCCATTCTACAAGCTAGAAGAACTGTCAACTTCTAATGTATGCAAGATAATAAAAAGTGTTTTTTCTTTCTACCTATAATCTGAGAAAAAGGTGATCACAGAGACATAGAACCCACCTCTTAATGGGAGAAATATAAAAGGACACCTTCTCTTTAAACCTCCACTCTGGCCACCAACATCAAATATTGTGCATCCTTCCTAATGTAAAGTGTACTGATTCTCTAGATCTTTTAAGAATTTTAGAGACCTGCTCCACATCTGGATTGGAGAGGGCCCTACTTCCTGATACTCTCTACAGGACAGGAGCAGGGCATTCCGTGAGAATCACTGCCCAACCCCTAGAGGCCCAGAGCCACTCTGCTCTGTGACTCACTACCCAGCAACCTCCAGATCACCACTCCCCTTCTGCCCCTTCTAACCCTCCCTCCTTCCCTGTCAATGCTCTTTTCCATCAGATGTGGTAGACCTGTGCCACATCTGACATGGAGAGGACCCTATTTCCTGATACTCTCTAGAGAACCAACAGGAGCAGGGCATTTGAGAATTGACAGGAGAAAGGCATTCGAGAATTGGCAGGAATGGGGCTTTTGAGAACCAGTATCAACAGAGCATCCAAGATCTGTTAGCAGCAGATATTTAAAAACTTGCAGTCTGCAGGGCATTTGTCTCTTGCCAAGTCTGCCAGAGGGGAGACCCCATCACCTGATACTTCCTGGAGAATCAGCTGTTTTCAGGGCATTGGACAGAAAGAGAGTCCCAGGAGTACAGAAATACAGGCCTGCAGGACAGAGAAGATAGACACAGCAAGAACAGCTAACATCAGAGATAACCAGATGTCCAAAGGCAAATGCAAGATAATTACCAACAGAAACCATGGCAACATGGCACCATCAGAACCCAGTTCCCCCACAACAGCAAATCCTGCATACTCCATCACATCAGAAAAGCAAGAACTAGATTTAAAAATCACATCTCACATCACTGTTGGAGGACTTCAAGAAGGACATAACTCCCTTAAAGACATATAGGAGAACAAGGGTCAATAGGTAGAAGCACAAAAATCCCTTAAAGAAATATAAGAGAATATGGATCAAAAGGTAGAAGCCCTTTTAAAGAGGAAACACAGAAATCTCTTAAAGAAATATGGGAGAACATGGGTCAATAGGTAGAAGCCCTTAAAGAGGCAATACAAAAATCCCATAGGGAATTATGGGAGAACATGGGTCAACATGCAGAAATCCTTAAAGAGGAATCATAAAAATCCCTAAAAGAACACAGGAGAACATGTGTCAACAGGTAGAAGCCCTTAAAGAGGAAACACAAAAATTCCTTAAAGAATTTCAGGAAAAATCAAACAAACAAGTGAAGTAACTGAACAAAACTCTCCAGGATCTAAAACTAGAAATAGAAAAATAAAGAAATTGCAAAGTGAGACATCTCTGGAGATAGAAAACCTTGGAAATAATTCAGGAATCATACATGCAAGCATCAACAACAGAATAAAAGAGATAGAAGAAAGAATTGCTCTTCTCATTGTGTCCTGGATTTCCTGGATGTTTTGGGTTACAAGCTTTTTGCATTTTGCATTTTCTTTGACTGTTGAGTCAATGGGTTCTATGGTATCTTTGGCATCTGAGATTCTTTCTTCCATTTCTTGTATTCTGTTTTTGATATTTGCATCTATGGCCCCTGATTTCTTCCCAAGGTTTTCTATCTCCAAAGTTGTCTCCCTTTGTGATTTCTTAGTTGTTTCTACTTCTGTTTTTAGATCCAGGATGGTTTTGCTCAGTTCCTTCATTTGTTTGTTTGTGTTTTCCTTTAATTCTTTAAGAGATTTTTGTGTTTCCTCTTTCATGACTTCTGTCTGTTGACTCAATTTCCCCTGAATTTCTTTAAGGGATTTTTGTGTTTCCATTGTAAGGGCTTCTAACTTATTCATCTTCCCCTGTATTTCTTTAAGAGATTTATTTATGTCCTTTTTGTGTTCCTTTAGTAGCATCATGACCAGTGATTTTAAATCCAAATCTTGTTTTTCTGGTGTGTTGGGGTATCCAGGACTTACTGTTGTTGGAGAATTGGGTTCAGACATTGCCATATTGCCTAGATTTCTGTCAGTAACGTTCCTAAGTTTGCCTTTTGCTATCTTGTTATCTCTGGCTTTAGTTGGTCTTGTTGTCACTGGCTGGTGTTTGAACCTCCTGTGAGCCTGTAAGGCTATTTCAGTACCTTTGGATGACTGGGTTTCCCCTGGCACAGATTGTTGATGTGCTGCCCTCCTCTTGGGTGTCCTTGGAGCCCTACTGTTACCTGCCCCAAGTTGTCTCTGTGAACCTGGTGTTGCCCATTTGCTCCTTCAGGGAGTGATGATGGCAGATGCTTCAGGGACTTTTTCCTAGTGCTGATCGTCTTCGGGGCAAAAGATCCCCCAATAGGTTTGGTGCACAAATGACCCCGCCTAGCTGCCCAGGCCCTGAGTCCAGTTAAAAGCCTGATAGGCTTAGACCCGAGCGATGTTTACCTCAAGCTATGTCTACTAACTGGTTATGTCAGGTAGCCAAGAAGGCAAGGTGCACCCCTGCAAGTACTGGGCAGTCTGCAGAGCAAATGACCCGCAGACCGGGTTGGAGCACAGACAACCCACCAAGCTGCCCAGGGTTTATGTGCAGGCAAAAGCCTGACAGGTTTAGACCCAAGCAATGTTAGCCTTGGGCTATGTCTGTGTAGCTGGCTCTGTCCCTTAGATCACTCTGGTGTCTGGTAGCCAAGATGGTGGCGTGCCTCCACAAGTGCCGGACAGGCTGCAGGGCAAACAACACCCTGGCTGGGTTGGCACACAGACGGCCCAGCGATCTGCCCAGGACCTGTGTGCAGGCAAAAGCCTGCCAGGCTTAGACCCAAGCAATATTAGCCTTTGGCTATGTCTGCTAACTGGCTTTGTCTGTTAGATCTCTTTGGTGTCAGGTAGCCAAGCAGGCCATGCACCCCTGCAAGTGCTGGGAAGCCTGCAGGGCAAACGACCCTCAGACTGGGTTGGCACACAGATGGCCCACTGAGCTGCCCAGGACCTAGGTGCAGGTAAAAGCCTGCCAGTCTTATACCCAAACAAAGTTAGCCTCAGGCTATGTCTGCTAGCTGGCTCTGTCTGTTAGATCTCTCTGGCGTCTGGTAGCCAAGATGGTGGTGCGTGCCCCTGCAAGTGCTGGGCAGTCTGCAGGGAAAACGGCCTCCTGGCTGGATTGGCACACGGATGGCCTATGGAGCTGCGCAGGGCCTGGGTGCAGGTAAAAGCCTGCCAGGCTTAGACCCGAGCGATGTTAGCCTCAGGCTACTTCTGCAGGCTGGCTTTGTCTGTTAGATTTCTCTGACATCCAGTAGCCAAGATGGTGGCGCGCATCCCTGCAAGTGCTGGGCAGTCTGCAGGGCAAATGACCTCCTGGCCATGTTGGCACACAGATGGTCCACCGAGCTGCCCAGGGCCTAGGTGCAGGTCAAAGCCTGCCAGGCTTAGACCCAAGCGATGTTAGCCTCAGGCTATGTCTGAGTACCTGGCTCTGTCAGTTCTTTCTGGCTTCCAGGAGCCAAGACAGCGAAGCGCCTCTCATAACTGGCTGGCAGAAGGCAGAGGTGTTATGGGGTTTCAGTGAGGTAAAAATTGCTGCAACTCCTCCGCACACAGCCCAGCTGGCCGGTGGTGGCCAGTGGTAGTAGGCACAAGAACCTGCCTGTCACCCTGATTCCATTGGTGGTGGCCTGCTCCATGGGATGTGCTGCTGCCGCCCAAGGATTTACATCTGAAAGGCCCAGTAAATATCTTCAACAAAATTGTAGAAGAAAGCTTCCCTAACCTAAAGAAAGAGATGCCCATGAACATACAAGAAGCCTACAGAACTCCAAACAGATTGGACCAGAGCAGAAATTCCTCCTGTCACATAATAATCAAAACACCAAATGCACTAAACAAAGAAATAATATTAAATGCAGTGAGAGAACAGGACTAGTAACATATAAAGGCAGGCCTTTCAGAATTACACCAGAATTCTCAGCAGAGAATATGAAAGTGAAAAGAGCCTGGGAAGATGTCTTATAGACCCTGCCATTATGAGAACATAAATGTCAGCCCAGGATACTATACCCAGCAAAACTTTCAATTACCATAGACGGAGAAAACAAGATATTCCATGAAAAAAGCAAATTTACACAATATCTTTCCACAAAACTAGCTCTGCAAAGGATAATGGGTGTAAAATACCAACACAAGGCAGCAAACCACACCATAGAAAAGTCAATAAGGTAATCGTTCAACAAACCCCATAGAAGATAGCTATACAACCAGAATTTCACCTTTAACTAAGTAGATAACAGTAAGCAACAACCACTTTTCCTTAATTTCTCTTAATATCACTGGTCTCAACTTCCCTATAAAAAGGCATAGACTAAGAAACTGGATACATAAGCAGGACCCAACATTTTGCTGCATACAAGAGACCTACCTCAGTGACAAAGTCACTATTTAAAACTCAAAGGTTGAAAAACAATTTTCCAAGCAAATGGTCCCAAGAAACAAGCTGGAGTGGCCATTCTTATATGGGATAAAATTGACTTTCAACCAAATGTTATCAAAAAAGATAAGGAGGGACACTTAATACTGGTCAAAGTAAAAGTCTACCAAGATGAACTCTCAATTCTGAATATCTATGCTCTGAATGCAAGGGCACCCACATTCATAAAAGAAAATTTAGTAAAGTTCAAAGCACACACTTCACCCCACAAAATAATAGTCGGAGACTTCAACACCCCATTGTCAAAAATGGACAAATCATGGAATCAGAAACTAAATGGAGATACAGTGAAACTAAAGTTATGGACCAAATGGATCTAACAGATATTTATAGAACATTCCACCCTAAAGCAAAAGAATATACTTTCTTCTCAGCACCTCATGGTACTTTCTCCAAAATTGACCATATAATTAGTCACAAAATTGGCCTCAAAAGATACAGAAATATTGAAATTGTTCCATATATCTTATCAGAACACCACTGCCTAAGGTTGGTCTTAAGCTTAAACAAAAGCAATGGAAAACACATACACATGGATTTTGAACAATGCTCTTCTCAATGATACCTTTGCAAGGAAGAAACAAAGAAATTAATTTTTAGAATTTAATGAAAATGAAGACAAATCATACCAAAATTTATGGGACACAATGAAAGCAGTGACCATGTGGTTATTCTCCTTTAGTTTGTTTATGTAGTGAACTCATAACTCTAAGAGGAAAACTCATAGCTCTGAGTGCCTCCAAAAAGAGAATGGAAAGAGCTTACACTAGCAGCTTGACAGTGAACTTGAAAGCTCTTGAAAAGAAAGGAAACAAATATCCCCAAGAGGAGTAGACTTCAGAAAATAATCAAACTTAGGCCTGAAATCAACCAAACAGAAACAAAAAGAACTATACAAAGAATAAACAAAGCAAGGAGCTGGTTCTCTGAAAAAAAATCAACAAGATAGATAAACCCTTAGCCAGACTAAGCAGAGGGTACAGAGATAGTATCCAAAGTAATAAAATCAGAAATTAAAAGGGAGACATAACAACAGAAACTGTGGAAATTCAAACAATCATCAGATCCTACTACAAGAATTTATAATCAACAAAGTTTGAAAACCTACATGAAAGGGAAACCTTTCTAGATACACACCAGGTGCCAATATTAAAACAGGATCAGATAAACCATCTAAATAGTACCATAGTCCTGAAGAAATAGAAGCAGTCATTAATAGTCTCCCATCAAAAACAAAAACAACAAAAAACAAAAACAGGACCAGATGGGTTTATCAGGGAATTCTATCAGATCTTCAAAAAAGAGTTAATACTGATACTCTTCAAACTTTTCCATGAAAAAGAAATTTGAGGAACACTACCCAACTCATTCCATGAAGCCACAATAATGCTTCTACCTAAACCAAAGACCAAATAAGGAAGGAGATCTTCAGGCCAATCTCCCTCATGAACATTGATGCAAAAATACTGAACAAAATCCTAGCCAACTGAATCCAAGAATTCATCAAAACTATAATTCACCATGATCAGGTAGGCTTCATCCCAGGCATGCAGGGATGGTTCAATATACAGAAATCTGTCAATGTAATCCACTACATAAACAAACTGAAGGAGAATAACTGCATGGTCATTTCATTAGATGCTGAAAAGGCTTTTGACAAAATCCATCATTCCTTCATGATAAAAGACTTGGAGAGATCAGGAATCCAAGACCATACCTAAACATAGTGAAAGCAATATATTGCGAACCAGTAGCAAACATCAAACTAAATGGAGAGAAACTTAAAGCAATCCCACTAAAATCAGGGACCAGACAAGGCTGCCCACTCTCTTCCTATCTATTCAGTATAGTACTTGAAATCATAGCCAGAGAAATCAGGCAGCAAAAGGCAGTCAAAGGCATACAAATTGGAAAGGAAGAAGTCAAAATATCACTATTTTCAGATGATATGATAGTATACTTAATTGACCCCCAAGACTTCTACCAGAGAACTTCTCAAGCTGATAACAACTTCAGCAAAGTGGCTGGATATAAAATTAACTCAAGCAAATCAGTAGCCTTCCTCTACTCAAAGGATAAACAAGATGAGAAAGAAATTAGGGAAATGACACCCTTCACAATAGTCACAAATAATATTTCATACTTAGGTGTGACTCTAACCAAGCAAGTGAAAGATCTGTATGACAAGAACTTCAAGCCTCTGAAGAAAGAATTCGAAGAAGGTCTCAGCAGATGGAAAGATCTCCCATGTTCATGGATAGGCAGGATCAATGTAAAAGTGGCCATCTTGCTGAAAACAATCTACAGATGCAATGCAATCCCTATCAAAATTCCAAATCGATTATTCATATATCTAGAAAGAGCAAGTCTCAAATTCATCTGGAATAACAAAAAGCCCAGGATAGCAAAAACTATTCTCCACAACAAAAGATCTTCTGCGGGAATCACCATCCCTGGCCTCAAGCTCTACTACAGAGTAATAGTGATAAAAACTGTTTGGTATTGGTATATACACAGGCAGGAAGATCAATGGTATAGAATTGAAGACCCAGAAAAGAACCCACACATGTATAGTCACCTAATATTTGACAAAGGAGCTAAATCATCCAGTGGAAAAAATATAGCATTAAAAAAAAAAGTTCTGGATCAACTGGAGGTCTGCATGCAGAAAAAAGCAAATTGACGCATTCTTATCTCCTTGTACAAAGCCAAGTCCAAGTGGATCAAGGATCTACACATAAAACCAGGCACACTGAAGCTTATAGAGGAGAAAGTGGGGACAAATATTGAACACATGGGCACAGGGGAAATTTTCCTGAACAGAACACCAATGGCTTATGCTCTAAAAACAAGAATCGACAAATGGGACCTCATAAAGTTGCAAAGCTTCTGTAAGGCAAAGGACATGGTTGATGGGACAAAATGGCAACCCACAAATTGGGAAAAGATCCTTACTAACCCTACATCCTATAGAGGGCTAATATCCAATGTTTACAAAGAACTCAAGAAGTTAGTCTCCAGAGAGCAAAATAACCCTATTAAAAATGAGGTGCAGAGCTAAACAGGGAATTCTCAACGGAGGAAACTCAAATGTCTCTAAAGCACCTAAAGAAATGTTCAGCATACTTAGTTATGAGGGAAATGCAAATCAAAACAAGACTGAGATTCCACCTTATAATGGTCAGAATGTCTAAGATGAAAAACTCAGGGGACAGGAGATGCTGGAGAGGATGTGAGGGAAAAGGAATCCTTCTCCATTTTTGGTGGTATTGCAAGCTGGTAAAACCACTCTGGAAATCAGTTTGGTGATTCCTCAGAAAATTAGACATAGTACTACCTGCAGATCCACCTATACCACTCCTGGGCATATACCCAGAAGATGTTTCTAAATGTAATACGGACAAATGCTCAACTATGTTCATAAATTACTTATGTATAATAGCCAGAAGCTGGAAACCCAGATGTCCCTCAACAAAGGAATGGATACAGAAACTGTGGTATATATACACAATGGAGTTCTATTTGGCTATTAAAAACAATGACTTCATGAATTTCTTAGGCAAATGGATAGAACTAGAAAGTGTCATCCTGAGTGATGTAAACCAATCACAAAAGAACCCACATGGTATGCACTCATTAATAAGTGGATGTTAGCCCAAAAGCTCAAAATATACAAGTTACAATTCACCCAACACAGAAAGCTCAAGAAGAAGGACTTAAGAGAGGGTGCTTTGGTTCCTCTGAGAAAGGGAACAAAATACTCACAGGAGCAATAAGGGAGACAATGTGTGGAGCAGAGACTGAATTAAAGGCCACCCAAAGACTGTCATACCTGGAGATTCATTCTATAAAGAGTCAACAAACCCCCGACACTATGACAAGAAGTGCATACCAAAAGGAGCATGGCATGGTTGTCTCCGGAGGGTTCCTGTCAGAACCTTACAAATACAGAGGCAGAAACTAGTAACCAACTATTGGATTGGGTGTGGGGTCCCCAGTGGAAGAGCTGATGGGTGGTCTGGAGGAGCTGAAGGGGTTTATAGCCCCATGACAAGAACAATGATTTCTGCCACCCAGATGTCCCAAGACTCCCAAAGGCTGAATCATCAACCAAGGGGTTCCACATGGTTCCAGCCAAAAATATAGCAGAGGAAGGCCTTGTTGAGCATCAGTGGGATGAGTGGTCCTTGGTCAGGTAAAGGCTCAATAGAGGTCCCAACAAAGGAAAACCAAGGCGGGGAAAGGTGGGAGTATGTTTGGTAGAGTGCCATATACATGGAGGCAGGGGGTAGAAGCAGGGGGTGGAGGTCTTTAGGGAGGGAAGAAATTGGGAAAGGTTTTACCATTGGCAATATAAATGAAGATATTCAATTAAAAATAATTTTATAGTACAGTGATAATAAATTAATTTGTAAGGTCCATTTTTTAGATAACTCCTTGCCTGTAGTTCTTAAAGTACAAAATTTTGTGTCTGGGTTCTTTAGATCAAAATGATGAGACTGGTCCTGTCTTAGACTGCACAGCAAGCCTATGTCTCAAAACAATAGGTAAAAATAATTAATTAGTCCTCTCAAAGCTCCCTGAGAATACCACAGTCTAGAGTGGACTTCAACCATATCAAGCTAATAAATCCATAGTTCTACAATATCTTGTTACTTGTGTGAATCTAGATAAGGGCTTGAAAAATCCACATATGATCATGATTTAACTCTATTATCTTCAAAATGTCACTTTAAGACAAGGCTACTACAAGTTTTCCATGTTCTTGCAAATACACTGGCCTCAATGCCATTGTGGGCCAGAAGATGGGTATGCAGTCCCTCCAACTTTGTCTTTCATATTATCTTGGACCAGATGGACACTTTTGTGATGTAAGGCAATCAGATTCTTCTACAGTCCACATACACATGGAGTTTGCTTATCATAGGGTTATTATCCTATGATAATACATAGGATAATCAACAGAGAGTTGATTATCATAGGGTGATAGACAATAACAGGAATTACATATAAAGATAGGAAAATATGTCATAGGAACATGCAAAGCTTTTACAGAAGTCACATTTTACCTGTTCTTCCCATTTTTTTTGTGATATGGAAAGAGAAGGGAATTAGGACCAATCCATGCTTATTGAAAATTACTGGAATTTTTTTCTATAACATGTTATGATAATATCTACGCTTTCTCTGTGACCTTGTGTAAACTCGTATCTGGTCAGGAAGGACTTGGGATTCACAATACCTGACTCATAGCCTTCCCTCCTGTTCTTTTCAAAAACCTCTTTAGGAAGCTTCTATTTATTCCCTGGCATGGCAAGGCCAGAATGGAGGAACTTAATGACTTCCTTCTTCCTGAGCTGGCTTTTTGTGGCTCTGCTTGATTATCAAATTTGTCATGTGTTCCCAGAATTTTAGCACAACCATTCAAAAATGTATGTCTTTTTAAAAAGCTCTCTGTCAAAGGGAATATCAATCACTTCTGAGGCTAAATATAATCAAGTTGTTTCATAAAGACTCTATATGAAACTGCAATACCTGAATTCTAGCCATAAATATATCACAATTTAAGATAGAATTGATGACTACTAATTATTTTCAGTAGGTGACTGGTGATCATTGTGCTCTTGGTTACATTTGAATTTATTAAATTTATTTTTTATTTTTCTTTTTCTTAATTTTTTATATTAAGTGTTCTTTCTTCTTAAATTGAGAATTTCTAGGTGATTCTAGACATTTTTTTTCACATCATTGAATGATTTCTTCCTCCCCAACTTCAAAAAATTATTCAGAGAACCTAGTACAGACACATTCAGGCCTCAGATTTGATGCCTCAAACTCTGTGAGGCCATATTGTCCCTACTTAGTTGATGTGGTAGGTCATGCTTACCTGATGTCCTCCATCAACTAAGACTCCTACAATTTTCACCACCCCATTTTCCTTTGGCTTCCCTAATGTCATAGGGGAGGGAGACCTCTAATTTATACTCTTTCTCTCCACACTGTCTGCTATGAATATCTGAACCCACTTCCATCTTTTGCCAGAAGAAGCCTCTCCAATGACAATTGGACAAGACAATAATGTATGTTGAGTATAGCAGATTATGCTTTGGAATCATTTCATTTGTGCAGGAGGGCAGCTCCAGTTGTATTTGTTTAAATCCTAGGTCTCTAGGTTATCCAGTCTCTGGTTGGTGGCTTTTCAGGCAGTAAAGGACATGGGCTTCCTCTTGTGGGATGGGCCTCAAGTTAGTGCAAATATTGGTTGACCCCTCCCACAAGTTCTGTCCCAATATTGCCCCAGTACATTCTGAGGGAAGATCAGATTGTAGGGTAAGTTTTGGGGCTGGGTTGTTGTACAAATATCTCTTTTCATATTCTGCAGAGTGCTTTCCCATGCAAAAGAGACTAGATTGTAGGTTTGAAGGCTCAATACAGGCACCAATTTGTCTCCTCTACAGTCTACATTCAAAGAGCTATGTGACTGCTGTTCTTAACAATGAAACCCCATCATTACTTTTCAGAGAGCAACCTTTTGTCCTAGCATTAGCCTGTGTTATTTAGGGATCTCCATAGTACCTACTATCCTACAGCTTAACAAATGCAACCCAGTCTTTGGAAGCCTTGTCTGGCTACAAAAGATGGCCAGTTCAGACTCATTGCACAGAGTCCTTACCATGGTCAGTTCAGACTCATTGCACAGAGTCCTTACCATGGTCACCTTCATAGATTTCACTGCAGTACACTCCATGTCTCCCTATTCCGTCCATTTCAGCCAGCACTCTTTAACCCTTTCCCTCCATGGATCTTTCCTACTCCTGTCCTTTCCTATACCCAGTCTAGCCACAGTATCTACTCTATGTTCCCTTCTCAGGGAGGTCCATGTGTACCCCATAAACCATTCTTCTTCACCTAAACTCTCTGAGTCTTTGGGTTGCAGCTTGATTATTGTTTAGTTAACAGATAAAATCCACTTATGTGAATATCTAGAATATTTGTCTTTCTGAGTCTCGGTTACCTCATTCACAATGGTTCTTTTCAAGTTACATTCATTTGTGTTAAAATTTTATGATGTCATTATTTTTGGTAGCTGAGAAATACTTTATTGTGTAAATGTACCACATTTTATTCAACCATTCTTTTGTTAAGAGATATCCAGGTTGTTTTCAATTTCTACCTATTGTAAATAAAAACAGAATGAACACATCAGAGCAAGTGTCAAGTGTTAGTAGGAATGGAGTGTCCTTTGGGTATATGCCCAAGAGTACTATTCTGGGTCTTGAGGTAGATTAATTCTCAATATTCTGAGGAACTGAAATATTGATTTCCATAATGGCTGTACAAGTTTGCATTCCCACCAGGGATGGAGGAGTATTCCCCTTGCTCCATATCCTTGCCATCATTTGCTGACACTAGTGTTATTGATTGTAATTTTTGCATTTTTCTGATAGTTAGGGATATTACACATTTAATTATGTGTATCTTAGAAATTTCAGATTCCTCTGTTGAGAATTCTCTGTTTAAATCTGTACTCCATTTTTAATTTGATTATTTGTTTACTTAATATCTAATTTCTTGAGTTCTTCATATATTTTGCATATTAAACATGAATTAGATGTGGAGTTGGTTAAAAATAGTTTCTCACTATTTATGCTGACCCTTTGTCCAATTGACATTATCCTTTATATTAAAGTAGATTTTAAGTTTCATGAGGTTCCATTTATTTATCATTGATCTTAGTTTTTGCATGTTTGCTATTCTTGGTTTTTTTTTTTTTCAATGCTATCCTTCAGTACTGCATATTGGTATTAGAAAATACAAATAGTTGAATGACTGATAATCAATGATTTTACTTCTTAATTTCAAATCTTAATTTTATGCAAGGTTATCAAAATGAGAAAGATGTATGTGATAGCACTCAACTATTGCTGGAACATTATAAAAACTTCTTATTTAGGATCTGTAGATTCAAGTATAAACTAGATGTCGTTGAAGCTGTAGAGGGAGTTATTTATGACAATTTAAGAATATGAATCCTGTATTGGTCAGTTCTTTATCCACTGAAGACTAGATAAAACAGTACTAATACACATAAAGCATGGGGTGGCACCTTAGCAACAGCTGGCTCCTTGTCTAGAAAAGACAGATTATAGTACAACCTGACAGATTTGATAATGTCTAGTTTAGTGGAGGTTAAGACCATGGTATCAAAGTTCCTTCTTAGTTTAACCTTTGAATTCATGGTCAAGCTATGTTAAAAAAAAATTCTTGTTAAGTCGTGGGAGAACACACACACACACACACACACACACACACACACAGAGAGAGAGAGAGAGAGAGAGAGAGAGAGAGGGGGGGGGGGAGAGAGAGAGAGAGAGACCTACAGACACAGAGACAGAGAGACAGAGACACAGTGACACAGAGAGATACAGAGAGAGACAGAGAGACAGAGAGAGAAAAGTAAAAAATATATTTGTGCCCATTTAAGCTCCAGACCTGTCTATTCCCATGTGTACACAGAAACATGAATCCTACATATATACACAGGGATAGAAGACAAACACTAAAAGGAAAAATCCCTCATGTGTCTTGAACCTGTATATTACCTTTTCACTGGATACATAGAAAGAACAATTCACAAAACCATACTCATATTTATTTCACTTTTACCTACCTTGAAGCTTTCTGTTAAAAAACAATGAAATAATATCAGAGATCATCATTTCCAAACCCTGGTGAGACTAGAGAAACAGCAGTATTTGTACTTTCAAGTCACTGTGTACCAGTACTGTCATTTCATGAGTGTTTGTGCATATTCCTTGTGATTTTTTTCTTGCTCAGGAGATGAGAACTCTCTGGTCCTCAATAGCTAAAACCTTGAGAAAATGAGAGAGAAAAGATAATGTCCTCAGTTTCTGTCAATTTTATCATTAGATTAGAAACCCTCATCAGCTAAGTTTCCTTGCGCATCTTAAAGACAAAGTGAAAATGCGGGGTTTTATTATTTGGGAAATGATTTCATATTCCTCTTTTTAATAAGAAAAAGAAAGTCTCTGGTGCATGACTGCTCTTTCAGCAGGAAAGAAATGGTGCTTTTGCTGAAGCTAAAAATAGAGGGTTTAAAAAAAGTCACGTTATTTATAAATAGCACTGTTTCAATGCAGGCATGTTTGGTCAGAAGAAGCAGTTCAAACAAAAGCATAAGGTAAAAATATATCTACTTAAATGGCTTAGCAAGCCTATGTATAAAATTTATTGCTGTGGCATATAGATAAAAGTGCAATAGGAAGATAAACAATCAAGAATTGTTCATAGCACTGGGAACAGGAACATGCATTCTTGTTCATTTATTTGGCAGATCAGGAGCCTGATATTTAGAGGAGGTGTGTGAATTACTAAAACTGGGTATCTGACCACTATTTTCACCCATGGTTTCACTTCCTGATGCCATTCTGACAGTCAAGGAAATTTCTATATATCCAAGAGTGTCCTTTTACACAGTTGATCCTAAATCCAACTGGATAAAGAAGAAAGAGGAGAGACAGTGAACACTGAAAGAGACTTGGGAAAGAAACACCTTAACAGATAAGTTGATTAAGAAACTAAACTTATGGCCGGGAGGTCATGGCACACACCTTTAATCCCAGCACTTGGGAGGCAGAGGCACAAGGATTTCTGAGTTCAAGGCCAGTCTAGTCTGCAGAGTGAGTAGGACAGGTGGGGTTACACAGAAAAATCCTGTCTCAAAATAAAAAAGGAAAAAATAGCAACTACACTTATGTAGTGGCAGAGACATCAGGCAGGAATGTTGGTTCTGTGGAAAGGAGCCTGAGAGAAGCATAGTCTTCCATATCAGGACACTTATGGGATAATCAGTAGAGTAAGATGATACCAAATTGCCTGTTAAAAATACAAGTATATATTTCTTAAACATTCACCAAATTTCATTATATGTTTATGTGGATATTCAAAACTCATGTGAATTTTATTTTTATTTATTCTTTCTTATTTGAAATATATATATTATATATTAACATATATTATATATTATACATTATAAATTACATATTATACATTACACATTACATATTACCTATTACCTACTACACATTATATACAACATGTAACATACTACATATAACATATTACACATTACCTATTACACATTACATATCACATATTGCATATCATATTTCATATATCACACATCATATATCATGTATCACATATCACATACCATATAGCATATATGATGTATCACATATCACATACCATACATCATATATCATATATATCATATGTCATATATCACATGTCACATGTCGTATGACATATGTCATACATCATATATCATATATTATACATTATATATTATATTATATATTATAAAATACGTTATGTGTTATGAGCTATGTGTTATGTGTTATGTGTTTTGTGTTATATGTTATATATATTAATAAACTTTTTATTGATATATTTTTAATTTACATTTCAAATGATTTCCCCTTTTCTGGGTCCCCACTCCCAGCAAGTCCCATAACTCCTCTCCCCTCCCCGTGTTCCTCCATCTACCCCTTCCTGCTTCCCTGTTCTGCAATTCCCCTATACTCTTGCACTGAGTCTTTCCAGAACCAGGGGCCACTCTTCCATTCTTTTTGGACCTCATTTAATATGTGGATTATGTCTTGGGTATTTAAAGTTTCTAGGATAATATCCACTTATCAGTGACTGCATACTATGATTGTCTTTTGAGACTGGGTTACCTCACTTAGTATGATGTTCTCCAGCTCCATTCATTTGTCTAAGAATTTCATGAATTCATTGTTTCTGATAGCTGGATAATACTCCATTGTGTAAATATACCACATTTTTTGTATCCATTCCTCTGTTGAAGGACAGCTGGTTTCTTTCCAGCTTGTGGCTACTATAAATGGGGCTGCTATGAACATAGTGGAGCATGTGTCCTTATTGCATGCTGAAGAATCCTCTAGATATATGCCCAGGAGTAGTATAACCGGGTCCTCAGGAAGTGTCATGCCCAGTTTTCTGAGGAACCACGAGACTGATTTCCAAAGTGGCTGCACCATCTTGCAATCCCATCAGCAGTGGAGGAGTGTTCCTCTTTCTCCACATCCTTGCCAACACTTGCTGTCTCCTGAGTTTTTGACCTTAGCCATTCTGACTGGTATGAGATGAAATCTCAGGGTTGTTTTGATTTGCATTTCCCTAATGATTAATTATGTTGAACATTTCTTAAGATGTTTCTCAGTTCTCCGAAGTTCTTCATGTGAAAATTCTTTGTTTAGCTCCGTACCCCATTTTTTAATGGGGTTATTTGGTTCTCTGGGTTCTACGTTTTTGAGTTCTTTGTATATATTAGATATTATCCACCTGTTGGATTTAGGATTGGTGAAGATCCTTTCCCAATCTGTTGGTTGATGTTTTGTCCTTTTGACAGTGTCCTTTGCCTTACAGAAACTTTGTAGTTTTATGAGGTCCCATTTGTCAATTCTTGATCTTAGAGCATAAGCTATTGGTGTTCTATTCAGGAACTTTTCCCCTGTGCCCCTGTCCTCAAGGGTCTTCCACAGTTTCTTTTCTATTAGTTTCAGTGTGTCAGGTTTTATGTGGAGGTCCTTGATCCATTTGGAGTTGAGCTTAGTACAAGGAGATAAGAATGGATCGATTCAAATTCTTCTGCATGCTGACCTCCAATTGAACCAGCACCATTTGTTGAAAAGACTTATCTTTTTTACGCTGCATGCTTTCAGCTCCTTTGTCAAAGATCAAGTGACCATAGGTGTGTGGGTTCATTTCTAGGTCTTCAACCCTATTCCATTGATCTGCTAGCCTGACATTGTACCAATACCATGCAGTTTTTATCACTATTGCTCTGTAGTAAAGATTAAAGTCTGGGCTACTGAATCCCCCTGAAGTACTTTTACTGTTGAGAATAGTTTTTGCTATCCTGGGTTTTTTGTTATTCCAGATGAATTTGGGAATTGCTCTTTCTAGCTCTATGAAGAACTGGGTTGGGATTTTTATGGGGATAGCATTGAATCTGTAGATTTCCTTTGGCAAGATGGCCATTTTAACAATATTTAACCTGCAAATCCACAAGCATGGAAGATTTTTCCATTTTCTGAGATCTTCTTCGATTTCCTTCTTCAGAGATCTGAAGTTCTTGTCATATAGGTCTTTCACTTGCTTGGTTAGAGTCACCCCAAGATACTTTATGCTGTTTGTAGCTCTTGTAAAGGGAGTCATTTCCCCAATTTCTTTTTCAGTCTGCTTATCCTTTGAATATATAAAGGCTATTGATTTGCTTGCCTTGCTTTTCTAGCCAGCCACTTTGCTGAAGTTGTTAATCAGCTGTGGGAGTTCTCTAGTAGAGTTTTTAGGGTCACTTAAGTATACTATCATATCATCTGCAAATAGTGATAGTTTGACTTCTTCCTTTCCAATTTGTATCCCTTTGACCTCCTTATGTTGTCTAATTGCTCTAGCTAGGACTTCAAGAACTATATTAAAAAGATATGGAGAGAGGGGGCAGCCTTGTCTAGTCCCTGATTTTAATGGGATTGCTTCAAATTTCTCTCCATTTAGTTTGATGTTGGCTACCAGTTTGCTGTATATTGCTTTTACTAGGTTTAGATATGGGCCTTGAATTCCTGTCCTTTACAAGACTTTTAGCATGAAAGGATGCTGAATTTTGTCAAATGCTTTTTCAGCATCTAATGAAATGATCATGTGTTTTTTTTCTTTGAGTTTGTTTATGTAGTGGATAGCATTTATGGATTTCCTTATATTGAACCATCCCTGCATCCCTGGGATGAAACCTACTTGATCACGGTAGATGATTGTTTTGATGTGTTCTTGGATACGGTGGGCAAGAATTTTATTTAGTATTTTTCCATCGATATTCATAAGGGAAATTGGTCTGAAATTCTCTTTCTTAGTTGGATCATTGTGTGGTTTTGGTATCAGCGTAATAGTGGGTTTGAAGAAGGAGTTGGATAGTGTTCCTTCTGTTTCTATTTGGTGGAAAAGTTTGAAGAGTATTGGTGTTAAGTCTTCTTTGTAGGTCTGATAGAATTCTGCACTGAAACCATCTGGTCCTGTGCTTTTTTTTGGTCTGAAGCCTATCTATGACCGTGTCTATCTCTTTAGGGGTTATGGGTCTGTTTAGATGGTCTATTTGATCCTGTTTTAATTTTGGTAATTGCTATCTGTATAAGAAAATGTCAATTTCCTCCAGATTCTCCAGTTTTATTGAGTACAGGTTTTTGTAGTAGGATCTGATGATTTTTTGAATTTCCTCATTTTCTGTTGTAATATCTCCATTTTCCTTTCTAATTTTGTTAATTTGGATACTTTCTCTGTGCTCTTTGGTTAGTCTGGCTAAGGGTTTATCTATCTTGTTGAATTTTTCAAAGAACCAGCTTTTGGTTTTGTTGATTCTTTGTATGGTTCTCTTGGTTTCTACTTGATTGATTTCAGCCCTGAGTTTGATGATTTCCTGTCTTCTTCTCCTCCTGGGTGAATTAGTTTCTTTTTGTTCCAGGGTTTTCAGTTGTTCCATTAATCTTCTAGTGTATGCTCTCTCGAATTTCTTTTTGGAGGCACTCAAAGCTATGAGTTTTCCTCTTAGCACTGCTTTCATTGTGTGCCATAGATTTGTGTATGTTGTGCCTTCATTTTCATTAAATGCTAAGAAATCTTTGATTTCTTTATTTTTTCCTTGACCAAGGTATCATTTAGTAGAGTATTGTTCACTTTCCATGTGTATGTGGGTTTCTGTTGTTTTTATTTTTATTAAAGACCACTTTTACTCCATAGTGATCTGATAGGAGGCATGGGATTATTTCAATCTTCTTATATTTGTTGAGGTCTGTCTTGTGACCAACTATATGATCTATTTTAGAGAAGGTACCATGAGGTGCTGAGAAAAAAGTATATTCTTTTGCTTTGGGATGAAAAGTTATATATATATATATATATATATATATATATATATATATATATATATATATATATATGTTAACTCCAATTGGTCCAAAGCTTCAATTAGTTTCACTGTCTCCCTATTTATTTTCTGTTTTCCTGATCGGTCCATTGGTGAGAGTGGAGTGTTGAAGTCACCCACAATTATTGTGTTAGGTGCAATGTGTGCTTTGAGCTTTAGTAAAGTTTCTTTTATGAATGAGAGCACCCTTGTATTTGGGGCATAGATGTTCAGGATTGAGAGTTCTTCTTGGTGGATTTTTCCTTTGACCAGCAAGAAGTGACCTTCCATGTCTCTTTTGATGACATTAGGTTGAAAGTCAATTTTATCTGATATTAGAATGGCAACTCCAGCTTGTTTCCTCGGACCATTTACTTGTAGAATAGTCTTCCAGCCTTTTACTCTAAGGTAGTTTTTGTCTTTGACACTGAGGTGTGTTTCCTGTATGCAGCAAAATGTAGGGTCCTGTTTACATAACCAGTCTGTTAGTCTATGTCTTTTTATTGGGGAATTGATTCGATTGATGTTAAGTGATATTAAGGAGTAGTGGTTATTGCTTCCTATCATTTTTTATTTTAATTTTATACATGTGTGGTAATCTTCTTTGGGTTTGATGAAAGAAGCTTAATATCCTGCTTTTTCCAGGGTATAGTTTCCCTTGCTGTAATGGTATTTTCCCCCTATTATCCTTTGTAGGGAAGGGTTTGTGGAAAGATATTGTGTAAATTTGGTTTTGTCATAGAATATCTTGGTTTCTCCATCTATAGTAATTATATTATATATTATAAAATGTTATGTGTTATGAGTTATGAGTTATGTGTTATGTGTTATGTGTTATGTGTTATATGTTATATATATTAATAAACATTTTTTGAAAGAAAACATTTAGCTTTCCTGAACTTTGGGGTAAAGCTCAGCATTTTCACACATGTCCATATCTTCCACAGCTTAGTCAATTAGTTATGTTTTGTCATTCATCTTCATATACCATATTTATCACAACTAATTGGCTCACCCTGATCTACCATTGTTAGCAGAAGTTCCTACCTTTTCATAGGGTTCATGTTTGTTTGTTCCCATCCTCTGGACTTTGACAGACACATAGTGGCAATGTATTCATGGCCACAGCATGACCCCAGATAATGTCCCTGGAATCTCTTTACTCTACTTCACCTATCCAACCTGCCCCCTGTGAAACACCTAACTGCTAAATGTTTTACTGCATTTATGGTTTAGTCTTTTCAGAATATTATACAATGAGAAAACGATCACATTATTTTTGGATTGCCTTTCTTCTCTGAGTAATATGTATTTACTTTTCCTCCATATCTATTGTACCTATTATTATTACTCTTTGCGTCTGACTCACGCTTCATTCTTCTAATATTCTGTATCTATTAATCTGCTCGGTGGAAGACATCTTAATTAATTCTGAGTTTTACAGTTATAAGTAAATCTGCTATAATACTGATATGACTTTGTGTGTGGGCACACTTTTAATCAGTTAACACCTGGGGTATTTTTAGCCACACATGTAAGATTTTATTTTTATTGTGCTTTGTTATATTTTGTTTATTTTAAAAATCTCATTCTTTGAGAATTTCATGTATTGTATACCCCTACCCCTGCTTTCAGTCAAATCTCCTTCCAAACTGTGAAGTTGAACAAACATTTTCTGCTCATTTGGGCAAATATCAAGGTTCTTATCCCTGGATACTGTGGTAACAGTATTCTTGGGCTTATAATAAACTACCAATTGGCTTCCAAGGAGACTGCACGGTTTCCATATCCACCACTAACGAGTAAGACTCCCTGATGTCCCAAATCTCTTTCTGCACTTGGTGTTGTCTGTGTTCTCTGTCTCATCTCTTTCAACAAGTGCATAGTGATGTTCTTGCTTATCTTGAAATTCTCTAATGATGTAATAGATTGAGCATCTTTAAGATGTGAATTTACTATTTGCACATCGTTAAATAACTGTGGCATATTTGTGTCTTATTTGCTAACCATTGTTTTTCATGTTGGATTTTAAAATGTACTTCAAAAACTACGTCTCCTTTTACATGCTTTTTCATAGACTTGTGTTCCCTTTTTGGTGTATCTTTCCATGCCCGTATCAATTTAATTTTTCAGAATAGATTTCTTAAATTTAATGATGTCTACCACTTTATTTATTCTCTCATCTGTCATGTTTCTGGTGTTAGATTTAAAACTGTCTTGTTGGTCTAAACCCACCTAAACTTTCTCTAGCTTCTGTGTGGATTCCTTATTTTCCACTTTGCATCTACACCTATGGTCATTTGGAATCTTTTGTTGACAGTGTTTTGTAACAGTAGTATGTGACTGTTAACTAGAGAGAGATAGCCATTGAGGAGTCTGTCCCTTCTTCACTGAGTTGCCCTCATCTTGTCCTACATCTTGTGATATTATTATGACTCTCCTCTTCAATTATTCTCATAGTCAGTTGAAAACCTCTGTATCTCCTGTTTGTTGTATTACGGCATCTTCCTCACTATAGCTGCACACTGTGACTCAGCTGGAGTATGTGCTGACTAGGTATTTCCAGGTTGTTTTGGACTATTTGGAATCATTTGCCACTGGAATGAAGCTTTGAATCAGTTTGCTGATATCTGGAAAAGAACTTTTGGAAACTTCAGTAGGGACTTAGAGTACATGAAAGTAATATTTAGGGGATGTAAGTTTTCTTATTCTTGTATAAGAATTATCTTTAAGAGACTTCTCTATTTGTCTAGATAGTTTGCTTGATTTATGTTTTAAATGAAAAATAAATGCTGAGAATGATGACGGAGGAGTATATGCAGATGATGGGACAGTTATAAAAGAATATATGGAGAATTGAATTGGTTTTCTTTTTTTATTAGATATTTGTTTACATTTCAAATGCCATCCCCTTTTCACGCTTCCCCTCCGAAAACCCCCTATCCCATTCCCCTTCCCCCTGCTCACTAACCCATCCACTCCTGCTTCCCTGTCCTGGCATTTCCCTATACTGGAGCAATGAGCCTTTCCAGGTCCAAGGGTGTCTCTTCTCATTGATGTTCGACAAGACTGTCCTCTGCTACCCATGCAGCTAGAGCCATGAATTCCTCTACATGTACTCTGTTTGCTGGTTAAGTCCCTGGGAGCTCTGACAATACTGTTTGGTTAATATTATGGTTCCTCCTATGGGCCTGGGAACCCCTTCAGCTCCTTGGGTCCTTTCTCTAGTTCCTCCATTGGGGACCCTGTGCTGGTTTTCTACTTCTAGTTCTCTAATGGACATTTTAATTTTGGTAGCTGCTAAATACATAACATATAGAATTTAATGTGAGCTTCATAGCTTCACTTTTAAATTCGAATTGAAGCTGTCTATATGTTCATTAAGTAGAAACTTTTGAACTGGCTGAATATGGTCTGTGGCAATTTTATTGATTTTAAAATTTTAACAACAAAATCTATTTAAAAATAAATAAAAATAAATGTTGCAGTATAGGATATGTTTATATCTATAGGAAAAACACACCTGTGTATCAATTTGCCACACTGACTCAAAATCAAAAGGAAAGAAAGCTACAATAAAATGGGAAGGGATAGTAATGGAAACATGTATATAATGTCACAGGATTCCCTCCAAACAAGGTTAATCCTATGAAGGGTTTGTGGACATGACAGGACCACAGCAGGATGAAGATGGATGAGCAGTTCATTACAGAAATATTAGGAGACAGAAATGTGTGTGTGTGTGTGTGTGTGTGTGTGTGTGTGTGTGTGTGTGGTGTGTATGTGTGGTGTGGTGTGTGGTGTGTGTGTGTGTGTGTGTGTGTGGTATGCAAGTGGATCTAGAGACCTGGGAATACTGTGAACTTCATGGTACAGGTACATTGCTTTTCCTGGGAGGTTTCTAATAATCTAAGAGGAGGGAAACCTCCAGCAACGAGCATGTCAGGTGTGCAGTGGAGCTGATGAAGTGTCAGAATGGTTTAGGGAATGATGAGAAGATGAAGATGGATTTTTCTGATGTGTGGAAATGATTTGCAAAGAAAAAATATGAAAGGATGAATACCTTGCTGACTTCACAGCCAGCATCTCCATTCCTGCCTTCTTTTGCATTGGTTTCCTCTCAAAAACTCCTCAACAGGGTGTACACTCAGAGATTCACTCATGAATTATTCATCCATTAACTCTTTTGTGGCACAGTGTACCACATGAAGTATGAGTCTAAACATTGTAACACTGTGCTATAAATGTGTGGACAGATCAGTGGGAATCTCACACTTAACCCATTGAATTCTGTCTCCACTCTCACACGTCTATTACAGATTAGCTGACTCTAAGCTATTACCTCTTTTTAAAAAAGAAAATCCATGCATGTATTGATTTTATGTATATATGTGTCCTGAGTATGTATATATGTTTCATATACACGCAGTGCCATCAGAGAAGAGAGAAGGCCATTAGATTCCTTAGAATTTCAGGTATAGATTGTCAACCATTATGAGTAGACTGGGAATCAAATCCCAGTCTTCTGAAAGATTATTAAGTGCACTTAACTGGTAAGCCACCTCTTTAGCTCTTGAGACCCCATTCTAATTCCTCGGTGCTTCCTTTTGTTTCACTGACAATTTAGAAAAGCATTTCTCTTGTTCGCTGACCTTGTGCTCAGTCCCCTCTGATGCCTCACATCTTCATTTTTAGGCCCTAAATTCTATTTTCTCCTATGATGCAAGGGCACATGTAGCATCCTTCCCACCCACCATCTCATAAAGTCAGAAGCATAAAGAATCACTTCTGCTATGATGGGAAATTTGGGTCAGTAGATGAAACCATATTACATAAATGGTACAGGTGTATTTAATATATTTATCTTACTGTTTTTGCTGATACATATTCTTCCATTTCAGAAAGTATAAAGTGAATTGTCTTGAGGAGAGGAAGGAGGGAGCATGCTCTGGACTGATGGTGAGAATGGAAGAAATATTTCAAGATCTCTACCTGGGGAAACTGATTGGCAGACTACAATGGATATAGAAGCTTGCTTCCTATATAGAATGTCTAAATAATAGAGAGGGTTAGGTACACAGCTACAGCATAACCTAGAGTCCATGCAGGTACCTCCTTTGCAAAATTTCCTTTAGATCAATCAAAGTCTTACTATTGTATAAATGTGATTTGCATCTCATAAGTTCATGAACTGGAAAATATTTTCTATAAATAATCACAGTTTGAAACTGTGAGGTAAGTAAAAAGTCCCTAATTCAATTTGGAAAAGCAGCGTTGGAAGTATGAAAGAATTGAAGTATCTCTCTAAATTTCTGACCATGAGAGCAACATGATGTAACACAATCCAAGGACTAGTTTGTATTCAAATTAATAAGGCAACCCTAACTTAGATAATGTATCTCCAAAACTGCATCCTGAATAAAACTCTTTGTATCAGCCTGATTCAGATATTTCCGTAACAAAAACACAGACTAATATAAGCATGGACATATGATTCTCTCACTGAGGCTAGAGGACATTATACAATTTCTTCCTAGTTGTACTGTGTTTTGGTAAGACAGCTGGCATTCAAGTATACTTCCAGCTTTTGGTCGTGTTCACTATGGGAAGTATTTAAAGGTGAGAAGCCACCCAGTTAGAGTTTTAAGATTTTCCTGCTTTTTGTGGGAGGCATATCCTCCCATAGGTCTCTAGAAATGTCTGTGTGAGGTCTCTCAGCTTCCCCAGAGGTCAGAAGTGACCTGTGGTACCATAGAACATGGGAAGTGATATGATGGCAGCCAAGGAATCCTAGGTAAGGTTCTCCTACAAATGCTTTACAGAGTCTCAGAGTTATTTGACAAACATAACCTCAAGCAGAATATAAGGATGATCATGCAGCAACATGTCTACTTTGTTTTCTTCCTCCCAGTGTGGTTTCTATCGGTATAGAGTTTCTTAGGATTATCCACCAACTTTCCCGAGCAACCCAGTGAAGCAAAACCTATTCTCAGGGGCCACATTCTTAAGAACCCAATTTAAAATTCACCCATTTCACCTTAGAAATAATGAACGCAGAATAATGAATAATGAATCAGAAAAGCTGTCAAAGATCTTTGAAATTACAGGAACCTCTGTCTATAGATGAGCCTCTCGTGCTGTCTGTAGTTTCATTCCTCATTCCTCTTCCTGTGATTAGCACACTCCTGACAGCATCAGAGCTCGATGCTACTTGTATTAAAGAAAAAACGTAAAAAAAAAAAAAAAAAAGTCTTTGAAGGGGTGCTGAGGTTTGAAAAGGGGTGAAGGCCAATTGTGTCCTTTGGGATCATGAAGGCTCTATCCTTTAGTCACAGAGGACTGACTGAGTCGATGAACAATAGAAGGACCCACAACTAGCCCACAGACCATGGGAAGCTGATCTAGAAGCTAAGGTCCCACCATACTCAGCTTCAAAGCTAGGTCCTTTCAGCAGATACTTACAATTCACTGCTCAACCTATGTTAAATTAGTTTAAACGTCAAATACTTCTTCCTCCTTAGGTAGGGTCTGAACCTATGTAGCATAGCCACACACTTGTGATGGCTAATTTATTCATAGATCTCTTCTTAGTAGTGTATATTGGAAGATAGGAGGAACCTATCAGTCATGATCAATCAACTCTCACCTTAGCATGGACAAAGTTCCACATAATAATAGGTCAGAAGCACACATTCATAAAAAAATAAGGCTTTTCCATCAGTCTTGGAGTATGATGAAAAGATCTCCTGCTTGAGAATTAAGAGTGTAGCAATAAAATATTACGGTTTAGGACTTAGTCCCTGGAGGATGTAGATGGTGCTGGGACTTAACTGTTAGAGAGTATATTAGGAGAACTTTCTAACTCTACTATACATGATTTGGTAATTATAGAGTAGGGAGCCCAAGAGATGGTTAGAGTACAATATAACCATGAAAGACCAGTGGGAAGATCTGACTTGAGATGGGTGAAAGCATTTTGGTTCTCAGTGTACTCTGTGGTCCTCATAGCCAGTACTGAAAGGTAACTCACTAAAAGCTGTGAAGCCCATAGTGTGTGTGTGTGTGTGTGTGTGTGTGTCCTCTCAGGAAAGAATGCTAATTCTGCCTCTTTGTAAACAGAGTGCTTTTCCTAACCTCTCTGCACTGGAATGGCTCATGCTGTAAAATGGGATTCTTAGACTATGGCAGGTTTAGAATAAAAATTAGAATGAGGTTATTATATATCAAATCCAAGGAAGCCTGTAGGCAGTAAATAGCAGCCCCCTGATTGTTAGACACAATGACTGTTCTCTCTGAGCTGAATAAAATCTTTCTTTAATGAGTTGATTAAAAGATTCGATTTTTTGGCATATCCATAGAAAATTCTCTGTAGATGCTTCTTTTAAAAAAAAAATACTGAAATGTGAAAGCAGTCATTGTTTGTCTAAGGGTTTACTAATGCATACAGTTAACTATGTCAGACAAAATGCTCTGCTCCCATAGCACTTATCACTACAGATGGGATTGTTCTGTCATAGAAGCAGAAGGCTCAGTTCAGGGAAATACAAATCATTCACAAATTGAATAACCTGACAAAGTACATTTTTGTACTGGAGGGGCCTAGAGACCCTAGAGTGTCTATAGAACCACATAAATTATGGAGGGAAGTTTCCAAGAGGAAAAAAAACTTCAATTAACAGATGAAGTCAGTGGAGACAAATCCTGGACAGATGTGTCCTTGGAGAGCACCTCTGGTGGGGGTGGGGGGTCTCTTCTCTTTGTGGACGTTGCCCAAAACACTGTCTCACCACACCCATGATGGTATCAAAGGTAATGTTTTCCCTTGGATGATTTTTCTTTCTGTCTTGTGTCAACACCAGGTAGCTGGTGTAATTCTTCCCTGTGTTGCCTAATTTCAGTAAGAATCTACTAGGTCCAACTCCTCAGAGCATCTGCATTTATAGCATTCTGGGGAAATGATGAGAAGTTAATCTTTTTATATTTATTGCTCAGAAAAATGGAGCCTGCAGCCAGAAGCACTTTTGTTTCTTCTAGAAGAAAATAATTTTAGGAACATAGCTCTCAGCCTAAATTATGTTCAAAGAATAAGGATCTATAATGACTTATCTAATGTGATTTTTGTTACTGAAACTATAGGGTCCCCCTTCTGAAAAAAAGAATTAATCACAAAAAAAATTGCATTAAAAATGAAGTGATTTGTTTCAGGTCAAAAGTGGTTCCACATCAGAGGACTCCAAATTGTTTGGTTGGCTCTTTCACTAACAGGTGACGAACAATCTATGAAAGAAGATGAAAGAGAAGGTATAAAGATCCTCTTGGATACACTGTGCAGCTTTTTGGGGAAAGGCCTTTGGGAAGGGTTTCGATTGAAGTTCATTGAAAGTTTAATTGAAATTATTATAAAAAAAACTCACAACACTGATAGTGTATGTTGTCTTTGTAACTTATTCATCCTTTTATTCTCCTTGAAGAAGGAAGAGAAGTAGTGCTTTGAAAACTGACATGGTTATTGGCTTGCTCACTTGCTTGGACTAATGAAAGTTACAAGGGGAATATCAGTTTTTAAGGTAGCTCTATATGTGTGTGTGTTTGTGTGTGTGTGTGTGTGTGTGTGTACATGTGCATGACTGTATCTGTGTGTGTGCCTGTGTTCATGGGTATGTGTGTGTCTGTGTGCTTTTGTGTATGTCTCTGTGTGTGTTTGTGCATGACTGTGTATCTGTGTGTACATATGTGTGTGTGTGAAAGTGTGCATTTGTACATGTGTGTCTATGTGTTTATATGTCGATGTGGTCTGTGTATGTGTGATTGTGTTTGTATGTGTGTGTTAGTACCTGTGTATGTGTCTTTCTATGTATGTGTATTTGTGTTTATGATTTGTGTGCATGTATGTGTATGTATGTGTGTTTATGTCCATGTCTACAGACATGGGAAAATGTAACCTTTTTTGAAAACTTATTTTAAAGTATCATTTTTATGGTCAGTGTATAAGAAATTTAAATTTCTTCATAAATCATTGTTTTAGATAAGAAAAGTTCTAAAACTCTCATTCTTTGGATCTCAGACCATGCTTTGTTCTCAGACTATAATGCGACACACTGTTACAATAATGTAACACACTGTTACATTATTGTAGTTAGTACATCACTACTTATTACATATGGCATTGAAAGAATGTCCATAAACAGACAAGGAATATGTTTGTGTCACTATATCTGAGAAAATGGAATGGGTAAGAGAAGGGAAATCTTTTTATCTACCTTCTGCCATCCATAACTAAAAAGAGATCACTCTACAGAAAACAGTGAGGGTGGATGTAACAGGGCTGCCACAACACACACACACACACACACACACAAACACACACACTCTCTCTCTCTCTTTCTCTCTCTCATTTTAATGTTTCTGGAGAGACAGAAGGCATCTTTATTTATCTACACAATCCTTGACTACTTTAAGACACTTGAAATTGCTAATCAAACTTGGAGGTAAAATGATCTACGTATTTACTGTGGGAGTTTGAGGCAAATAAATTTAGTCTGTGGAACGTAATGTCAATACTTAATGCTTAATTGTCTTTGAGAAATCAACAGCACTTTTAGGGTGGTTGTTTTGTTTTTCATAAAATTCCCATGAATTCTGGATTTGAATTTTACACATGAATATTTTTCTTGGACTCAGGGTCTCTGGCTGTTTGTGCATTAAGAAAATAGTCTGTGGCAGTAATCTTTGTAATTTATGTCTCTATCCTTTTTCTTCCAACTACAAAGCAACAAAATCAAATTTTGTATAATTTCCCACAGAATCCTACTGACTCAAGTTTATAAATGGTAATAAGCTACCTTACAGTGTTTCACCATGCACATTTTCCAACTTCTTTTTAGAGCAATGTGTGTGTGTGTGTGTGTGTGTGTGTGTGTGTGTGTATGACCACTTTATATATGTTGGTCAACAAGACATTAGTAAAATGCCTTGGTAAAAGCCTCATGGTCCATATATAGGTTCATAAATTTAGTACGTGAAATATATAGGTTCATAAATTTAGTATGTGAAAACCCAGAGATTTTCATAGTCACTAATTGGTAGAATTGAATTTTAATAGAGTATCATTGACTTTAAGTTAATAAAATTTCAGGTCCTTGTGAGCAAATGGACTTAATAAGGCTTATATATATATAATATTAGTGTTTAAATAATGCAGATTTACTACTGCATTACATTTATATATTTATATGTGTACATCTACATGTATACCATATATAACTCTGTGTGTGTGTGAGTGTGAGTGTGAGTGTGTGTGTGTGTGTTTATTTTTCTTGTAGCAGTGCAAGATAACGTTCTAAATAATAGAGATGTTCTTAGACTAAAATTCTAGAATAATCAAGAAAAGCATTAATTTATTATGTAAGTCTTGTTTAGAGGATTGGCTTTAACTTTACCAGAAAAGGAGATAAGATGCATTTCCAGACTCTGAGATAATTGTCCAGTTGTCAGTGTATGTAATGAAACTGCAAGATCCCACCAACATCCTCATCTATTCAGCTGTGATCTCACTTGTAATATTCAGGAGAAGTTATATGAAAAAATAGGGACATTTGAAAGACATTTCAGATGACACAAGAAATAAATTGAGTATGAATAATGAACGATTTTCTTTGCAGTGATAAGCTTAGAAGTCTTCCATTTATAAACAAAGGCAGCACAGTTTAAGACACTACAACAGGAGATAGTTTGAAGAAAGCAATCTCCAGATTGAAGATATATTTTCATAGATGTCATCCATGCTACTTTGAAGATATAAAATGTAGCAAAGAAATGAAGACCTAAAATTCATAATCACAAATGATTTTAAGATGGACCTTTGTTGTGTAATTACATAGATTGTTTCCAATTATGGAAAGTTTCTGTTTACGAATCTAAGTTGACCACTTTACATATGTTGGTCAACAAGACATTAGTAAAATTCCTTGGTAAAAGCCTCATGGTCCAGGATGCCTGATTCTGCTCTGGGAACTCTAAAATTATCAAATGAAAGAGTCTAAGGTAGCCAACCAGCACAAGAGAAGACACTGAGAAAAACCATAGCATCTTGCTGATAGACAGACAGGTACCAGACAGACCATTGGAATTCTCTGCAGCAACCATTACCACCTTGTCTCCCAGTTTCTAACAGATACATTATAGTCCATCAAGAGATGCTCTCAGTTGGAAAAATCTCTTGCATGGTTTACATAAGTTAAAACATTCTTATCTTTAGGGATGCCAATGCTGTAGTTCTATGAAGCACAACAACACATTTTAAGAGTTTTATTTAAAGTCCACTGAGATGTTAAGCTAAGTATAAAGGGTGTTTCTAAGAAAAAAAAATGAAATCAGTCATGATAATTTTGGTTCTCAATATGCCACTTTTTATCACTCTACAATCCCCACGACCCTAGTTAATGCTTAACAGTCTACAAGAACTTGAAGATGGATGTGGCTCATTCAGGGAACTCCAGCTCCAAAAATGTACTGCAAAACTTGTAGCAAGTATGTGAGTTTTTATATTATTGGGACAAACAACTAAGGTTGATTACTTACAAGGAAGAAAGATTTATTTAGATCATAGTTTTAGGAATGAATGTCTACAGATGGCTCTGTCATTTCTGATCCTTTGATGAAGCAGGGCATAGAGAGAGCTTCAGAAGGAGTAGAGATTTTTATCTCACAGAGTTTAGAAAATAGAGATAGGGAAAGGAGTGTAGGACAAGACAAGATCCTCAAGGATACATCTCCTGCTTAGAAGACCATGTCTTCTCCAATGACACTCTCAAAAATGAATTAGTATATTATTAATCTAGAATCTTCATGATTTAGTCACTTTTCAGGGATTCTGGCCTATAGAGGCCAGAAAAGGACTGTTAGATCTACTCAACTGGAGTTACAAATAGGTATGAGCCCTCATATGGCCATGAGAGTACTGGAGACCTAAACCAGGTTCTCTTGCAAGATGAGCCAGTGTACTCAGGTTACACTCTGTCTCAGCTCCTCTGATCCTTCATGAGATCATGTTGGAGGGATACTTTACATGTAAACTGTAATATACAGAGAATGTTGAAATTTCTTAATTGCAGAAAATATCTTCAGATTGACAGCCACTTTGACTTCTCTAAGTATTAGCATTTACATCTGTAAAATAGAATTAAAAGTATTTTTTACATTGCCTGTTTCTATAGTCACTGGCCAGCAAGTTGTAAATGCTCAAATGAATGCCATGTATTTTCAGGTTGGAAGATTATAAACTTGTAAGAGAGATTGACCAGGGAGTTCACACCCTTACAGAGATCCAGGTTCTTGTTCACTTCAATAACAAATTTACAGGCAGAAGCAGGTTATTATATATTTATTTAAAAGACAAAGAATGAAGTGTTCAAGAGTGGAGAGGCTGAACGTGTAGAATCTGTCTCCAGTAGAGGGATAGAATATCAAGTGGAGAGATGGGGTTGCCATTCCACAGTCAAAATTCTGACCCAGAATTGTTCCTATTTGAAGGAAATGCAGGGACAAAAATGGATAAGAGCCTCAGAAAAAGGATGTCCAGTAACAAGTCCAAATTAAAACTCAGTTCAGGGTAGGCCCTGTGGCCTGACACTGTTACTGATGCTGTGGTATGCTTGTAGACAGGAGTCTAGCATGGCTGCCCTTCAAGAGGCCCAACCAGCAGCTAAAAGAATCAGATGCAGATGTTAGCACCAAAACAATGGACGGAACCCTGGGACCCCTGTGGTTAATAAGGGAAAATCTGGAAGAAACTGAGGAGGAGGGCAGCCCCATGACCAACAGTCTCAACTGACCTGGACTCCAGTCATCTCTCAGACACTGAGCTACTAACCAGGCTGCACACATCAGCTGATATGAGGTCCCCGACACATACCGCAGAGGACTGCCTGGCCTGACCTCAGTGAGAGAAGATGCACCTAACCCTCAAGAGACTTGAGGACCCAAGGAATGGGGAGGTCTGGTCAGTTGGGAGTGGAAAGATATGGACATCCTCTTAGAGACTGGAGTCAGGGTGGGGCAGGGGGTCATGAAGGAGGAGGTATGGGATGGGAAGCAGTTGGGGAGGCAGGAGGGAGATGAAGGCTGGATTGTAGAAAACGATTAAAGAATAAAAAAGTTAAATAAAGACAAAGCATTTGGGAAAACATAAGCATACCTACTAGGGGCAGCTTGATTGAGATCACACTGTGTGTACTGTGTGTGTAGTTAGAAATTTGAATAAGTGATATTCAGTGGAGATCATTTAAGTAGCTCCGTATTTTATCATAGTTAAGTTTCATAACAAGTTGCATGATCCGACGCTCAGGCTCATTCATGTCATTGACTGGAAACAACAGAGCATGCACACTAATGAAACTGCCTCTTAAATTTGCCAGTACTCTCAAAGGGATACCAGTAGAAGGATATATGATCATTTGGTGAGTGTTTTAGGCAACTTCGTGTGGATGTGGTCTTTAAGTTTGGCAGTACTTTCAGATGTATGCAGGAAGATAGGCTATCATTCCTTCCTGGTTGAAAGAGGCTGACAGTTTGTCTCATAGTATGTGACAGAAGAAATGTCAGGTATATCAAGGGTCCATTTATTGTTCCTGGTCACTGACTTTCTGACTAATGATTCTTCTTCAATGAAGCTTTCTTGGGTAAGGATTTGATATCTTCATTGTTTCATGAGTGCTGGTTGTATCAAAGATCACAATGATACACCTGTAGTTTATTCATCTGTTCCTGAACGTTCTTGTTTAAGAAGGACCATCATTTAGCATAACACCTTGTTGGACATCAGTGGGAGGAGAGGCCCTTGGGTCTGAGGGTGTTCAATGACCCAGTGTAGAGGAATGCTGGGGCAGGAAGACAGGAGTGGGAGGGTGGATGAGGGAGCACCCTAATAGAGGCAGGGGATGGGTGATAGGATACGGGGTTTCAGAAAGTGAGAACTGGAATAAGGAAAACATTAGAAATGTAAATAAAGAACATATCCATATAACAAAGAAAAAACTTATTTTTAAACAAATTAACTTTAAAACTAGAAAGGATTATCATGGTACTCACTTTCCATAAAATTTTTAATCATATTATTTAAAAGAGAAATGAGAGGTAATATCTTTTATTCTAAAACATGTGAAAGTTCATTTAAAACTATGTTTACATAAATAAGAAGATTCTGGATATCTTCAGAGCTCAAACTAAAGTAGATTTTGGCAATGAAACTGGTGAGCACTCCATGCCTGCTGTGTAGCCCCTAGTAACTCCAGCTTCCTTTGCAACAACAGTATACACAGAGTACTAAAGATAAGGCCCTGGGCCTAACATGTTTTACAGTTCAAAGAGAGTCTACATGATCCAATGTCTTCCTGGAGCCACAGTCTGGGAAAGCTCATACAACAGAATAAACTCTACAACATTAATGTGACTTTCCTGTGAGATTGAATAGAATTGAAAGTAAAAGTGTAAGTCCATTTCTCAAAGGTGAAAAATTTAAATTCTAGAAATACATATTTTGTCCAAAAAAATCGTATGATCAATTATCAAAACTTAGCAGCTGGAAAAATTGATGAACATTTAATGATACAAAATATTACAATGTCCTACTTTCATTTTAAGTTAAACAATTAGAAACATAATGGGAAGTAAAAGAACATGGTACTTTTATTTATCATGCTTCTTCTTAACCAAAAATTCCCAAAATCAACAAGAAAAACAAAATCAATTACTCAATAAAAAAATGCCAGAAAAAAATATGAACAGCTATTGCATTAGAAAGGAAATTTTAAGGTAGGGCAGTGGTAATCAATTTCTTTAATAATACGGGACATGAGACAAGCAAGACACAGTGCTATAAAGGAGCTGCTATATTCACTAGATAAGAAATATATTTTTAACAAAATGTCTGACAATTCTAAGGTTTTGCAAGGATAGAAAAAGAATGGAAACCTTCAAGTACAAATGATGGGAGTCTGAACATCTAAAATTGGAATACAAAATAAATTATCTACAAAAGTTTAAGATGAAAATATATGATGGCTAGACTTCTTTCAATTTATCATAAGAAATATATACCAACATGACCCATCAATACATTTGTGAAAATTAAAGTGTGTGTGTGTGTATGTGTGTGTGTGTGTGTGTGTGTGTGTGTGTGTGCATAAAATTGAGCAAAAATTTATGGAGTATAATAGAAGGGAGCTAGCTATTCCACAACAGCCAATGTTAGTAAGCAAGTCTCTATATATCAGCATCAGTCAGTGAACAAACAAAATGTAAAGTGAGAGAAAGAAAGCCATGTTATAATTTCAGGATGGTATCTGCAAAGCATATTGTTTGAAGCACTTAGAGGCTAATAACTCACATTGGATTTTGAGTTTACATTTTCCTGGGGGAAGTGAGCTGAAGATAGACAAGGCAGGAATGGAAGTTGCATGACTGGTGTTTTATTTCTTAAGTGTTGGTAGGACTTATGAATCTTTCTGATATAATTCTTTATAATATCCTCTGTATAAAACAGTATATGGTCAATGTTTTAATAAAAACGTACCAATAACTTATTTATTTATTCATCCAGATGGCCATCTTTAGTTTGCAGGCTCCTTATATCTCCCTTTTGTGGCATCCCAGTCATATTTCCTTCTTACTTGCTTTAGACAGGGAGTTTTGGTGTGCCCCTATGCCAGCAATGTCTTACTCAAAATTGGATTAGTAGTACACTTACTTGAAGGCTTGCCCCAGTAAAAAAATCCCAAAGGCAAATGCTCCTGTAAATCTGTCTACAGAATTATAACAAGTTGATCGCATGCATGTCTATGCTGTTATGTTTTCACAGATGAATCTCAGGACCAGGGCATTTTACTATGCCCACTAGAAAGTGTAAGAGATTTGTTGACAGTTATATAGCTTGTAAGAACATCTCCAAAACCTGTACCCAGGTGTGCTTGCTGCTTTGGAGGCAAAAGATGAATGCCGATTACTTGAAGATGCATTTAGGCAAGTTATGAACATTCTTTATGGAGCTAAATGAGATAGTTCAACAAGTAGAGCCATATAGACTATAAAGGGCTTTGTCAGTAAAGAATGATGACCATAAACAATTATCAGTTATTGTTGCATCATGTATTTTCTGTAGAATTATTTGTATTGCTGGTGTTCATATTGTAGTTACAAGTTATTTATGAAATGAGTAATAACTAGGCTAAGGAATGTGAGCAGAAATAAATTAAGGAATGTTTTTAAATGCAGTTTTGTTACATCCTCAAAAGCAGATACATGTTTAATTCAGACAGGGATTGGGAGAAGAACTCAGAGTCTCAAAACTTAGCACTGTCCACTATGCCAAAGAGATCTACTCCAGAATGAGAGTCAGACTCAGTCTATGGAGGACTAGAGAGATTTGGATCTTTGGTATGCTCAGAAGTCTTTGGATATCTTAGGTGGGTCATGTGTCACCCATTTGTGTGTCTGGTTGTAAAACAAAAGTTCAATTCCTTATTCTGCAAAAACAAGCTCCACTGATATTTTGGTGAAAACTTTTATTATTTAAGTCCATATAGGCATTGGTCAATAGCCAGGTGTGCACTTCCAGAAGGTTCTGTAAAGAAAATGTGATATCAGCCTCTTACAATCTGGCGTTTTTCTAGAAGGAATTGTACCAAGGTGTGGCTGTGCTCTAAGAACCTCATTACCTTTTTGAGTATAACTATTTAATCACATCTTTATCCATGGAGAGTTGGTGTTGCATTACAACTGGCCAATGGATTGCTGAAACCTTTGAGATGTAACAGACTCTAGATAAGATGTATCTGCATGGTTTTTGCTGCATAGTTACAACATGATAAGGTATCAAATACTCACCTTTGATGTAAAACAGGTGTGCTTTGGCTTCTTTTCATACATATGAATTGCCACCAGAACTGTTTCAAGAAGAATAGTTATTTAATAAGTAAGCATTCTGTGAACAAAGGCATTGCAATCCTGAGAGGAACTCATAATTTAAATGGTTACTGAGAGACTAATGGGTAGATAATATATACAATGTAGATACTCAGCATATCATGATCATTCATATCTCACATAGTAGAGAAACAAGGTGAGATATTTCATTAGGCAATTAAAGATTTCTTTTTATTTTTAGAATTTTCTGTACAATGTTAACTTCAGTTAGCCTTTAGCAGTGAACTACCAGCTAAGGCATGGTTTATTCATTTGTCTTTTGCATTTGTCTATTAGTGATATTTGATTATCTGTCTTTGATATAATTAATGAGAACTGACACATGAATTATACCAGTTTTTATTTTACTACTTGTATTAATGAAATAGAAATTGTGAATGGCAGCAGGTGCTTTTGGCAACTGTTTACAATTAAATTTATTTTCTATTAAATTAATAAAAACATTAATTTTTGAGAAATGGTAAAAAATAAATAAAATATTAACAATTTTTGCATTTTTAATAAAATGAGTATGTGTATTTGATTCAAAGCAACTATCTTCCTCTGGGTAAGAAAGAAATAAAGAAAATAAATTGTAGTATACATAATTCTAATATTTTGAAACAACTGAAGACTAATTGCCTCTCTGACAACACTTTTCTTTGCCCTATCATTTTGTTTTTTAAATGACAACATATTTTGAGATTGTTTTCCAGATACAAAATTTAAATATACTAATATGTGGTTACTAATTATTTACTTTATAATTATATGCATTCATAAACTCTTTTAATGACTATAATTCATTTAATATAATAAAAAGACAAACTGAACTTCAAATCTAGGTCTAATTTCATTAACAGAGAAAAATAGGAAACCCCAGAGTTTTAGATGGAAACATTTGTGTGTATATGTGCGTGTGTACATGTACCACATACATGTCCATGTATGTATACGATGTATATATATGTACATGTATATACATGTACATGTATATATATATATATATATATATATATATATATATATATATATATATATATATATATATGACACAGATAAGCACCTGGATATATATACCTAGATATATGAGACAGTAAGATGAAATGCATCTGGGTTCAGTAATCCCCACTAATTCACAAGTTCCAAAATAGATAAGATCAATCTCAGTTAACTCAACCTCAGGTAAGGTAAGAGAAGCATGCAAGCTGACAGACAACATTGCTTCCTCTTGTATTTCTCTACATGATTTGAGGTTCTTTGAGCTCTGAATGCTAGAACAGGAACACTTCTTCAATTTAATTAAGTCCCAAATCATATGTCCACTTTGGGTTAGCTAAGAACTGAGAGCTCTCAATGGCTCAGATTTGTGTAAACCCAGGAGTCTAAATCAGAGCAGTGGAAATGAATTCTTCTGCTTAGTGACTCTTCCAAGTGCTCTGAAAACTTACTGGACAAAAGCAATTTAAGGAGCAAGGGTTTATTTTAGCTTGTAATTCAAGACATAGTCTGTTATAGTGGGCATGTCAAGGCAGCAGGAGCTGGAAGCAGCTGCTCACACTGGGTCCACAACAGGAAACAGAATGCAGAATGCATGCTGCTGCTCAGTCCTTTTCTCTGCATCTACAGTCTAGGATTCTAACCAGGGTATGACCTCACTCACAGTGGCTGATCTCAACAGCTTAATTAACATAGTCAAGATAATTCCCCTCAGGCACAGCTACAGGCCCCTCTCCCAGATTCTGTCAAGTTGATAAATAACAATAACCACATATCCTCTAAGTCTTTCCTTGAACTTACAATATTTTGCTTTGATTTGTTTTACATATACTGTCCCGCTATAGTTTTATACATGCTAAGACTAGAAACATCTGTTGTTATAATAGGTGGTCACACTGGAAAATAAAACAATATTTTAACAGCTTCAGAGCAATGATGGAACCATGACTTTAAAGTGCATGGTCCATTTTGAACTGTCTCCTAGTATTCGAAAGTTGCCCACATACAATGCTGATACTTCATTGACAGCATATCTATAGGGCACTTAGTTTGTATCAGGCACTCTTATAAAGTTGTGTGAGAGATATGTGGTTTTGGTAGTTGAGTTATTTGTGGGATACAGAAAAAAAAAGCACATACTGCAGTATGGGAAGAAACAGGAGGGAATGGACATGAGCTATACATTGAATGGGCAAAGAGACATATAAGTCTCAGTAGGTCAAGGATGCCTGACAGACATGCTGTAGTCAAACAGGATGACTGAACTCTATCACAGGATGGGCTTTTATTTTCTTGTGATGGGGTGTCTGCTCCCAATGTTACAACTATTGGCTCCCCCTGCTCCTGAGCCCTTATGGGCTCTATGCACATCAATAGGGCATGGTTATGCCTAGAAGGCTTATTTTTCATTCACCTGGGGAAATCAGTATCTGTAACTTGATTTTCCCCCAAAAATGCTTTCTAATGCATGAGAATTTGTTTTACATCTGATTCATTATTTATTTTCTATTAATGAGTCGTTTGATTATTTCCCTCGGTGAGCAGAATTTTTCAGCTCCTGAAGATGTGAATAATGCAAAGATAACTAATTATGAAATTTTTTTATCCAGTATACACATCCAGATGCAGAAACGTTTCTACAAAGGGAAAATAGAAACTAAACATCTTAAATTGCCATTGTCTAGAAGCTGTGATGGGAAAAAATATGCTTTTGTTTAGTTTGAAAAATATTCACAAATCTGGAGACAATTTTTAAATGAACAAATCATGTATTCTATGCTAAACCTACAAATCAAAAGGCGAGTGTTCAGGCCTTGCAAGGATCTCAACATTGTTCAGGTGGGTGAGCGCATAAGAAAGCTCTCTGTTTCTCTGCATTGTTCTTCATATTCAAAACAGAATTACTTCAGTGCTGATAACTCTGAAATTTATGAATCCATGAACTAAATTTCAATATAGGTCCAGAAAATGCTATTTTGTTACAGCAAATAACTTTTTAATTTTTAAAAATCTATATTCCCAAGGTAGACCATCAAATCAACCAACAAAAATACTTTAACCCCAAAGCCATGCAAAAACTGATTTTTATTACATTACAACAGAAATTAAAATCAACAAGTTAGCAAAAAGAGAACTAATGATACCATTTGTAGTAATACTGCATTTTGTAAATTATATGAATGTTTTCATTTTTTTCTTACTTAGATAAAGCATTTCAGTATTGAAGGGGACTAAATGGATTCTCCTAACTGTGTAATATTGTGACAAATAGTATCTACTCTGGTAAGGTCCACTGTCCAAGAATGAGATATCATGACATAAATTATTGCATATAATTTTATGTCAGAAAAGCACATATTTTGGATGTATACCTTTAAAAACATTTTTGGAGGTAGAATTTCTTCTGCAGATGAGGTGTAGGTAAACTTGGAGAAGACCCATTAGAATGGGTTAGGATTAACCTGGGCCAGATTCTTTTGTTAGTTCAAGAGAAAATCTGAGAGACCCGAACATCTAACTACTGAACCTTGGCATGAATACTATTAGACAATAGAAAAAAAATGAAGCTTGCATCATCCTTTCTCAACTTCATGCAGTTAGCAGGAAGAAAGCATCATGGCCTCACACCAAGCAAACTAAACAGCATGGCTATTTATACAAAGACATACAAATGGATTTATAGTTGCTAAGATTGAGAATTGATAAGATAGAACACTTTAAACACAAATCTTGTCATAATCCCTTTGGTAGCTACTCTGTGTATTAATATTCAGGTTATATCCTGAGAAACATAGTAAAAAAATCTTCAGAGATGAGAGCTGTGTTCTCTTATACAAACTGGGATTAAGTTACAATCACCCTTTGTTTTGTCTGATACTAGTTTGAAGGGTAACTTTTCAGAACAATCCATATGAATGCTAATTTCTATGGCCATCTAGCTATGAATGCTGTCAAGGAAATACTATAAACAAATGAGTCTGGAGATATACTTCAGGGGTGGAGTGTTTGTCTAGAATGTATAAGTCTAATACCTTGGCTTTAATACCAAATACCAAAGCTATAGCAACAGAAAAAGAAAATTGCATGGAATGTGAATTTGCTTTGCTAAGTGAGGCAAAGTAAGATTGTTATGCTAGCACTCTGGAGGTGGGTGCAAGAAGATCAGTTCAAGGTCGCTCTCTATTTCACAATGAGTTAGTAAAAATCTCTAGGCCTGCATGGGATAACTGAGAATCTGTTATCAAAACATTACTGTAGTCAGGCTCTGAGGGTTTCTTAGTTCCTACTACTGTTTAATTTGTGATCTGGAAAACGAGACATTTTGAAATTGCTAAATTGAGTAATCTGAATGACCATAGAAAAGACCCCGAATTTTTAATGTGTTAGTTCATATCTGTTGAATTAAAATCATCTTAGAGTTATTCTGAAAATTAATAAAATAATCCCTGCAAATGGCAGGGAAAATGTCAAATCTATATTTTATAATTTAGAAACAATATTGACAATAGTCTCAGAAATTCTATGATCCTTTTCAAAAATATCTTCTTGGCTTCCTTCAATATTAATAAATCATATCTTTAGCACCTGGGCAAGGCCTCATAACACATTCCTTAAAAAAAAAACCTATCTATGACTACTAACAAAGTCATTGGACAGATTACATAGTTCAGTGGTCATAAAAATTCATAAAATAGCTCACAGTGAGTCTCAGGATCCTGACCTCTGTTCCACGGAACACATATGTAGCCATAGTCATGTCCACATCTTTTTCATGAAACAGAATGAATCTATGAACCCACTGAAGGTTCTGTTTGGAAACTGTCTTGACCAACATAATAATCTGTGTTCCTTTTTTTAAAATTATGTATTTTCTTTATTTGCATTAAAATGTTATCACCTTTCCTTGTTACCCTTCTGAAGACCCCCTCTCACATCCTTCATAAGAACTGCTCTAGACTGGGGCTATGGTAACTGAACCTCTCAGGGGGTTGGTAATTCCAAAGGGATTATGTAGATTGAGGGATTTACAGGGCTTTCACTGGGCATATAATTTGATCTGACAGGTGATGCCTCTTAGAAGGTCTTACATTGTGGGAAAGCTCATAGGCAGACAGGTTCTACTTTGGCCTTTTTCCTAGTCACTCACTGGATTGGGGAAACCTACTGTAGAAATACTACAAACAATTGGAACAATTATTTAGGATTTGGGTTTGGGTCCCTCTGGTAAAACCTTTCCATGTTAAAAATAATAAATTCAGGCAGAGGTGAGTTGTATGTATTCTCTGAAATCTCTATTAACTTTTGGTCTCAAGGATCTTTGGGGGACCTCAAAACCTTCCTATTTTCCTGTGAAGATCTGCAGTTCCCCAAGAATATGCAGCTTGGAAACACACCCCACTAATCCCCTCACAATTTGTTTGGCCTGGAGCCTTCAAAGAGGGCTGTAGGAGACCCAAGAACTATCAGCTTGGAATATTCCTCCACTAATACCTTGCCAGTGAGGTCTTCCGGAACTTCATTGTCTGGCCCATGACTTCCCCTGCCTTCCTTAGAACTCATATCATCATCAGGAACATCCAGTCAACACCAGAAAAAATAAGATACCTAAAGGATAGTGTAAGAACAAATTTAACAAGAGCCGGCCAAATACAGTACAATCAGATTCCAGCTCTCCTTCAATAACAAGCCATGCATATCCCCCAAAAGCGTGAAGCACAAGAAGATCATCTTAAATCTACTCTTACAAAGATGATAGAGGCCTTTAAAGAAGAAATGAATAAATCACTTAAAGAAATATAGGAATATACAGTCAATCAGTTAGAGGCATTAAAATTGGAAGCAATTATAGATAGATAGATAGATAGATAGATAGATAGATAGATAGATAGATAGATAGATAGATGCATAGATACATAGATACATAGATACATAGATACATAGATACATAGATAGATGATGGATGGATGGATGGATAGATAGATAGATAGATAGAGGAAAATGCAATCAAACAGGTAAAAAAATCTTAATAAAATTGTACAAGACCTGAAATGTAAATAGAAGGAATAAAGAAAACACAAATTGGGGCAACTCTAGAGATGGAAAATCTAGGAAAGAACAGGAACTACAGACTTAAGTATTACCAGTAGAATTCAATAGATGGAAAAGAAAATCTCAGGCATAGAAGAATACAATCGAAGCAAAGGTACAACAGTGAACAACAATGCAAAATATAAAATGTTTATGACACAAAATGTCCAAGGAATTTGAGACACTATGAAAATAATTTGTCTCATATTTGTCTCATATATGAAAAAAATAATAGGAACAGAAGAAGATCAGAGGCCCAGAAAATATCTTCAACAAAATCACAGAAGAAAAATTCTCTAACAACCCTATTAAAAAATGGGGTACAGAGTTAAACAAAGAATTCTCACCTGAAGAACTTCGGATGGCGGAGAAGCATCTTAAAAAATGCTCAACTTCATTAGTCATTAGGGAAATGCAAATCAAAACAACCCTAAGATTTCATCTTACACCAGTCAGAATGGCTAAGATTAAAAATTCAGGAGACAGCAGGTGTTGGAGAGGGTGTGGAGAAAGAGGAACACTCCTCCACTGCTGGTGGGGTTGCAAATTGGTACAACCACTCTGGAAATCAGTCTGGCGGTTCCTCCGAAAACTGGGCACCTTACTTCCAGAAGATCCTGCTATACCACTCCTGGGCATATACCCAGAAGACTCCCCACCATGTAATAAGGATACATGTTCTACTATGTTCATAGCAGCCCTATTTGTAATTGCCAGATGCTGGAAAGAACCCAGGTATCCCTCAACAGAAGAGTGGATGCAAAAAATGTGGTATATCTACACAATGGAGTACTATTCAGCCATTAGAAACAATGAATTCATGAAATTCTTAGGCAAATGGATGGAGCTAGAGAATATCATACTAAGTGAGGTAACCCAGACTCAAAAGGTGAATCATGGTATGCACTCACTAATAAGTGGATATTAACCTAGAAAACTGGAATACCCAAAACATAATCCACACATCAAATGAGGTACAAGAAGAAAGGAGGAGTGGCCCCTGGTTCTGGAAAGACTCAGTGAAACAGTATTCAGCAAAACCAGAACGGGGAAGTGGGAAGGGGTGGGTGGGAGGACAGGGGAAGAGAAGGGGGCTTGCGGGACTTTCGGGGAGTGGGGGGGCTGGAAAAGGGGAAATCATTTGAAATGTAAATAAATTATATCGAATAATAAAAAAAAAAAAAAAAAGAAAGAGATGCCTAAAAACATCCAAAAAGCATATAGAGCACCAAACAGATTGAACCAGAAAAAAATTCTCCCACCACATAATAATCAAGCCACTAAATGTATAGAACAAAGAATATGAAAAAGATGCAAGGAAAAATTCTAAGTAACATATTAAGACGGGTCTATCAGAATTACACTTGATTACTCAAGAGATTTTAAAACCCAGGCGATCCTGGACAGATATTTTGCAGACCCTAAGAGACCATCGATGTCAGCACAGGCTACTATCCTGAACAATATTTTCAATCAAAATGGATGATTAAACCAATCTATTCCATGACAATACCAAATTTAAACAATATCTTTCCACTACCGAGTCCTACAAAGGAAAACTCCAACCAAATGAGTCTAACTACACTCAAGAAAATACAAGAAATAAGTTCACAATTAAAACCAATATAAGAAACACACACACACACACACACACACACACAACCACCAACATTAATCTAATGGGAATTAACAAACATTGGTCCCTAACATCCCTCAACATCAATGGACTCAATTCAGCAATAAAAAGCACAGGTGAACAGAATAGATGCATAAACAGAATCCATTATTCTGCTGTATACAAGAAACATGTCTTTGAAACAAAGATACATTCTGTCAGAGTAATAGGCTGCAAAAGGATTTTCTAAGCACACAGACACAAGAAACAAGCTTGAGTAGCCATTTTGATATTTAATTAAAGAGTCTTTCAATCAAAATTATTCAAAAGATATGGGAAAGGACACTTCATGAAATTCAATAAAAAAAAAAATCCACCAAGAAGATTTCGCAATTCTGAATATCTATGCCCCCAAAACAAAGGCATTTCGTAAACATTCAATAAAAGAACCATAACTAAAGTTAAATCATACATTAACCTCACACATTAATAACTGGAGACTTCAATACCCTACTCCCACCAAATTTGCAGGTCATTGAGACAGAAACTAAACAGAGAAATAATGAAACCAAGAGAGGTTATTATTCAAATGGGCCTAACAAGTATCAGTAGAAAATTTCACCCAAACACAACAGAATATACCTTCTTTTCAGTACCTCATGGAACCTTCTCTATATATTGAGCATATAACGGGTCACAAAGCAAGCCTCAAAAGATTCAAGAAGATTGAAGTAATGCTTTGCATCTTGTCAGATCACCATGGATAAAAGCTGGACTTCTGCAACAACAAAAACAATAGAAAACATACCTACTCATGGAAATTGAACAACACTCTACTCATTGATCATTAAGTCATGGAAGAAATTAAAGACTGTAGAGTCTAATGAAAATAAGGATACAATATAACTAAAAACTATAGGTCACATAGAGGAAAGTTCATATAATTAAGTGCCTTCATAAAAAAATTGGAGAATTCTCATATTAATGAATTAAACATGCACCTGACAGCTCTAGAAGCAATGATGGAGGTGGAGGAGGAGGGGCGGAGGAGGAGGGGGAGGAAGAGGAAGAAGAGGAGAAGGAGGAGGAGAAGGAGGAGGAGAAGGAGGAGGAGAAGGAGAAGAAGGGCAATAGCCAACCAATGACTGCCCCTAATCAAGACCCCACCCATGGGCAAGTCCCAATCCCTGACACTATTAATGAAATTCTTGCTTTGCAGACAAGAGGCTAGCATAATTGTCCTCTGAGAGGCTCTACACAGCAGACAATGGAAAGAGATGCAGAAATCCAAAACCAAACATTTGATGGAGCTGTGGAGTCTTATGGAAAAGTTGCAGGAAGGATCAATAGGAGAGGAGGAGAAGGAGAAGGAGAAGGAGAAGGAGAAGGAGAAGGAGAAGGAGAAGGAGAAGGAGAAGGAGAAGGAGAAGGAGAAGGAGAAGGAGAAGGAGAAGGAGAAGGAGAAGGAGAAGGAGAAGGAGAAGGAGAAGGAGAAGAAAGGAGAAGGAGAAGAAAGGAGAAGGAGAAGGAGAAGGAGAAGGAGAAGGAGAAGGAGAAGGAGAAGGAGAAGGAGAAGGAGAAGGAGAAGGAGAAGAAAGGAGAAGGAGAAGGAGAAGGAGAAGGAGAAGGAGAAGGAGAAGGAGAAGGAGAAGGAGAAGGAGAAGGAGAAGGAGAAGGAGAAGGAGAAGGAGAAGGAGAAGAAAGGAGAAGGAGAAGGAGAAGGAGAAGGAGAAGGAGAAGGAGAAGGAGAAGGAGAAGGAGAAGGAGAAGGAGAAGGAGAAGGAGAAGGAGAAGGAGAAGGAGAAGGAGAAGGAGAAGGAGAAGGAGAAGGAGAAGGAGAAGGAGAAGGAGAAGGAGAAGGAGAAAGAAGAAGAAGAAGAAGAAGAAGAAGAAGAAGAAGAAGAAGAAGAAGAAGAAGAAGAAGAAGAAGAAGAAGAAGAAGAAGAAGAAGAAGAAGAAGAAGAAACACCTAAGAGGAATAGACATCAGGAAATAATAAAATAATAAAACTCAGGACTGAAATCAATCAATCAATAACAAAGAAAACAGTATTTCAAAAGCCTACAGTCCACAAAATAGGAAAATCTAAATGAAATAGATGATTTTCTAGACAGATACCAATAGCCAAAGTTAAATCAAGATCTAGTAAACTAACAGTCCTACAAACCCCAAGGAAATAGAAGCAGTCATTCAATTCTAGAAATCAATTTAGTGTCTCAAGATCCGGCTATATCATTCCTAGGCATATGCACAAAAGATGCTCTAACATACCACAGGAGAACATGCTCAACTATGTTCATAGCAGCTTTATTCATAATAGACAGAAATTGGAAACAACCTAGATGCTCCTCAACTGAAGAATGGATTTAAAAAAATGTGCTTCAATTATACAGTGGATTACTTTTCATATATTAAAAGTGAGGACATTATAAATTTTGTAGGCAAATTGATTGAACTTGAAAAGATCATCCAGAGGAGGTAACCCAGACCCAAAAGGCCATGTGCAGGTATGTACTCATTTATACATGGATATTAATCATAAAGTACAGGGTAACCATGCTATAATCAACAGACATAAAAAAAAAAAAAAACAAATGACAGAGAGGGCTCAAGGGAGTAAGGTTTTATCTTCCCCAAAAGGAGAAAAAAAGAAATATTGGATGTGGGAGGGAGGGAACTTGATTGGAGAGGAGATTCAGAGGGTAGCAGGATGGGGACAGGTAGTGTCAGATGTAAGGAGAGAGAAAGAAAATCAGCAATGGGCCCAAGGGGACAAGGGGCAAATGCTAGGACTTGCCAGAGACCTGGTATGGAGGGAGGACCCCTGGGACCTATGGAGGCAACTCTGAGACTGCTAGCAGTGGGGGAATATGGATCATAATGGCCAATTACTGGAGCCAGGATTGACTCCCAGTGAAGGCATAAGGACAGCAGCCCACACATAGAAACTTTAACCCAGAATGTGTCTTGCCTACAAGATGTGCAGGGACAAAGACAGGAAAGAGAAGGGCAATAGCCAACCAATGACTGCCCCTAATTGAGACCCCACCCATGGGCAAGTCCCAATCCCTGACACTATTAATAAAATTCTTGCTTTGCAGACAAGACTCTAGCATAATTGTCCTCTGAGAGGCTCTGCACAGCAGACAATGGAAAGAGATGCAGAAAGGCACAGCCAAACATTTGATGGAGCAGTGGAGTCTTATGGAAAAGTTGCGGGAAGGATCAATAGATCAGAAGAGGACAGGGCTTCCATGGGAAGACCAACAGAGTAAACTAACCTGAACTCTTTTCTATTTTTTTATTTTTATTAGATATATGGTTTATTTACATTTCAAATGATTTTGCCTTTGCTGGTCCCCCCCAAAAGTCCCATAAGCCATCTCCTCTCCCCCTGTTCCCCAATCAACCCTCTCCTGCTTCCCTGTCCTTCTATTTCCCTACACTGCTGCATCAAGCCTTTCCAGGACCAGAGGCCTCTCCTCCCTTTGATGTCCAACAAGGCCTTCCTCTGCTGCCTATGTGTCTGGAGCCATGGGTAACTCCATGTGTACTATCTGATTGATTATTTTATCCCTGGGAACTCTGGGAGTACTGGGTGGCTCATATCATTGTTCCTCCTATGGCACTGCAAACCCCTTCAGCTCCTTGGATCCTTTCTCTAACTCCCCCATTGGAGACCCTGTGCTCAGTTCAATGGCTGGCTGAGAGTGTCCCCCTCTGTATTTGTCATGGACTAGCAGAGCCTCCCAGGTGACAGCTACATCCAGTTCCACTCAGCTAGTACTTGTGGGCATCAATAATAGTGTCTGGGTTTTGTAACTGTATATGGGATGGATCACTAGGTGGGGTAGTCTCTGGATGATCTTTCCCTCAGACTCTGTTCCACAATTTGTCTCTGTATCTCCTTCTGTGGGTATTTTATTCCCCCTTCTAAGAAGGACCAGAATATCTATACTTCGTTCTTCCTTCTTCTTGGGCATCATTTGATATGTAAATTGTGTCTTGGGTATTCTAAGATTCTGGGCTAATGTCCACTTGTTAGTGAGAGCATACTATTTGTGTTCTTTTGTAATTGGGTTACCTCATTTAGGATGATATTTTCCAGTTCCACCCATTTACCTAAGAATTTCATAAATTCATTGTTTTTAATAGCTGAGTAGTATTCCATTGTATATATATATGGGCATGGAATGACTGAACCATCAACCAAAGACCAGGTACTGCCTCGACCTAGGGCCTGTGCACATATGTGTAACACATACGTAGCTTGGTCTTCATGTAGTTTCCCCCCAAACTGGAGCAAGACTGTCCCTGAATCTCTTGCCTGCCTGACTGCAGATCCCATTCCACTAATTGGGCCTATTTGTCTGGCTTCAGAGAGAGAGGATGCACCTAGAACTGTAGTGACTTGACGTGCATGGGAGGGGGCAGGGAGGTATAGTATATGAAGGACTGTAGAGGGAGAAATAGGGGAAGGATCTGTGAATGGGGCTGATATTGTGATGTAAAATAAATAAATAAATAAATAAATAAATAAATAAATAAACAAACTAAAAAATAATAGATTCATCATTTTTCTCCCCTGCTTACTAAGCTTTGCCTTCTGCACAGTTATGTAACTTCTGGAAGGTCCAGTGTCCTCACCTTTTTAATGGGAATTGCTATATTCCTAATATATTTGCCACAATGAAAGGCAATCTTACATGGATTCTAACTCAAAAGGTATAAAATACAAAATTATTGTCTGCTCAGCTGAACACTTCATTCCAAATCCAAATATCACTTAAAGGAGTTACAAATATCTATCTCCTTTTGTTTATTACAATTTCCCTCTTGAATGTGTTGCTAGTGTTGTAACATACAATTCATACAAAAACATACAATGGCTACAGAATTTCACAAATGTCTATGAACTAGTTATGAATTTCCACTTGTTCGTGAGACATTAGAACATGGTAGCCATCACTACACCTACGTTCCACCTTTCAATTTGTTCTTTCTTTTCAGTGTTAGTCAGTACCTTTTCCTTTTTCTCATAGTTTTCACATGCATACAAAGCTCTACAAAATAAATATGTAGTTTTGTAACCTCCTAACAGTGAAATAAAATAACATTTTCCTTTCCCCTTTTTATGTTTCCTAAAACCACATTTTGCAAGATTTGTGTTTTTAAATTATTTTTGTTTTGTTCTATATCATTCTATTAAGTAAATTCACCATATGTGTATGTACATGTATGTGTGTGTGTGTATGTATGTATGTATGTATGTATGTATGTATGTATAAAATCTTCAGCTCTTGATCAAGCTCCCCTGACCCATTCCTTTATAAAATATCTATGACTATAGGCAACATATTGGAGATATTACATAGCTTAGGGGTTACAGACAATTTTATGAAAGAGCTCACAAGAAATGTCAGTAGCTCCTCTGAACACATGCCTAGTTATAGTCATGCTGCTTCATTTTCACACAGAAGAATGGATCTATTCACCTCTTGAATTCTCTCTCTCTCTCTCTCTCTCTCTCTCTCTCTCTCTCTCTTTGTGTGTGTGTGTGTGTGTGTGTGTGTGTGTGTGTGTGTGAGAGAGAGAGAGAGAGAGAGAGTATGTAACTAGAAACAGAACAACAGACAATTGTAGGATAATATCCAGTTCTAATCTGATCATAATCCATGCAGAAATTCCTGAATATGTGTTTTTGATCATCAGTGACTTGGTCTGAGTTTTACTAATCTGTTGATTAAGATAACAGCTATGGGGTAGGTGGATTACTTGAGAATGATCCAGAGAGAAAGTCATAGGAAAAGTGGAACTGTGCTGGTAAAGAAGGAAAGAAAACTTAACAGCATTGCTTATTCTGTGGATAGAATGAAATAACTTTTATGAATTTAAATTGGCATGATATTTTTATGATTTCAAAATCTACTTACACTAAATTGATTTCGTTTCGAATGCCGAACAATATTTGAATTTTTAACTTAAGAATGTTTACCTATGATACAGTCAACATTTTTGACACTGTAATAAACATTTGGGTTTATTATGTACACATTACTATACTGTTCCATGCACATTTTATGTTTATCTGTGTGTGAATTGGAAAGACATATCTTGGGAATGTATATAAATATAATTTACTGGTACATAAGTCAATTTTACCTCTTTATTTTTGTGTATTATCTTATGTTTCTCAGAGTTAATGGAATTGCACACGGTTTTATAGTTACTTAATTTTGATTTCCAACTGTGTAAAGGCTTGACTGGAGATATTTAATCCATGAAAAATTCACAAGAATATTTTTTCTAGGCCTGAACTTTTCAGGATTAAAGGTTGTTGCTTAATAATCAAAATGTCTTTGGTAGATAAAAACAGATTATATCATTTGGATGGATAATAGATAGTGCTATTTCTGAGATATGTATCTACTCTCATTCATTTTCAGGTTTACCCACTCATTTCTCTTCTTGCACTTACAGCAGATTTGACTTAGAGTGACTGACTGATGTTCTACATAGTTACCCACTTTGGGATCCTGTGCCACCAGCTGCAACACTGTCAACAGGATTTGACTTGCTTTGCCCATTTCTAGTTTTGTGGGGCCTCTAGCATAGGCTTTGTGTCTACTTGGTTGAGCTTGCTCCTGCTGTGTTCCCAGATACTGGTGGGAAAGCAGCAGATGGTGGGCCACTGCCTTACTATCTCACTTAGGGGATATGCTGAGACCTCGGGTGATTGAGGCACACAGAACAGTATCCTTCACAGTACTGGTATTTGGTTCTATGCTTGACTCTACAGTAATACTTGGAAACGAAAATCCTTTTCCTGGGTATTAAAAAAGTACAGACACAACCTAAATACAGAGCTCAGCACACTCTATCCTTTTTTTTTCAAGTTGAACCTGAGTATTCATTAGTAACTTGTCAGCTTTCGGCTGAGTGCAAAAAGATTATGAAATATTTTCTTCAGCTTTATTAGTTGTGTGGGTGGCAGATTTGTTTAAATAGCAAGGAATGCCTATGTTTTAACTTCCTTCATCACTGTTTTATTTTAGTAGGGCTTATGTTCAGGAACATGTGTGGCACTGTCATAACGCATTAAGAAATAAAATGTGACCCAAGAATCATTATAAACACACAATACAATTGCACATGATATATGTGTGCATGCACACATGCATTCATGTGTGTACATGAATTCCTCACAATTTTATGTAAGATTCTGAATTTTCATTACTGAGATGTAAAAATACCTGCTATGCATGCACACAATTATTCTTGGCATTGGATAATGATGCAGGTATCACCCTGGTCTGATCGAAAAATCAGTCACTATGACCATTCACACACTTGTGTAACCATCTTTCACCAAGTATATATTAATATATTATGTTCAGTGAATATATTGTATAGTATCTTACCTACTTTCTACATATGTACAATAAACCAACCATATTACATTTTATGTTTTCTCCACCAAAAGGAAAAGTCAATAAATACACTAGTGTAGAAGGGAAAACCCCATAGAGCCTCACCCCTAAATGAAGTGCTACAGGCAATCAATGGTCATGGATATATAGAGAATTGTTTTTTCTCCAGGAGTGAAGCCTTTGATAGGTTATACAATTCTAAGTAGCCAGACAGCCATAAAGATACACATGAGCAATATTAAATGGACCAGATGCATGCATGGATGTGTATATAACATATATATATAAATATATATATATACACATATATGTATATATGTGTTTGTATATTATGAAAGAAGAGGTTACTGAATTAGAAAAAGAGTGAAAGGAGGATAGAAAGAGTCTGAGGAAGGAATAGGAGTTGTGAAAATAATATAAATATAGTATTCATGAATGAAATGATTAAATATAAATTAAGAAGACAAATTAAAAATAAAATCTTCAGCAATCTTACACCATTTGAAAATGACACATTTTTTCAGGATGTTGATAGGGGTATCACATGCCTTGTATAAAACCCTGGTTATCTGTATATGCAGTCCAAATCTGGTTTGCTTTCATTAGACCACACTATTGAGAATTGCCAAAGCAATCATGTTGAGTTGTAGCCTATAGCTCTTCAGAACATATGTAAACATATACAAAGCCCACCAGTAAGCTCTGTCTTTTCTCTTTTTAACTTTTGAGAATGTCTGAAGCACAAATGTGATGATTTATATTTTTAAAAAAATCCAGCCAGTCACTCAGTGATCTGGGAAAGGAGCAATGCAGCAGTTTTATCTTATTCCTATTATCATCTACACAGAGGCTAAGTCAGAACTTTGGGATTGCCTCAGCTGCTATATCCAAACTGATTATCATTATGCCCTTGTGAACCTCCTCTTCTCCATAATTAGCTAATACCAACAGTGTCTTTATCATAAGAGGAGGTAAAGAAGACTGATTACATGGCACATTTTAACTCAACCATTCTGGCCACAAACACTAAAACTTTACAACTACCCTTTGAAAAGTTATTGAGTGAACTTTAAGTTTTTGGTTTTATTTCTTGTATTTTTTGGTATTATAATACACTTATATCATCTAACCCTAATTTTTCTTCCCCCCAAGACACTACCATATAGCACCTCCTTGGTTTTGTTCAAACTTCTGAGTTCTTTTTTTCATTAATTGTTGTTTTATACACACACACATATGCACACACACACACACACACATACACATTCACCACTTCTAAATACATAAATATAACCTGCTTAAACTATTTAATGCTACTTGTATATACATACATTTTCAGAGCTTCCCAGAGGCCCCTGAGCTGGAAATTTGCTATTTGAAAGAAGCATTCTGTCAGCCATGTTTTGACAGTTTGATCCTTGGGTCCTCAGCAACACCCTGTGATCTATCATGTCATTATAGGCCTTATACCAGTCAGAATGGCTAAGATGAAAAACTCAGGAGACAGCAGGTATTGGCGAGGATGTGGAGAAAGAGGAACACTACTCCACTGCTGGTGGGATTGCAAGATGGTACAGCCATTATGGAAACCAGTCTGGCATTTTATACTCTGATAACTTAAGAGGCAGGTTCGCTGGGGGATCCTAACTTCTCAAAACATTTATTAAAATCTCTTTATAAACATTTGTAAAACAAAGGTCTGCAGATAACCTACTTCTTAAGAAGCTCTATTTCAGGATTACTAACTGATCTCCCATCAGCTCCAGTATGCTCAATTATTTCCCTTGGAATATTTGTTTTACCTAAGGATGATTATCTCTGTGCTACATAATCACACAAACCATCATTCACATACAATCCATCAGCATCTTTCAGAAGTTTCTGAAACATACTTGAACTGTGTCTTTGTGCAGGACCTGCCTACCGATACTCTTAATTTGTGATTACCAAATGCATGGTAATACTTATGTGAATTTCAATCTTTCTTCTACTATCAATATTCAGTCAAGACAGACACTCTCATCTCTCTCTTCACCCATCGTGCACCATGCCTGAGACCTAGCAGCTAGAAAATGAAAAGATGTTCAGTGAAAAGTTGAATGGTAAAGCAAGCCTCTTTAACAATAAGAGTTAGACATATGGGGAGCAGCCCAAAAGTCTATGAACATTTCATTCAATGTCTTCCTTGATGGACCTTCATTTTTCTGCCCCAAGCTAAGTATGAAAGACAGGTAGAGATGCAGGTACATTTGTAGTATATTATGCATTCAGCATACATTCATAGTTCCTTTAAGGGAGCCCCATGATGAAGTTAGATGTAACTCATAGGTGAAAGAGCACCAATGAACAAACAAGAAAAAAACCCAGAATCTATTATTTAAGAACAAGCAACAACCACAGGAAGGAATGGAAAATGCAAGAATGTGAACCCTGGGTTTTCTGTGTAAGACATGCTATGTGGATCTTAGGTATTCTCTTTCCTAGGCTGGAAGGGAACCAGGAAACAATCTGTAGCCACCAGGGTGACACAGGAGCATGTTAAAACATAATTTCATCTTTGTTTGATAAGTAGCTAGTCCAAGTTAAACTAACTACTTTGAGAAAATAACATCTAAAGGTCATATATGACGTAGTGTTATATCTCTGCTTAACTTAGAGATGATTTGACAATTCTCAAATAATAAAACTAGGAACACATAAAAAGAAATCAGAAGTTTATTTAAGAGTGAAATAAGTGTTTCTTTCTTTTTTTGGTAATTACATATTTTCTTTATTTACATTTCAAATGTTATCCCCTTTCTGGTTTCCCCTCCAAAACCCATCCCCACTCCTTGTATCCCATGCTCAACAACCTACCCACTCCCACTGTCCTGATATTCCCCTATACTGGGTCATCCAGCCTTCTCAGGGCCAAGCGCTTCTTCGCCCTTTGTTGTCCAATGAGGCCATCCTCTGCTACATATGCAGCTGGAGCCATGAGTCCCTCCATGTGTACTCTTTGGAGGTTAGTTTAGTCCCTGGGAACTCTGGCTGTACTGGTTGGGTCATCATGTTCCATTGGTACTGATAGCTCATTCAGCTCCTTGGGTCCTCTCTCTTGCTCCTCCCTTGGGTACCTTGTGCTCAGTCTAATGGTTGGCTAGGAGCCCCCTCCTCTATATTTGTCAGGTACTGGCAGAGCCTCTCAGAAATAAGAATTAAAAAGAAAATAGCAGCTAATGTTCTAGGAAGCTTCATATCTTATTTCAGTAACTTTATTTTTTTCCCTCAGGTACTGGAACATCAGGATTTAAGATGTCTTTTGTGAATATTGTCAAACATATAAGATAAAAATAATTGTTTTGTATGACAGTGCACCTCCTCAGGCCCTCATATTTGAATATTTAGTCCCTAGTTTGAGGTGCAGCCATGCTGAAGGAATTAACATCACTTAGGGTAGGCTTTCACAGCTAAAATGCCATCCACAACTATCAGTTAGCTCTTTCTGCATCATGGTGTGAACTCCTGGTTTCCTGCTCTGCTACCATGCCTGTCACCTGCTACTATGATGTCTATGTCCATGGACTAGAGTCCTCTGGAAACTTTAGCGAGAATAATCTGTCTTTTAAAAGTTGCCTGGGTCATGGTGCTTTATCACAGCAAAAGAAAATAAAGTAACATATATAAATGCATTGCAGCATATTTCTGTTGTTTCGGAAGGCATTATAGTTGAGTGTTCTTCAGCCCTGAATAAATGATGTATGCTTATTTTTGTATACCACTAGTGATTTTTCCTGAAATCCCTCAAAAAATATTTTCAACAGGATGTCTAAGTTAAAAATAATCTAGAAGTTTATTATTATCACCATCATCATCATCATCATCATCATCATCATCATTAACCAAGTAGACCAAGTAACAGTAGTGTCATTGTATAGTAATCTTGTTCTCTAATTCCTATTCTTTTTACTGTCTTAGTTGTAGTGTGGTTATAGGGAGGGAACTGGTTCTGTCGTCACTGTAGTTGAGATAGCATTTGTGGTCTCTCACCATGCACATATGGATCCTTAGCATTGTTTGCATCCATTTATTCTGTGTATCTCTTCTCTCCGCTCTGGTTCATTGTCTATGATCCCCTCCCTGGGAGTATTCTGTGAACATGCTGACCCTCAGTCTAGAAGGTCTCATTCCTATGAAGCCCACCCAGCCTTGACCTTATTTCTTACTACACTGAGATATTTAGCGTCAATTCCTGTCAGGATATAGAGTCAATTGGGAGTTTATCTTGATTGCCTTGAATAAGATGAGATGGATCTGCCCATGCCTGCCTGGGATCCTGGACTATAGAAGTGGAGGAAACGCACTGAGTAGCAGTATCCATCCATCTCTGTACATCCCGTAACTGTGAAAACAATAGGAACAACTACCTCAATCCCCTGCTGCCACAATTCCCCTACCAACATGGATGGTATCTTGAAACTGTGACCTAAAATGGACCTCTTCTTATTTAAGTCAATTTTGTCAGAATATTTCATCACAGACACAGGAAAAGACTAAGACAAGAAGTTTCTTACAAACACCTGTGCCTCATAAGTGTCCTACCTAGTCCATACAGAAGCAGAAATGCCAGCTGTGTCCACTGATGCAGCCACCGTGGCTCATTTGTTAGCCCTTCCCAGCAGCTAGCAGGAGCCAGGGATGGCTCTAGACTCCTAGGGACCTGGACACATATATCTGGTGAATAACAAGTCAAGTTCTTTGAGGCATCTGGCTTCTCCAAACTCACATTTTAATCTGTAAACTACTTAGGCCCTCATTATAAGACGTGGGGAACAAAAGACTAAGTTCTCAGAAGTCCAATTTTATTTTTTCTCCAGTACTCTCTTTTTCTTATTTTGTGAGAAGAAAGGTTAGTTTTTGATATTCTGTGCATTCAATGCTTTCTTATAAATAGAAAAGCCTTTCTCATCCTAGCTTTCCTCTGAAAAACTTTATTTCACTTGATGTAATCTTAAACGCCTGTCTCATCATTTAAAACCATAAATGATGAAGTCAAAATTCAGGATACAATATCATTATAGATCCTTTGACTTTATAAACAATCTCAACTTAGATTTTTTTTTTTACTGGATTTCCTCTAACAACATTCTAAGGTGGTTTTTGGATCCATCAAGAGTTGGTGTGTTGCTCATGTAAACAAATGTTTAAGGCTGACCATTTGAGGGTAGCCTACCAGGACTTGTCTCTAAATAAAACCTATTAGTAGTTTTGGGGTTTTTTTTTGTTGTTGTTTTGTTTTGTTTTTGGCAGCCACTAATTTCTTGTACTTTTTCATCTAGAAATTGGCCCTATAAAATTTTTGACACATGGTGTTAGTGAGTATGTATACATTAACTATGCCTCTAACTGCCTGTGCTTTTGCATATATATATATATATATATACATACATATATATATATATATATATATATATATATATATATATATATATTACACGGTTGGAAGAGTTGTAACTGTGGTCCCATACTGTGGGACCACAGCAGGAAAGGACATTCATTGGAGTGCCAGAAGAGAGAGCAATATAGAAAGTGGCATTTGAAAAGAACCCCAAAATAAAGTTTTAATAACTGCTTTAAACCACACCACTCATATCATGGCCTAAGGCAGTGGACATGAACGATGTGACACTTTGTGCTCTAATTTCCTGATTCTTTTTTTAGAGTTTCTGATAATAGCCAATGTCAATGAGTTTGTTTCTATGCAAGCTTTCTATTTAAAGCAAATAAATGGCATAATGTGAATGGAATAAAAAGTAAATTATATGACAGATGTTATGGATTGAATACTGGGGTCAACTGACCTCTCTGAACATTTTTATTCTTCCAAATAAAATAAAGAAAGGAAAAGTAAATGATGTCATAGCATTTACAATAAATAGTACTTACACTATCTTCTTTAGTGGTTACTGCTGAAGCACACCAGAAGTTTCGGACATTAGCTTTAAATCAACTATTCCGATTGCCATATCATTATATAGCATTTGTATTTCTCTAAGATAAAATGATTAAAGAGAAGGATTACAATTTTTTAGACATATGAAAGAAACAGTGGGGGAAAAATTTTTTAAATTTTTTTCACATATTACTCCAATAGTCTAGAAATTTGATCTAAAATTTAGCATTTAGGAGCTAGCAGGTCCTACAGTGGGTAAAACATTCACTGCATAAGCATGGGGCTTCCATGGTTATGGACTCCCAGAACCCATACAGCCAACAGTGCATTCCTATAATCTCCAGGGTGTAGAAGGCAAAGATAGACTGATTCCAGGGGTGCAGTGACCACACAATCTAGGCGAAATGGTCACTTGTATGTCCACTGAGAATCTTTTTTCTTAAAAAGTACAGTGGAAATAAAAAAAGAGCCACATGGCATCAATACCTGGCATTCATACACACACACACACACACACACACACACACACACCACACACTTTGTTGTCTATTAAGCCTGGACATTACAGTTGCATAGAAAGTTTTACAAATTACTAAAGCATGGGTAATTCTCATATAAATACAGTTAAAGGGACTGTAATCATGGAAACAGGACTTGCTGTAAAGTCATCAGGACCTATGTTTGAATTTCTAACATCTATATAAAACTCGCTAACAAGGGTTGTAACTCTACTCCTGTTGTGGAGGCAGATGCAGGGGTAGATCAGTAGTTAGCCCGCCAGGCTAAATGGCAAGCTTCAGGTTCAGCAAGATCCTGGCTTGGACATGCATTTCACGCCTCTCCCATGCTTCTGACTCATTCCATAGACCCCATGGTGGGGTCTATCAAGTGGTAGAGGTGTGTGAAGTGTGGAGGAGGCAAAGGCAAACAGCTAGGCAGAAGAGGCAAGACATCCTGATGATGGAGAAATAGGAAAAGAATGAAACAAGAGAAGATGGAAAAGAAACAGGTACAAAAGTTTAGCTTATCTACATGAACAACTGTTTGGTTGTAGAAGGTTTCTCACATACCCGTGCTTAAAGTTCAAGTCAGTAGAACCTGTTCTAAGTGGTTAAACAAAGGTCTGATATAAAATGGGTATCTATCAACTTAAGCTATGGACAGTGGTCCTTGGATACGTAGAAAGAACCCACTGAGATCAGCTCCTGTGTGTATCTTAATTAGATTTTCATGAAATGTCATGGAAAGGAGATCAATCAAAATTGAAAACAGAGAATTCTGTCATTGCTACCTACATAGTACTATACAGACAGATTTAGAGAGCAAAATAATGCAAATGTGTCTAACGATGTTAAATTTGAAAATACTGCATGGCTAGTAATCTCACAAAAGAGGAAAATATAAAAGTTATAGAATGAATACCATTAAAAGTAGAAAAGATTGCCAGCTCCAGCTAGGAGGGTGCTCAGTGAGTAACTGTACTTGTTCTGGCAATGCAGAAATCCAGGTTTTAATCCAAGCTTTCAGATAAATAGTTAGATACAGCTTTACCCCTCTATAACCTTCACACTGGTGTGAGGCTGGGGTAGGGCAGGAATAGAGACAGGAGAATCAAAGCTCAGAGACCATGCTGATCCATCACCTGAATGGTGGTAAACTCCTGATTCAATGAGAGACACTTTCTCAAGGCCATAAAACAGAGACCAACAAAGGAATTTCCCTGATGTCCTGACCTGACCTCCTTAGACACACACCCACATACTCACACTCATATACCAACTATATTCCACAAACGAAGGTAGAGAAGTGTGATGGTTTGAATATGTTTTGACATCGGGTATGGAGGTATGGGGTTTAGAGTTTGCCCAGCTGATTTTCTGTCTTGTGTTGGTATAACCTTTTTGACTTTTTATGGGATTACAATTATGAGACTGCTAAATCTCTGAAGACGTTGAACTTTGGACTTTTGACATTGTTGAGACTGATATAGACTATGGGGACTTTTGAAGTTAGGTAAAATGTATTTTTCATTATGGTATGGCTAGGCATGCTCCCTGCCATAGACTCATGTGTTTGAAAAAGCCTATGGGGGCCAGGGAGTAGAATATGGAAATTTGAATATGCATGGCTAAGGAAGTGGCACTATTAGGAGAAATGGCCTTGGTCAAGGAGGTATAGCCTTGGTGAAGGAAGTGTGTCATTGTGGTCATGAACTATAAGAACCTCCTTCTAGAGGCCTGGAAGCTAGTGTTCTCTGAGAGGCCTTCAGATTAGGATGTAGAAGTCTTAGATCTTCCTGAACCATGCCTACATACTGCTGTGATCCCACTTTAATGCTAATGGACTAAACGTCTTCATCTGTAAGCCAGTGCAAATTAATTGTTGTCCTTATAGGAATTGCCTTGGTCATAATGTCTGTTCACAGCACTAAAGCCCTAACTAAAACAAGAAGCTTAGCTAGATTTGATAGCACACACCATAAGCCTGAACTTTTGGGCAGGATGATCATAAGTAAAAAATTAATCTGCATAACTATGGGGATCCTGTCTCAAAATGGAAAGTAAAAAACAAAAACAATCAAACATAAAAGAAAATGGGCTTGGAATACAGCTAAGAAAGTTGTGGACCAATTGCCTAGCTAATTTGAGGTTTTAGAATCAAGATCCAGAATTAGGGGGAAAAAAAAAACTAATATAAACTGGTTTTAATTTTTGCCTTAAATATGCTAAGAATTACAAAATTATAAAACATTAGATTTAATCTAATTCTACATTATCTTCATTCATTCCAACCTTGCCTTAAGCTATATAGGCTTGAGAATAAACAATCTGATGTCCACTTGAGCTTCACAGCACTATGAGCTTTAAATGTTCGCACAGATTATTTTTATAGCAACTCTCTGGGTCTTTGACCCACAAGGAAGCTGGAGCTCAGAGAAGCTCCATTCATACTGACTGATCATCACAGTCCCGTCTCAAAAGTGAAACCTGAACTACATAATTCTGCAGTCTTATTTGTTCAACTTTGGGAATCAAGACACATTGAGGCTCATATTGGAAACTAGGGTCAGAGTCTCAACCTCTACTTCAGAATTCTGTAACCGCAACCATCCCACACTCTAGCACACACAGCATTCTCTGACTCTTCAATATCTTCAGGAAGGAAATAGAGACCAGAAAGAATATCTTCCAGGATGCAGGGGTAATTGCACTTAGTCCGATGTTCCACTATGCGATTTTCAACACAGAGCAAACCTGAATGAATTTTACCATATGCATTAGCATTCTTGACTCATAGAGCCAACGTGTAACATTTGTAGGTGATCATACTTACTCTATTACAGATCTACCCACCTATGTTTCAATCTTTTTCTCATTGTATTAGTTACTATTATATTTCTATGATAAAATACCTTGACTCAAAGAGTATATTTTGGCTTATGCTCCAGGAAAGGTAAGTGTGCATCACAGCAGAGAAGCATGGGGTGTAGCAGATGGCAGAGCAGAAAGCTGGTATACATTCCCTCCATCAGGACCACTACGTAGACAGTAAGCTGAAAATAGGGTGGGACTCAAGTCCAAAATCCTGCAAAGCTCTACTGACTCCCCCCAAAAGCACCATCAAGTGGAGACTGAGTACCCCAATATCTGAGCCTATGAAGGGAATTTCTCATTGAAATGATCACACTCATGAATGAATATAATTATAATGCAAAGTCTAATAGTCTTGAAGATTTTAGTACATTAGTTTGTAGATGAACAAAACGCTATAGAAGCATGAATTACTATTTTAAAATAGCTCCTCTTGTTTCTAAATTTTACTTCTAATGATTCAATAAATGCAACTTTCCTGCTTGTTCCTCTGGGCCTTCCCAGGGGAACCCTCCTTATGAAGAGAAAACCAGGTCAGTAGATATTGCAACCCCACCAAGTCATCCTTATTCTACCTAATTGTCCATATCTGACCACTTCCCAAAGATGTAAGAACAATGTATTCCTCATTGCGAGCTTCTTAAGAGAGTGTAAATTTGAAAGAAAGGGAGTCAATGATTGGGCTTTGTACTGTGTCAGTGGCTTCACACTTTATCCCACAATATACAAAAATATTCAGGTAGCATAGAAAACATGGAAGTAAGTATCTGACATTAATTTGATATAAAAATATGTGAACAATTATGTACTATTTTTTAAAGACAGGATCTCACACTGTATTCCAAACTTGTGGAACTCACTATGACACCATAACCTCAAAGTCTTTGCAATTATGGGTTGAAGCTTCCAAAGTGATGGAATTACAAATATGAGTCACCAGGTCTGGCTCACACTTATCCACATGTATATATTACTTTAAAATATAAGTACTTAAGAACGCATACTCATATGAATATTAAAATGCATATGAATGCAAATATAATTATGTAATATGTATCTTATAATTACATTCAATTTATTTTTATTTATATACACTTATATTTCAGTTTTTAGATTTTTGTAGAGTAGGCATATGTGTATATACACTCATCTGTATTTGGTCAAACTTAGGTATAAATGTGACTATCTGTATACAAATGTACAGATACTGACATTAGGTATAACCTTCTGCTGATCTCCACTTTACTTACTAAGTCAGGGTTTCCTGCTGAATCTGGAGTCACTAATTGTGGCTACACTAGGTAGCTAGCCCGTCACAGAAATCCTTTGTCTCTTCTTCCTAAGCACTAGGATTTTAATTGACTTGGCATGCCTGCCCAGCATTCACCTGACTTCTGCACATTTGTACTCCAAGATTCCTTCTTCCATGACAAGTAGTTTATATACTGAGCCATATTCCCAGCTTTAAACATACTTCTTTATGTATCTTCAGTGATTTGGGGGGGAGGGCTATCTTTATTTTAATTAAAAGCTGATAAAAGAAAAACATGCAATTTGTGGTTGCCTAGTCTTAACAACAGCATGGACTATAGCACTGGGCATGGCTTCAATAAGAAAACTGAAGGGAGTAAGCATTACAATGGTGACAGAAGCCCCAGAGCCGAGGAGGCAGGAGTGTGACACATAAGCCTGAGGCAGTCAGAGATCGCTACAGTTATCTATAGACCATATGATCCTGACATCTCACCACGAAAGCCAAATCAAATTTCTTTCCTTCCAAACATGTACATCTGAGCCTCCTCGAACGTGTAAAAGGATGAAGTGAACAGTCACGCATCCTGGAGAAGTGCTCTGATTCACACATTGACATCTGGCATGGCTGCACGCAGTTTTCACAAAATGTGCAGCAACTACCCTGCCCCCTCTAAAGATTTCTTCCTGTTGCTGACAGTACCGGGAATGAAGCACAAAGCAAAATATTAACATTTCACACAGCAAGCAAGTCACACAGTGTGAGTTTCAGGAACAAAGTGTCTATATTTCCCCAGAGTTTATGCCCATGACATGGCCCCTTGAATAACTCATTACCATTGCCCTGATGGCTTCTCCCAGAAGAATGTATTAACTTTTGTTGGCATTGAAAAGATGCTCCAAAGATCAAAATAACAAAATCAAGTGGAAACAGTCTCTGCAGGGATGAAAAGATTCTGCTCAATGACGCTTGAACTGGCCCTGTGTCCAAGGGACGTTTCACACAGAGAGCTGCATGTGAGCTTGGCCTTCTTCTGAGCGCCATGAGTTGAGAGACAGTGGAGAGGTCAAGATGACATACGCCATAGTCAAAGCTGCTTACATTTCTCCAAAGAAAGGCTGATGCTACAGACAAATACAGAGGCTTTCTCTCAAGGATACTAGCAGCTATAGAGTGTCACCTCTGTGTAGTTTTTCCTATCCTAAAGTAGCATATTCCAAAGAAGAAATTGACAAAAAACATAGAACTTCCAGGATCTTTTGGGGGTAGGATCATATTATTAATAACTGTGAAAAATGATAAGTTCCATTATGATATTTTCATATACTTGGTGATAGTCTTTGGTTCTTGAGATTAACAATGGCCAAAGAAAAACCAGATTTCTTTCTTCATAGTGATTAATCAGAAATCAATCATCAGAATGTGCCCTTGTCACACATACAGATTCCATACACCTTTTTGAATACTTGTTATAGACATGTTGGTTAATATTCATTATCACTGGGCCTTTCTAGGACCATGCAAATTTTTTTCTTTCACTGAAAATAGATTTTGTCATATAATATATATCCTGAATATGCTTTCCCTTCCTCTTATCCCTAGTTCCTTGTTGTCCCCTCCCAACTGCTATATCAATGTTCTGTCTACCATTAGAAAAAATACACAATTCTAAGGAATAATAATAAAATATGATTAAACTAAAATGAACACATGGAATAGCAGAAAACCAAACAAAGGAAAAGACCCAAGAAAAGGCACAAGACACTGAGACCCATGCTTTTACACACTCTAGAATTCCATAAAAGCACTAAACTGGAAGCCATAATATATATTCAAAGGACCTATAAGGTAACAAGGAAGAAGAAAGAATATATATATATATATATATATATATATATATATATATATATATATATATATATATATATATATGCATAGGAATATGTATTCTTAAAATAGTGTAAAATAAAAAGGGAAAGCTCTGGAATGACATTATAAGACATAGCACCACTGAAGATTCTGATGAGTTCATTTTCTTCTGGCCATCTACTGTTGAGCATGTAGCCTACATTTTTGAGTTGTTTGTTCCCCAGTGAGATTCCCTTGGAGGATCCTTAATTTTCATTTGCATGTGGTTAACTGGACATGAATTTTGCTTTATGGATGGGGAGATATTACTCTTTCTCCTTTAAGCTCTCTTCACTTGATCTTTCTGTTCCAATCTTTCCCTTACATCCATCTATAACTATCCATGCTTTTCCCCTTTATTATATTGATTTAATTTTTCATTTCTATTCTAGCATACCTTCTCTTAGTTATTCTATAGATTATAGCTTATTATCATTGATTTAACAGCTACTATCCACACATAAGTTAATACATGTCATAATTTATTTTGGGATCTGAGTTACCTCACTTAGGGTGATTTTTTTCCTATTTGCTGCCATTTAGCTATGTTTTTCAAGATGTCAATTTTAAATTGATGAGTATTACACTATTGTATAAATGTGTCACACTTCTTCCTCATTCATCTGTTGATGGACACCAAGGGTTGTTTCCAATTAGGGATAGAGCAGTAATGAACATTGTTGAGCAAGTGTCTCTGTGGTACACAGAAACATATTTATCCTGAAGTGATACACATTCTTGATGTTAAGGCATGCTTCCTGGATGGAGCAGAAGGCTAGATCCTTTTACCCCATCTATTCTGCTAGTTTCTGTGTTTTCATTGTGAAATTGAGACCATTAATATCAATGAGTAGTGTTTGTTAATTCCTGTTATTTGGGCGTTTTGTGGTGTGTGTGTGTGTGTGTGTGTGTGTGTGTGTGTGTGTGTGTGTTTACATGTGTACATGTGTGTGTGTTCACATGTGTACATGTGTGTGTATGTGTGTATGTGTGTGTGTGTGTTTGTTTCTTTTGACTTTGTTGGTTTGGGATCATTTATTCCTTTGGTTTTCTTGGGTGTAGTTAACCTTTGGGGTTGTAGTTTTTCTTCTAATATCTTCTATAGTGATAGATTCATAGAAAGATGTTTAATTTTCATATTTAACATGAGATGTCTTATTTTCTCCATCTTTTATGATTGAAAGTGTTTTGTTTTGTCTTGTTCTTATGATAATCTGGGATGGCATCTGTGGTCTCAGACTTAGTAGCACATCTATCCAAGTCCTTCTGACTTTTAAAGTCTCCATCTAGGAGTCAGATGTAATTTTAATAGGTCTGCCTTTATGTGTTACTTGGTATTTTCCCCTTGTACCTTTGAATAACCTTTCCATGTTCTGCACATGTTGTATTTTGATTATTATATGTGAGAGGGAATTTATTTTCAGTTTAGTCTAGTTCATTTGGTATTCTGTATGCTTCCTGTTTCTTCATAGACATCTGCTTTAGGTGACAAAATTTTTCTTCTATGATTTTCTTGCAAATATTTACTGTGTTTTTGACTTAGGTTTCCTTTTCTTCCTCTATTCCTATTATTTTTAGATTTGGTCTTTTCATAGTGTCCCAGATTTCCAGAATGTCTTGGATCAGGACTGTTTTGATTTAACATTTTTGCCAAAGTTCCCTTTCATGTATTCTTTTAATGTCCTCAAGGTCTGAGAGTCTTTCACACTTCTCTTATATTGTATTGGTGAAGCCTGCCTCTGTAGTTCCTGTTTGAATTTCTTCATTTTCCATCCTCAGTATTCACTGTTTGGATTTTCTTTATTGATTTTATTTCCACTTTCAGGTCTTTAATTCTTTTATTAATTTCTGTCTACCTTTCCTTTATGTTTTCACAGAATTCTTTAGGGGATTGATTCATTTATTAAGGAATACTGTTATATTCATAAAGACTATTTTAAGGTCTTTTTCCTGTGTGTAGGCATGTTGGAATATTCAGGATATTCTATGGTTAGGTTGATGTGCTTCAGAGGAGAAATTTTACTTTGGCTGTTTTTCATAGTATTTTTACATCAACTTCTGGACATCAGGGTTTTGGAAGACTGTAACTCTTGGTGCTAGTATCTATTATTGGTTGTATTGGGTGAGTGTTCTGCTGATTGGTTTCTGTTGTCCTCTTTGATTCTGGGCTGTGGCTCTTAAATATTGCCTGGTAGAGAACTTCTCTGATTTCTGCTAGTTATGGGCCTAGAAGTAACAAGTAGACTTATGTAGAATGTGTGTCTAGCTTCGGGAAATAGCACTTAGAAATGGGGATGCACAGGAATCAGTGTCTGAGGGGTTGAAAAAAGAAGAAAAGAACAAAGTTTTACCAGGATCTGCAAGGTCTCCCCAGAATGAAGGCAAATTAAAACTCAGCTCTATTAATCTCTAAAGCTTGGGAAAATTCCAATATCACATGCTATTGGCTGCAAAGAACATTCATAAATTATTACTTACTGTCATGAGGTAGGAATACAAACATATGCAAGAGATTCTTTTTATGATAATTCATCTCAAATTTAATATGAGCTCTACTTGCCTGAGGCTATCACCAGACACAGAGGCTGAGTCATTGAGTCTGGGGTACCTGACATTCTGTATTTCCATCAAATATTCAATTGATACCAATACCCTGCATACAGCTGACTAGAGAATTGCATTTGGAGTACAAAGATTTACAGCATATGATCTAAACAAAATAGACAAGGTTTTAACCTTCTTAAAAACAGTGCTTCTTGGGATTTGCATTAAATAGCCAAAGTGACAAGCTCCCAGGATGAGTATGTTTTAGCCTTTTCTATGGTAGTGTCAAAATTATTTCCCCAGAAAGCACATTTCATATCATTTTATTCAACCCCTCAATGTAGATTTATTGGCTAGCTATAAAAATATCCACACTTAACATTTCTCAGTGCTGTACACTTTAAACATCTTTTCATGTGTGATCTTATTTAATGCTTATAATTATATATTTAATACAATTTCTAAGGAGACACTATGACAAATGAATTTTAAGAAGTGTGTCAATTTCTCATGTCATTACACAACTTAAGGTATGAAGGGTTTATTTTGCTTCACAGCACATGATTTTTGTGTGCACATACATGTGTGTTATCAGGGTGGGCACATATACATCATAGTGTCTGTGGATATAAGAGGAGAACTTAAAGGAGCTGATTCTCTCTTTCACCACATATGTTCCAGGGATTAATGCAGGTCATCAGATTTGATGATATCATGGTGGCAGATGGATAAGTTCAAATAATCCCACTGCATTGACTTCTATCTATAACAGCCCTGTTTCCAGGAAGATTAATGTAGATGCAAGGGTTCAGACATTAGTTGAAGAATTTTGAAGTAGCATGTTTCTGCTACTAATATAAAAGCATTCTAGTGATTATCTGAGAATCATACCAATGTACTTACATAAGTTATCATCAATCAACAGGATGAAATGCTACACTTCTAAAATATCTTGAAGTATCCTGACTGAGGACAGAGCTTCCTTGAGTCAGTCCCTACAGCTGCAATAGTTAGTTAACTACTTGCATTTTTCTAAATATGTGAGTGAGATTTCCTTATCATTTCAAACATCAAAAAGAATGTTTTATCAAGTAAGGTACAAAGTCAACCCCAAATCTGGTGTGAAAATAGAAAATAGATAATGCTTTCAAACCACAGAGTTAGAAGTAAAAAACCAAAAAGGATCAGAAAGAGTTTGAGTTTCCCTACTTAAAAACCACTAAAGTTCTGAAATAAGAAAAGACTTGAGCTGAACTTCAACATGAGAACAAGAAGAAATTTTCACTTGTGATCATACATGACAGGTGGCAATCAAAACATAAGAGCATCTGAAGTGTTATATGAGATTATCTTCAGCATTGTATGTACATAGGGTTATTAACAAAAAATTAATTTTGTATCAGAATTCATACCTCTATGAACCAAAGTAAATCTGTGTTAGTCTTGGGGCCAGGACCCAAAATATTTTATCTAAATTCTCTTAATCCAAAGGAACCGTCAAATGCCAACTCAGATTTTTGTTTTTTGGTTTTTGTTTGTTTGTTTGTTTGTTTTTGAGACAGGGTTTCTCTGTGTAGCCCTGGCTGTCCTGGAACTCACTCTGTAGACCAGGCTGGCCTCAAACTCAGAAATCCGCCTGTCTCTGCCTCCCAAATGCTGGGATTAAAGGCATACACCAACACTGCCTAGCTCCAACTCAGTTGTGATAGCACTTGTAATGCATAGCAGATTAAACTGCCCCAATACAGAATGTGGACTTTCTGTTCATTTACGGTGATGAATATTAAACATACTCAAAGTTAGTCTTTAGTTTGTGCAACAGAGATACTCTTTCCTGTATCATAGAAACAGTTTTTCTTTCTTCTTTTAACAAATAAAAAGTATTAGATAAAAAATTATGTCGACTAATACATGAAAATGTCAAGAGTGGACTGCTAAACATTGAAGAACAAGACACAGTGCAAAGCAATACAGAAGAATTACCATCACTACATTCTAGACTCTAGGTTATCTGAGCTTTACATGCACAAATTATAGCAAATCTCTTGTTAAAAATAAACAAGGCCGCATATGTAGGCCTGTGAGTTTCACAAGTCAGTCATCACATTAATTGACAGAGGACTCTGAGACCAACAAGAGATTTATTTAAACTTTTCTAGAACATCCTCAAACTTACTGTTCTATGGGTTAAAACAACTATCAGTTAAGAGAATGACATCTTCAGGGAGTTGTCTTTGAAAGGATGCAGTCACCAAAATTCACAAGGAAAGAAATGTTCACACTCTGAATTGGGATTATCTCACAAGATAAATAGCTTTGGCTTCGTTCGGGCAGAAATGCATTTTGACAAGGTCAAAGACTCTCTTCTTGTTTCTGAAGCTCCCATTCCCTGGGACACATAAGGTTCCTTGTCTGAGCAGAAGAGCTAAGGGACCGGAGGAGTGACAACTCATTAATTTTGTCAATAGCCATTCCACTCCATCTTAGCATTTATAGACTGTCTTGAGTAAAAGATGGGCTTCTCTGGATTTTGCTATTCCGTTCCCAGAGTGATTTAAAAATGGACCTTTCTATTTTCAGCTAATACCACTCTCTTCATCTGATATTCACAGGGACCATAAATCTACCTCTGCTCTACTCCCCCAAATGTCTAATCAATCCTTTCTCAGCCAGGAGCTTTGCCTATGATCAGAACAATTATAGCACGCTCATCCAACACAATGCATTCTCTTACCTTGTAACAGCTGATTTTCATTCTCTCTCTCTCTCTCCCTCTCTCTCTCTCATTTCTTTTATATCTGACTGATTTTGCTCTAGGATGGCTATTGTTCTGCATTTGTCCTCTCACCACCTGAACCAGGCAAATGATGGTTACTACCAAAGGACCATGCAGTCTTATGTAGTTAAGTTTGAATGGGTGTCAAATGATCTTTTGCCCACCATGAACACAATTCCCCAGGCAAAGATTTTGTTTTGACAGAAATGTATACATGAAAGAATAGCCAAGATAAGTCTAGAACTTAGGATCATAAATTTTAAGACTATTTGTAATACCTTGAGAATAATGTGGGTAGAAGAACTGAGCATGCAGTTTGGAGTCCTGAGAGACAGAAAGAACAAATGAAAGTTAAATTTAATGACAGGAATTTTAGTCTCAAAATCAGAGGCAGCGTTCAGCAGGATGTTTAACCATTCACTACATTCAAGGTGGTATATTACAGGTTTTATGTATACATTCTCTCTTACCTTACTCAATTAATTGATGGGATAGTAGTACATCTGCTTCTTTCTGGAGGGACCCAAGTCCCACACAATAAACTGACTTTGGCCAGTCCATAATAGGGGAATTGGCTGTTTTGTGTAGCTGTTATGGGGAAGCAGAGACAGTAAACAGTTAAGTATATAATCTCCTGGTTTCCTGTAACAGCTTGTCAGCCTTCTTGTTAACATTTTAAGACCTTTATTTTGCTCGTGTTCTAAATTGTTTTAAGAAATTTTTAGTCAAAGTAAGTAAAATGAATTCTGTTCTGGAGACAAGAGAAGTAAGAGTGGAACTTCATGGAGAGATTTTATTACTGTGAACCTGGCATTTTCTTAACTGAAGTTTCTAAACTGAACACTTTATAGCTGGTCAAATTTCAGGGTAGAAAATATTCTATTTGTAAGGAAATGAGTGTATAACTTTTTGACCATATGCAGGCAATCTACAGGAATCTACAGTTAATCATTCTGATTAACCACCCCATATTTAATTTAAATCCCTTCTAGTGGGTTTGATAAATGCTGGCATTCTTTCCTTTTATTTAACAGAGAAGAGAAATTTGCTATAAATTTTTTTTTGTTATTTTGACCATTATTTATCTGGCACATCTCAGGGATTATTCAGTTTTCTTAGCATACAAGAGTATCGTTATAGTCAAGAAAGGTCAATGGGCAACAAAACACTGATCTAATATTCACGTTAAGATGCTTCGTAGTTTAGAGAGTAATGTGTACATTGGAAGGAAGAATAAACTTATGTGAGAGGGGGTCTGTCCTAGAATGAAGAGATATTCACAATTTAAGCAGTTTAGTTTTGTTAGCCTCCTTGAGAAGGTGCAATCTATATTAATGATACCTTGAAGTTCATGTGTGTTTAGTGTGATTTGAGGAAATTTGAAGAAGTTCCTTCCCTAAACCAGAGTGAACTGCTAAGGTCAGGGGGAGGTTTATGTGGAAGGCATCTGCACCCAGAGCTCATCTCAGAGGGCATCATGCCAACTGTGCAGAATACTCATCCACCGAAAAGTTAATGAGTGCAATCAAGTGGCAAGTTTTCTCTTGAGCAGAGTTTTCTCTGCTCAAGAGAGAGTCAAAGATGGTTGGCACTTAAGAAGTACTATCACTCTCAAGCCTTAAAGCTCCCATAGCTTTATTGTCTTTCAGTTATGTTGTAGAAAATACCACCTATAGGCTAAATTCAAGGCAGAGATTTGTTTCCTTGTGGTCATGCAGGATGGAATTGGTAAGAGTTGGTCACCCCTGATACCTCCGTGGCTTGTAGATAACTATCTCCTCTAAATGCTCTCATGTGGTCCTTCCAATGTGAGCATATTGCCAGTGGTGCCTGCATAGACTTTTTTTTTCTCAATATGATATCTGGTATGTTTGCTCACAGTGTCTCCAATGTTCCCACTTTAATTTAATATCTTCTGTGAGCCCCATCTCAAAAGACAGCTTCCTGCTGATGTGCTGGAGGTAAGCATTTAATTCAAAACAGGGGAAACAGGAAAGAAAAATGAGCCAGACCATGACACTAGCTCATCCATGGAACAAGTAGCCTGATATCAGATGCTGTAAAAGTTTTGGGGAGGTCAAAAATAAAAATTTTACTGATATTTCAAGGAGTCAGAAGTTAACAGGCCTTGTCTGGGTTGGCAAATGTGAATTGGTGAGGTCATCTGATGATAAAGGGAACTGAAAATGTCCTAGATAGGTACTTAGCATCTATCATCAGCAGCAGTAGCACAAAAATGACAGGTTCATAAGTGAAGAATAGAAACGGAAAAGAATACAGGATAAAGAATGATCGTAATTGTAGGATAGTGTGGTAGGCAAGTGACAATGCTAGGAAGAAGGTAAGACTATGGTCATTTCCAAGGAGCCTTTAATGGTCATCCAATTCTCTCTTCAAATGTGCTGAGAGCTATGGGAAAATGTCAAAGGGCAAGAAAGAGGAGATGTCTCTATCAGGAAGACCACATAGAACAGAGAGCAAGCCTAGACCCAGGATTGAGGCATAAATACAGAAACTGGGCTGATACAGAGTAATAGACATACACTGGACAGGGTCTCTCTAATTCTAAGAGTGAGAGATACATTTGTAGCTACTTATTTTCAGTTATAACCTTAGCCATCTTGACATCCCTTTCCTACTTTGTCTTCTTATGGGTGAGGAAGGATTCTTTGCAGTGAGTTGCTATAGCTGCAACTGTTTGAGGCCAGTCCTAAAGCACAGTATTCTTGGCAGCTCAACCTGGAGTCTACTCCTTCATTCTCTTCTTAGTTCCATGAGCAACAGAGTTCCTTGATGAACAAGATTTATGTTTAAACAAGCTAGGGCGGATTCTATTTTCTGCATCTAAGCACTCTGACCAATATAATGATGATAAAATTTCAGAAAAGATACTTCTCAGAAAACTAATGTCAATGGCTTATTTTTTTATTAGCTCATAGGCCCCATACACAGGCCAGGTACCAAACTGTGAGATATTTTAGTATAGATTCAGGGAAGAATATATAGGCTATTTCAAGGAGGAACATGACTGGGAAGGAGCTTATTATTATAAAACTCCTAACCTGAATCATACATATAATCCAGGGGGGGAAGGAATGTGGGGTAAGGAGGAAGGTCTAGCTATGAAAATGAAAAAATAATTGCCTTTAATTTATTTTTCTGTTTTTTTTTTAGAATGGCATACATTAGTACTGTATTTACATCATAAGCACTCTTCTCTGTCCTCTCTCTAACTCTACACCCTGCCTATAGCTCTTCATCTAGGGATTGGGACTTGTAAAATTTGCTCTATCTTTCTTGGCATGTCCAATGGTTTGGTGATTATTTATGTTTTGTTTAGGCAACAATGTTGTTGACTTTTCATGCAGGTAACATCCCTGTCATGACTAGAAGATTATCTTATAGGAGAATCTCTAGTCTTCTGGCTTTTACAATATTTCCAGCAGCCTTTTGCAATGTTCTCTGAACCTTATGCATAGAGGTGGTATTGCAAAGGTACCATTTGGGATTAAATGCTCCCCATAGTATTTTTATACTCTGTATTCTGACCATTTGTAGACCTATATAATGGTTTCTATATCTTTCAACAAGCATCTTACATAATAAGAGCTAAATACAATACCTATCAGCCCAGGATGAACTTCATAAGTGCACAGTCAATATATATATATAAAACATCAGATCATTGACTACCTCAGTTATTAATTCTGTAATATATTTATGTATATATATATATATATATATATATATATATATATATATATATATATATATATAAAACATCAGATCATTGACTACCTCAGTTATTAATTCTGTAAGACATGGATATAAGCAAGGAGGAAGATAAAGACTAAGAAGAAGAGGATCAGGAAAACATGGAAGAAGAGGGTGGGAGAGGATAAGGCAGAGTGAGAAATCCCTGACAACTATAAGATCATCCTCAGACTGAGACAATGGCTCTAGTTTATTTCTCTTGCAGGAGAAATGCTGCGATTTTCATTCTCTGTAAAACTTGAGATACACACCAGAGTTCAGTAGTTCTAGTGGGAAATGTCTTTGTGCATCTAAGGATAGCAGGATATCTATATAGTTCAATGACAATGATATACAATACATCTACAAAATATCCCAAGAACTAGGCTCTACACCAGGGAAGAGTGACCCCCTCAAGAACATATTGGAGATAAGAAGATCCACGTCAGTTGTGCAATTGTCGGTCTTCTGGGAGAGAACACAGGATTCCAGAAATTCTGAGAGGCATCAGATTACAATAATGTAATTCTGCTTTGTTAGAATCAGCTCTGACTTTTCCTGGGCATCCTGGTTCTATAAGGCCATCTTAACCCTCTCAAAGTGCCTCAGTCTAGAAGATTAAATGACATGTTTTCTCATCTCTAACATGTCCTGATAGGAAGGTGGATTTATGACAACTCTGTTGATTTAGGGGAACTAGGAAAAATTTCCATAGTCTTTGGCTCCCCCACCACTATCCACTTTCAATGGAAAAGGGGGAACAAGGCTGTGTCCATCTTCCAGTCATGATGAGACAGAGCTAGTGTGACTTCTTTTCTGACTGCAAATTGCTCAAGGGTTCTTTTTCTTTGGGAACACTCAAGACTTCACTTCTCTTCTATGTTCACTCCTTAAGTCTGTGCAGAAGAAGAGCAAGTTACCCTAAAGCAAACCAGCCAAGGCAGAACCCACAACTGTGGTGCTCTGAATGTCTCTCAGAGGCTCAAATGTTTGAATGCTTGTTCCACAGTCATTGACACTGTTTGTACAGGTATAGAAGGCATGACCTTGGAGGACAAATTATGTTACTGGGAGTGCATTTTCAGGTTCCATAGCTCTGTCTCCTTCTCCCTTTTGTTTCCAATGTTTTCTGCTTTCAGTTTAAGACGTGAACTCTCCCTTCCTTCTTCTTGGGAGTCATTTTATATGTGAATTCTGTCTTGGGTATTCAGAGTTTCTGAGCTAATATCCACTTATCAGTGACTGTATTCCATGTGTGTTCTTTTGTGATTGGGTTACCTCAATTAGGATGATCCTGAAAAGGCTTGTTCCAGCATTGTAGGGGAGTACCAGGACAGAAAAGTAGGAGGTGGTTGATAGGAGAATGGGCAGAGGGAAGAGGGCTTAGGGAACTTATGGGGAGAGGGGAACAGGAAAAGGGAAATCATTTGAAATGTAAACATAGAATATAGAAAATAAAAAGTTATAATAAAAAAGAAATTATAATAAAAAACTAACAAAAAAAGAGATGTAAGCTCTGGGCTATTTCTGTGGCCATGTATGTACTGTACTTTTCTGCTCTGATGTGATGAATGTATATACTTACAAAACTTTAAGTCCAAATTCCAGATCATGGTGTTTTATCATAGCAATGAAAAATGGCTGTTCCTTTCAGAAGACAATTTAGTCATGGTAACATGGTGACAGTCTCATAGAATTACATTTTCACTGAGATGCAATCAAGGCACAGCATCCTTGCATCCTTCTGCCACACAGATGCAGGCCCCCATTTCTTTGGAAGACTTCTCAGTTTCTAAGTGTAAAGATTTCCAGTTTGTTTGGGAACTTAGAGCCACATGTTAGCTTCCTCTCAGAGCTTCATTTCTCCATGGTAGACATTGCCAATGTGTCAGTGGGGCCAAGGATTTCTAATTCTTATGGTCATTATACATTTCTCCCCCTTAATTGACCTTAAATATGTGTATATTATGAAGTATATGAAATATATTCCACTGATAAAGTACGTCTTGTTTTTTTTTATAACTCATTAGAATTCTTTTCATTAGAAAGTTTCTGCTGCTCTGCCTCAAATGTCACCAGCAAAGACTCCTAATTTTATTATTTAAAACACGGAAAAACCCATGAGAGGGTATCACTATAAGTAACACAAAATACATTTTCAGTTAGTTCCCAGAGGTAGCTCGTTTTGTTTTCTCCCTTTTCCTTGATTTTGTTTTGAAGAAAATAAAAACAAAAAGCAAAAAGCAAAAAAGAAAGCTTTCCCTATTTATATTTCATGGGAAAATAATTAGCATTTTGTATTTTTTTGGTAAGCTTTTCTTCTTCCAAGGGAATTATTTTACATCTGAAAGGACATTATTTCATTATTCCTCCATGAATAATGAAAACAATTTCAGGAAATCTTTCCCTTTCAACTCTGTTCCTTCCCTAGCCTCTTTTCCAACCCACATATGCATAGAGCCTATGACTAGAGGCCAAAGAGTTACTGTGGACATTGTAGGCATGTTTTTTCTCACCCCCAAAGTCACTGTGTTTGCAGAGTGACAGCCATTCCTGCCTGTCATGGAAAAAGAGGGTCTCTATTATTGACTCCAGCAGCCAACATGACAACTTGTATGAAAGAACATTCTTCAAGAGAGGGTTGACACTGAACTTATCAACTGTATTTACACACTCAGATGTTCAGTGACAATAAACATGGTGTAAAACTCACACTCAAAAATTATTCAGGGCCATACACACTAAGCAGCTCTCATTGGATCTTTAAAAATTAAATCATGTTTCTTCAGGATTTTCCATGCACTCTGTGTTAGATAACTCAAACAAATCATTGTCACTGAGTTGAAGAAGATGAGATGCTTCTCTGTCCTTGTGAGGGAGGGGCTACAGGTAATATATTTACAGAGTGTTTAAAATGGGATGCAAATAAGGTCCTTGCACTTCTCTCCCATTGGTGTTGTAGTCTGGATAAATCACACCCTTTGGCATTTGCACAGTTACAACAAGAACATACCATGCAGCACAAATAACCTCATTTCCATAAAACAGCCTTTTAAAATTAGAAAATGTATAATTCATTTGGGGTGGCTATTACTGCTTTTGGGAGGGATTTAGACTTGTATTTAAATGCAAATAGCTGAATGTTTTTTTTTCCCTTCTCCTAGTTACACATAGGAAGCCAGAAAATTTAGAAACTCCAAGCTATACCATTATGTTAGCTCTGACTTCCAGATTATAATAACAATAACAAATTATGTGTATTTTCCCCATTAGAATTTACAGCCAGAATTTACATTTTAAATTTGGCCCTCCATGGCCCTTCAGGGAATTTTTTCCCAGTTTCCACAGGAGGAAATTGAGGGCCTGGTTAAATGACCCTCTAATCCACACACTCAGAAAGTGTCAGAGCCAAGACTTGAACCCTGATTTGAAGACATCTGAGCATGTAGACAGATGGAAAGCCCAATAATTTTTCTAAGGTAGGCAGGCAAAGAGACAGCATGAGGGAAGACAGAAGGAGATGCATGATTTTAGAGCAGACAAATTGTCGATCTGATAAGGTTGTGCTTCTCAACCTACTTCCTATTGTCCCCTTTGTATTCTGTGTTGGATTTCTCTAATGGTGGCTCACTAGCCATACAAACTTGGCCTTTCTATTCAGCTGTACTGCAGTCTCCTTTCTTGGAGGAGGCTGCTTATCCTGTCTTCATATAGGGAATAGAGCTCATCTCTAACCCAGCTTCTGGAGCCTGGGGTCTCATTTTTAGTCAGGAAAACTGCAGCTTCACAAAGGATCTTTGTATATGGCTCCCTGTTGTTTGCATACACTGAGCTCTCATGCCATGCCTGCCACAATTCCCTAGTAGCCTTCTTCTTCCTTCCTCTGAATAACTCCCATTCATTCTTCAAGTCCACATAAATGCACAAGTTCTCTGGGAAAACTTTGCTAACAGTACTTCCACCCAGCAAAAAAGTCTAGGCAACAGCACCACTTTCTCAGCCCCGTTACTTAATGAGAGCTTTACAATCTACTGCTCAAATAAATGTCTAGTGCACAGTTTCCTTCCCCATGGGTTAGGGCTGGGAAACAAGGCTTCTCTTTGTTTAACTGTGGATCTCCAACAGGTGTCATTGAGAGCAGATTATAGAAAGGTCTATGTTTGTAAGGTCGTGATTCTACTCTTAATATGTGAGTTTTACAGAGCTACTAAAATTACCTGATCATCAGAGAGGAGCTGCTGTTGGGTTTTGTTGATATTGGTTCTTTTGTTTTTAAATTTTCAAAACCCCTTCCTTGAGAAAGGGTTTCACAATGTATTTCTGGCTAGAGATACCTCTTCTATAACTCACTGTGTATACAGGTTTGCCCCTGAACTCACAGAGAACCAGCTAAAGGAGTAGATCACAATACTTGGAAATTCAACCTCAATTTACTTCACTAAGAAATGAAACTATAATATTGCTAGTAACAGGAATATGCAAACTACCAAATGTAATGTACCCAGAACACACAACACATACCACAAATGATGGGCACTGTGATTATTGTTTACATGAAGTGACTATATGCTGGCCTAAATAGTAAAGAATCCTATCACACTTGGTTTTTCTGGGCTTAAATAACAAAGCTGGAATCAATTAAGCTCATTTCCCATGGAAAATGTCCCTCATTCAAACCATAAATCAAGTCACTACAACCCAACCTGTGCTCCCCTAAGCACAGTCACCTTGAAAGTCTTTCACATTTTTATATATGTGTTCAACTTTAATAATCTCTAGCAAACTGGGTTTTCTAGGCAATCTCCAGTTAAACCTACTATAGCTTTGCCAGCACCTGTTTCATCCATAGTTATCCCTTACCTCTGCCTCACTTTTTATATTTGCCAAATGAAAAGATTGGAACACACAGATTCTGGTTTCCTTGCCATTTAAGTTTCAGACTCCTGAGACATCAATGGCTTCTATTGGGTATGTAATTAGAAACACACAGCAGTGGAAACTTTACCTCCTGATGAGAATTAGGACAGAGTACAAACACTGGGCAAAATGAGATGTCTTCTCAGAACGTTCTCTCCTCATCTGAAGTACTTGGGGAAGGAGACTGCCATAGTCCCAGCATGAGAAATAGCATTTACTGTCACCATAGATTTTGATGTGTGAGGTTTCAGACAGAAAATGTCCTGCAATGTGAGGAGACCCTTGTGAAATGAACAATAATCCCAGCCACAATGACAGAACAGGTCCTGTGAAGGAGATCTCTAAACTGTTCAGTAATCTAATCTCTGCAGATAATTCTTGGTCTGGCATTCTGTAAATGTCCAAGGAAATAATGGGTATACTGAAGCACTTAGAAGAGTTTTTCAGTTAGGTAGTGCCTTGACTTTTATGATATAATGTAGAACTCTAATTATCCTTGAAGTTCTCTACTTGGCCTATATCAAAAAATTTCAACAGCGTCCTCTTTTAAGCCTTTGTTTCTAGAAATGTTATGTGTCCTCATTTCCTATAACCTTTTCCTTTTGTACCCACATCAAATCCTTGGCACATTTCAAGGCTCCAATGAGCATAACTAAAGGAATTTACAACATCTACCTAGGAGTTATGGGGTTTTCTGTTACTTCATTAAGCTAACTGAAAAAGCTGGCTTATTCACTCTAGGCACGCTGGAAGGAAGTAAGGTGAATAGGTGAAACTGTATTTCTGCTCTTCTGAATCCTTTCTAAACTTCACTTGTAAATCTAGTGAAGTAGCTAAATGGGTAGAGTTTCTAGCCACTGAGTCTGACAGCCTGAGTTCAATTTCAGGACTCATGGATTACAAAGGTACAGTTGGCTTCCTAAAATTGTCTTCTGCCATCCACCTGAGCATCATGGCATGTTTCCCCAGATTAAGTTCAATAACGATAAAGCATTCAACTGTTGGAAAGACTAGGGGAAGAAGATTGCACTGATATCTTTAGTATTTAGTAACTTGTCACATAAGAAAATTCTCTTCAAATGGTACACGCTTTATCATTTGTGAACTTTACCGTGTGCTTATACATACTTTCCCCATTTTCAAATAAAGAAAATCAGTTTCAATGCTGTATGTACATTTGCTTAAGCACAAACCATAAAGATAGGAACATGCATGTGTTTAATTAGTTTTCAGAGAAAGATCACTACATTCTTTCAGTGAGATTTACAAAAGCAAACTGAGATATTGATTATCTAAGTCATGGGACACCAATGATAGTATATGCTATCCTCTCTATAGGCAGAGTAAACCTATGTCATGTTTTCATACTTCCATGTACTTGAAACTGCTACATACTTTTATTATATATATAATATATTTTATTATATATATATATATATATTATATAATATATATATATATGCCTGTGGGTCTATGTACAGATATATGCACACATGAGAAAATGTATATGTAGAAACCAGAAAAGGGTCCTGTTTACGTATCCAGTCGGTATGTCTTTTTATCGGGGCATTGAGTCCACTGATGTTAAGAGATATTAAGGAATAGTGATTATTACTGCCTGTCATTTTTGATGTTATTTTTTAAATTTGATTGGTTATCTTCTTTTGGGTTTGATGAAAGAAGGTTACTATCTTGCTTTTTCCAGGGTAAAGTTTCCCTCCTTGTATTGGTGTTTTCCTCCTATTATCCTTTGTAGGGCTGGGTTTGTGGAAAGATATTGGGTAAACTTAGTTTTGTCATGGAATATCTTAGTTTCTCCATCTATGGTGATTGAGAGTTATGCAATCCCCATCAAAATGCCAACTCAGTTCTTTACAGAGTTAGAAAAAGCAATTCTCAAATTCATCTGGAATAACAAAAAATTCAGGATAGATAAAATTATTCTCAACAACAAAAGAAATTCTGGGGGAATCAGTATCCCTGACTTCAAGCAATACTACAGAGCAATAGTGTTAAGAACTACATGGTATTGGCACAGTAACAGACAAGTGGACCAAATGGAATAGAATTGAAGACCCAGAAATGAATCCACACACCTATGGTCACTTGCTCTTTGACAAAGGAGCTGAAAACATCCAGTGGAAAAAAGATAGCCTTTTCAACAAATGGTGCTGGTTCAATTGGAGGTCAGCATGCAGAAGAATGTGAATTGATCCATTCTTATCTCCATGTACTAAACTCCACTCCAAGTAGATCAAGGACCTCCACATAAAACTAGACACACTGAAACTAATAGAGAAGAAACTGGGGGAAACCCTTGAGGACATGGGCACAGGGGAAAAGTTCCTGAACAGAACACCAAGAGCTTATGCTCTAAGATCAAAAATTGACAAATGAGACCTCATAAAATTGCAAATTTTCTGTAAGGCAAAGGACACTGTTAAAAGGACAAAGCGAAAACCAACAAATTGGGAACGGATATTCACCAACCCTACATCTGATAGAGGGCTAATATCCAATATATACAAAGAACTCAAGAAGTTAGATCCCAGGGAACCAAATAACCCTATTAAAAGATGGGGTACAGATCTAAACAAAGAATTTTCACCTGAAGAAATTCGGATTGCTGAGAAGCACCTTAAGAAATGCTCAACATCCATTAGTCATTAGGGAAATGCAAATCAAAACAACCCTGAGATTTCACCTTACACCAGTCAGAATAGCTAAGGTCAAAAACTCAGGAGACAGCAGGTATTGGCGAGGATGTGGAGAAAGAGGAACACTCCTCCACTGCAGGTGGGGCTGTAAGAAGGTACACCCACCTTGGAAATCAGTCTGGTGGTTCCTCAGAAAACCGGACATGACACTTCCGGAGGACCCTACTATACCTCTCCTGGGCATATACCCAAAGGATTCCCCAGCATGCAATAAAGACACATGCTCCATTATCTTCATCGCAGCCTTATTTATAATATCTAGAAGCTGGAAAGAACCTAGATGTCCCTCAAAGGAGGAATGGATACAGAAAATGTGGTATATTTACACAATGGAATACTACTCAGCAATTAGAAACAATGAATTCACAAACTTTTTGGGCAAATGGTTTGATCTGGAATATATCATCCTAAGTGAGGTAACCCAATCACAAAAGAATACACAGGAATGCAATCTCTGATAAGTAGATATTAATTAGCCCAGAAGCTCTGAATACTGAAGGCACAAATCGCATAACAAATGACTCCCATGAAGAAGTATGGAGAGGGTCCTGATCCCGGAAAGGATTGATCTAGCGTTGGAGGGGAATATAAGGGCAGAGAATAAGGAGGGAGGTGATTGGAGAATGGGTGGAGAAAAGAAGGTTTATGGGGCATATGGGGAGGGGGGATCTGGGAAAAGGGAAATCATTTGGAATGTAAACAAACAATATAGAAAATAAAAATATTTTTTAAAAAAAGAAACCAGAAAAGGGAATCAGTTTCCTGGGAGATAGAGTTACAGGCTAATTCCACATGAGAAGCAGAATTTAGGTCCTGTATAAGAGCATCAAGAAGTCTTAAACATGTAACTCCTACACCCAGTTACATATTTTTCAAAAACAAGTTTGAACAAAAAGGAATTGAGGTTTTCAAACCACAGATCCTCTCTAAGTTATAATTGGTCTCTATGTATGACACATTTAACACAAGTAGAATCCAAGGACATTATCACAGACTCCTGGAGGACTTTCCTTCCCATGTGTTGATAAGGCAATCTTTTTCAAATGCAAATTTTCAAAGTGAGAATAAGCATTCAAGTCTGTGGTCCACTCCATGTCCTGTTTGGCTTTGCCTGTCAATGTAAATGGCCTAGAGTCATCTGAGAAGGAAATTATCCAGATTAGATTTGTCTGTGATCATGTCTCTTGGGGACTGTCTGAATTTAGTTGACTTAAGAGGAACCATCCTACTGTATGCATCATTTTCTGATCAGATAGTTCTTAGATGCACATGATTGCTGGCTAAGTATGACATACCTATAAGCATCTTTTTTTTTTAATTTTTTTTCATTTGATATATTTTTTTATTTACATTTCAAATGATTTCCCTTTTTCTAGACCCCCACTACCCGAAAGTCCCATCAGCCCCCCTTCCCTCCCCCTGTTTTCCCACCCAACCCTTCCCACTTCACTATTCTGGTTTTGCCCTATACTGCTTCACTGAGTCTTTCCAGAACAAGGGGCCACTCCTCTGTTCTTCTTGTACCTCATTTGATGTGTGGATTTTGTTTTTGGTATTCCAGTTTTCTAGGTTAATATCCACTTATTAGTGAGTGCATACCATGATTCATCTTTTGAGTCTGGGTTAACTTACTTAGTATGATGTTCTCTAGCTCCATCCATTTGCCTAAGAATTTCATGAATTCATTGTTTCTAGTGGCTGAATAGTACTCCATTGTGGATATATACCACATTTTTTGCATCCATTCTTCTGTTGAGGGATACCTGGGTTCTTTCCAGCTTCTGGCAATTATAAATAGGGCTGCTATGAACATAGTGGAACATGTATCCTTATTACATGCTGGGGAATCTTCTGGGTATATGCCCTATAAGCATCTTATCAATCAGCATTCCTCCATAATTTCTGCTTCCAGTTTCTGCTTTTGTTTTTGTCCTGACTTCCTTCAGTGGAAGACTGTGACTTGTAAGTTGAAATAAATCCTTTCTTCCTTTAAGCTGCTTTTTCTACAAGTGTTTTACCACAACAGGAAGGAATTAAAAATACTCAGTAAAACCAACAACTCTAAGAAATTTGCAGAAAGTTAGAAACCAAGTAAAATCTGTGCCTTAAGGTTACTATTACTGTGACGAAGCACCAGGACCAAAGAAACTTGTGGAGAAAAGGATTTATTCATTTACTATTCAATACTATAGTTCACCATCCAAGGAATACAGGACAGGAACTCAAGTAGAACAGGAACAGGTGGGAGCTGATGTAGAGGCCACCATAGGAGTGCTGATTATTGGTTGCTCCTAATGAGTTACTCAACTTGCTTTTTTATAAAACTTATAATCATCAACACAGGGATGGCATGACCCAAAATGGACTAGATATTCCCTAACCAATCCCTTATTAGGAAACTTGCCAACAAGGTTGACTGTAGTTTGATCTTGTGGAAGCAGTCTCTCAATTGAGTCTCCTTCTTCTCTGATGACTCTAGCTTGTGTCAAGTTTATGTAAAACTAGCCATATTAGGTTGACAACTTGAGGGTCAGAGTAAGGGTGAGGAGAAGAGATGCTGGAAGATGAAGCCTATAAATTTTGGTTGCAGACAAGGTGAGATGTTTGGTATGTGTTTCCCATCTCAACCAAGGGCTGATATATACTCAATGATGGACAAGGAGTGAGATTGCAACTATTCCGCCAACCTCTTACATTTCAGGGGTAAAGGCTTTCATCATTATACCAATGCAGCATTGCTAGTCTGCCTACATATGTAACTGGAAAAAAGACATCCTTTATTTTAACTTTGGCACAGCACTGCAGGCAGCTGTGAGTTCCACAGTCCCCACCTATGCAGGGAGACCTGATAGCTCTCAGCACCTGCACATGTGTCTGGCTATTTTCCAAAATGACCTAAAAATCAACATAAAGGTATCTCTGAAGGATTTCAGAATATAGTATTCTGGAAATCAAGAAAGGAAAGTTACCTAGAAATCAGAGAAATCTATTATTAAGATCAGTTGCTAATACAACAAGCCAGAATGACAAAGGATAATGTATTAAATGGTGCATGAAACATAAATGAAGATGAATGCAAGAAAATGAGAAGAAATGCGTTCAAAGAATGTGAAAGTAGATTATCTTTGGTGAATTTCTATAGGACAAGTAAATGGGGTAATAAGTGGAGGTGAAGCTCCAGTTAGGGTTATTTAACCTGGGAAAAAGTTTTATACATAATTTTAATAAAACATGCTCAGAATGAAAGAGGAAATTGATGATGTAGGAATGAAATGAACAGATTGCTAGTTATGTTCTCCAGCGGACAAGATGAGTAGACATTAACATTGGACAAAGTATTTGGTTCATTGAGCTTGGTCTCAGAAAAAAATTCCCAGTGAATTATTTAGAGCCTTCTCAGCAGATTAATGTAAGTCAATGACGTGAGATGATTCATATCCACTATAGATGTGTGTTCAGTCACTCATGGATACTTCTGCTGAGTAAAGCAAGGCATGTGCCTTTATTGCATAGATCCATGACTCAGCAGCATAAGGGGAGCTGTCAAGCTGAGAGGCTTCATTTGTGGTTGAGGAGAGAGAATAGACTTACAGTTGAGAAATCCTTCTGAAGGGCTGGGCTGCCATCCATTGTTCTTTGTCCTTTACCTATTGAAGCCAGTTCTTAATCCACAGCCTGATGGTGCCATTCTTTGGTGCTCAATGTAATTCTCACGTTTTGTCTGATCCAGGTTTCCTATTTCAGCTGATTTTCAAATATTACATGCTTTCACTTACAGACCTCCAGATCATTGTCTTTTGATCATGTGTCTTCGTGCGAGTATCATATGAAGTATGCAATTCCTAGAGGGGAGCCAAGAATTTACACTTGATCTAACAACAATTCTTTTTCTTCCTTTTTGTTTTGTGAGTGGTCACCTCTTCCAGTAGTACATAATGAATAATACTCCCCTGATGGTGTTTCAAAGTGAAAGTTCTTTGTATTCATCTTAGAATAACACTAATATTGTAGTAGTGTTACCCGAGAATAACTGCTTATGTTATCTTACCTAACACTCCTAAACACCCTGTGTGTTGCCTAGTAGAAGCATACCTCATAGAAAAAGAGAAAAGAGTCTCAGTGAATCTATCTACTCCTATAGGATGCTCATAGACACCAGTCCAGTAACCCTTTGGTCTCAAGCTCACTTTTGCCATTACCCCAGGATAAAGCAAAAGTAGTGTTTGTAGTTCAGAGATACAAGGCATAATGAAACACAGAATATGATTATGGAACGGATAAGGCTAAATTATATATTATAGGATTGTGCATTCCAGAATCACCTATTGAAGCAGGTCTGCATGTCTTATGGGTGAATATAACATTTTTTAAAGAACTGTGGCAGCTATACCTATCTAAGAGGCTTCCTCATTTAAGGGTGGGGCCAAGGCCAGCACTGGTGGGAGACTTAGTCATCTCTTTCCTCCTATGACCCTAAGACTACACCCTGGTGCCAATGAGACACCTTCCTGCCTAAGGGTGTGTGCGTGAAACAGAACTTGGGAGCTATAAGTCATTACTCTTGGGAAGAGTTTCGGTCCAAGATGCTGAAATTGAAACATCTTCCACCTTAAATATATGCTTGTACCTGTAAGCTGGCATTCAAAGGAGGTAAACATTAGAGTTCTCAGAGAACATATGTGAATCCACACGTTTGTAGGCATGCTTTTCCTGCAAAATTTGATGTGTATGAAGAAATGAGCTGAGGCAGGTACAGCCCCCATTACTTTTCTTTGGGCATTTTGACTCCATTTGTTTAGGGCAAACTATTTTCTCTCTCCCACCATTTTGTTTCTCAAATTGACCTATTATTTCTTGTTCTTCCTTTGACTGCTGTTCTGAATGAAATTTCTCATTTTCAGTGACTGGCAGTTTTACTTCTCTGGCTGGTGAGGCTAAAACATTTAGAGTCCTCCTTGGCTCTTTCTTTTCTGCTCTTTCAATGTGATCTGTCTGATCTCTCTGCTGTCTGCATCCTATTTCACAGTGCTTCCTCACTGTGCTCCAAGCCATCATTGTCTTTCTTCACATTATTGCCATAACACCTGATTAATGTTTATTTCACACACAAACTAAATAAGTCACTGGTAAGTTTTCTTTGGATATATAAGCAAGAATGATCGTCCAAGAAAGTAAACCAAGTCCCACAGCACAAATGTGTCACCAACCTCCCAGGCGATTCCTTAATGTAATATCTAAATCTCTATGTGAACTAGCCTTGTCATCTCTTTGGCCTCCACTGATCCCTTTTACCCTGCCAACATTTTTTCAGTAATATAGGAACATCAAGAATGCCATTGTCTTTGGAGTTTACTCATGTTCCCCGATCTGGCTCTGCCAGGATGGTTGATCTTCCGGGATGGCCAATCTTCAGGGATGATTGCTCTTCTGTACATTCTGTTCTGCTCCTTGGCTTTGCCAGGATGGCTGCTCTTCCATACTTTCAAAGCTATTTCTTAAGATCTATCACGTTTTCTCAAATGTCATTCACAGGTTTTAAAAATAGACAGAGCTTTGGTGGCCCCTTTCCCTGCTGTGCTTTTATTAGAAGCATTAGTCACCATCAGTCATATTTTAAGTTTTATTTGCATATTTTTTGTCTCCCACTGGATGTTAAATTCTATAAAGGAGAAAATCTTAGCCTTTGTTCTTTATGTTACTTTCTTTGGCTTTCTCTACCCATGACCCTTTTCAACCTTGAGAAACTGGCATGAACTGGGTTGTGTACGTACATAAAATAAATATCTAAAATAACATCTACTGATCATCAATCACAAGGAATTTATTTAGAAACTGCTCTTTAGTATTCATCTAATTTCATTAGTTATTAAAGATGAAAGAAGTTTTTCTTGCTAACAATTTGAATATACTTATTTATTTTTACATGTAGAGAATTAAATCCTGGCTGCATATGTGATAATTCAGGATATAGAGTTAATTGGTGTTTTGATTTTATAATTATAAATGCTTAGGGTTTCACTTTCCACAGATATGTAGTACTATATGGAGAAATGAATTTAGGACTACTTGAGAAATTTTTCAAAATTTTGTCCTAATTCCAGGTCATAGTTCATTTAATGAAATTTTATGAAACTTAAGTGAACAACTTAAACAGTCCTCTTTCCTACAATTATATCACTACATTTCTATGAGAATAGAAACATTTAGTATTATATCACGTGGTTGAATGGACAGAACAAGAACATACATGCTCTGTGTCATGAACCATGCTACCTCAATCCTGAGATGCAAAGTGGCCAAATCCAGCCTGAGACACTTTGATTTCATCATACATGTGATTTTGAATTAATTTTTGCCAAGGTATGGAAAGAACATTTTCTCTGTTGCTGAAGTTGCAAAAGAAACAATCAGTTATGGGACCTGTGGTGTTTGGACCTAGCAATTAAAAAGCTGTGCTCAACTCTTCCTCCAACAGCTGGAATAAGATTGCAGTTGGATACTCATCCCACACCTGAGACTGGAAGCTAATGACAGCAAGAGAAAAGTATCAGCAGAAGACTATCAGCTACATTCTGAATTGAGTAATATATCTGTTAACAAATTATCACTGGACAGAGAGTGAACTCCTGGAATAGTCACCTCTGCATGTTTTCTCTATTTATTCAGCATTCTTAATAGTGAATTTTTCCACTCAATGGAAATTCAGAAGATAAGAGACCACTAGATGTGATAAAGTTAGGATAGTATGGCAAGATCCCAACAAGAACAGACTGTGTAGAGACCAGCTCTGGAGAGGCACATAAGATAAAATAAGCAATGGAGAGGTGATGCCTTGTAAAATAAAGTTTGCTGGTTTGATTCACTGAGTAGATATCAGTGTATTTGTGATGAGGAGGAAGATTATAGAGTTAGCAGTTATCCAGGGACATTGCTTTTGTCTTTACATTTTTCCACTCATTTCTTTCCAATGAGCATAACATTTCAGAGTGTATATTTAACTTGGAACATCTATTCCAAAGGGTATCTTGAGTTTCTTTTCTAAATGCTTGCAGTACAGTAACCAGAGACATTAATTAGCATTGGTGATAAATGCTGCACTTAAATGGAGAGTATTGAGAAGATGCAGGTCTCGACTGAATTTCTACTGTGCTATTCTAGGAGCAAAGAGTGGGTTAATGTTGGCACTGGGATTTACTGTTTACCCAAACAACATCAACCTGCATAAAGGAGACTCTTAAAGCCTCTGTTTTTACTGTAACTATAGTTATCTAGGACCCCAAGGTCCCCAAATATCTGAAATAGTAGCTTTGAGTCACAAATGAGACTCTCACGGCCCTGCCTTAATTTTAGAATGGATTTACTGAATGTCACCTAATTACATCATGAAATCCTTAACCAAATCTACATTAAGTGTTTAGATTAAGCCAATACCTAATATTTCTTTCATTCACATTTCCCTTTGTAAAAATCTTTTAAGAAATATGATTGATATACAGTTATTATGTGTTAATTTTAAAACACTCACTAAAGGGACTGCAGTGATGGCTCAGCAGTTAAGATTGTTCCCTCCTCTCCTAGAAAACCTGAGTTTTGTCCCCTACTGTACTGTAAATGCTACTTGTATTTCTACTCCAGGGAATCTAATGCTCTCTTCTAACCTCAGTGGGCACACAGACAATTCACGTATACACATAAGGAAAAGCAAAACACAGTAAATAGATATATACAGATAGATAGATAGATAGATAGATAGATAGATAGATAGATAGATAGATAGTTAGATAGATAGAAAGATAGATCCACTCCACACACAAAAAAGTTGTTAATGATAATATAAGAATATTCAGGAGAATTAAGTACTAACAATAGTATTTTGCTAGTTATTGTCTATCAATATGTATTCAATAATTTTTACTTATTTTGAATTAAATAATTTTTGAAGACTAGGAATGACAATTATGAAGTACTACAGAAAGCGATGATTTACTTTAGTTCATATTTTTACTTTTTTAAGTTCTGACATTATAGTACAATTAGATCACTTGACCCTACTTTTCTCCTTACAAACTCCTATATACACCCCTTTTTCCTTTCTTTCAAATTCATATATATGATGTGTATGTATATACACTTATATCCCATAATATGACTTGCTCATTCTGAACAATGCCACTCGCATTCACATCCTCGCAGCTGACTATTTGATATTAGATCAACTAGTTGGTGTTCTTGTTCCCAGAGAAGGTTATTTGTCCCATGCAGACATTGCTAAATGTTACTGTATGATTGAGTGACCACTAAATGCTATTTAGCTTGTCATCAGATGCTGTGTGTGAAACTTGCTCAAGGAGAGCAAGATGGTTCAAATGAGGCTGAGCATCAAGATAAAAAGTCTCTCCGTGGAGGGCTTGGGTGTTCTAAGGTTCTCTGGACTTTATCTCTTAAGTTTAAGGAGTGTCTAACAGTGAAAGCACCATATTCATTGTAGATCGAATGAACATCTGTAATACTTTATGATGGGGTTTGGAATTGAGTTAGCTATGTGTAAGTGAAAGAGGTGGGGTTTGATGCTCTTTGTGTCTGGGAGTGTAGATGTGTGTGTGCTATGAAATGTATGTGGAGCTTAGACAACATCAAATGTTGGGTCCTGCCTTCTACTTTGAGAAATAGATGGCTTTGCTGCTTGTGCACTAGACTTGCTGGCCCAGGAGCTGCCAAGAATTCCGCAGCCTCTCACCTCTCATCCTCCAGTAGGAATGCTGGGATGGAGGATATTAACACTCTACCTCCAGATTCTAAGTGGATTCTGATGACACAAGCTTAGGTCCTCACATTTCTATAAGAAACATGTTTACCCACACAGATGAGCCATTTCTCCAGCCTCAGGAACTGTTTTTCAAGAAATTAAAGACATGCCTTTCACCTCATATCCTTTTCTCATGGATTAATAAAAAGTTCAGCAATAGCATTTTAGGATATTTTCTTTAATTATATTATATTAATTATATTAATTATATTATATCATATCATATTATATTATATTCATTATATTATATTATATTATATTATATTATATTATATTATTAGCTTGAATTGTTTTTAGAGGGTTGCTTTTTGGTTGTTGTTTTTTCCATCAGCTGTTGTTTGTTGACATATGCATAGACTGTAAAGCAACAGGCTGTGAGATAGTTGTATTAGTTTGGAAAATGACTAAAAATTAGAATAGAATGGAGTGTTTGCTCTAAGTATGTAGACAATAAGTTTCTAAATTTACTTCTAAATAAATAATGAGGTGTGGCTGGCAGAATAACCCCACCACCATACCACCACTACCATCACCAAAAACAACACACCCACAACCACCACCACCACCAACAACAACACCAACACCAACACCAACACCACCAAAAGAGAAATGCCCATACCAGGCTCCTTGGAACATGTAGATATGTTTTTATCTTTGGCAACAGAGGCTTTGAAGATGTAAAATGGGACAAGCCTGAATTTTTCAGATGAAAACCATCTAATTCTTAAAACAAAAGACTATTTCCTAATTGTGGTCAGAGAAAGAAAGGTGGGAGACAGTGGGAGACAGGTGACACTTCTGGCTATGGAGAAAGAGAAAACAGTGCACAAGCTAACAAATGGCACTATTTTCTAGAAGCTAAAAATTACAAGAAATCAAGTTCTTTCTCAGAGCCTGCAGACACCGCTACTCAGCTTCATAAGTCTCTGAGGGACCTGTGACCAATAAATTTCAGATAATAAATCTGTGAGGTTTATAGCCACTCACCGCATGTTAATTTGTCATAACAGCCAAAAGAAATTATGTGAAAGACAGGACGACTGAACTGGCATTCCCACTTTAGAGAATGAATCCTATAGAGTTTGTATATCTAGATTAATCTACTTTTATTTAAAGGTATCTGTACTATAATTAGTAATGAATTTCCCTTAGCAAGCTTTTCCATACCCAAGTTTCAAAACTCACAGATTGTTAAACCATAAAGCTAGAAGGCTTTGGGCTTTAGAGCACCTAAAGCTATGATTGACAGACTCACCAAATATTTTATTTATTGTTTTTTTTCAGTATGACCCCAGTCAATTCTGAGACTGAAGGCAGGTTTAATTTTTTTAATTCTGATTTTATACCATTTTAATTACATGCAAGTATTAAGAGTAATAGTATTACAATGAGATGTTCTTTATAGGTATTTTCCATACAATAACTATATTGCACAAAAGAAAACTTATGTTATCTGAGATTCCAATTTGGGCAGATACCATGTGTTCTAATGGAAGTCTTTCAATGGGAAATCATAACTGTTCTAACTATAAGTAGGCCTGCCAGGTAATGGGCTGCATGGTGTTGTCTACAGAATCCTTAAATACAGATGCCCAGCCTCCAATGGAATGACAATGTATCATCATCTTCAGCCATAGGGTGGACAGATGTATGTGCCTCCTGTTTCTCATGTATGTTACAAGTATGAGCAATAGCTTAAGGAATGAAGTTCCAATTACAGTGTGTGTGAGAATCACACAAGAAATCTATGATGAGGTAGATTCCAGGATTCATTATGATATTCTGACTCAAGACTGAAATCGGATTCAAGGCTTTCTGTTACTAAGCATTGCAAGTGATTTCAATGAATAATCTTTGATTCACACTCTAAGAAACCTAGACATGACCTCAGTGACCTATGACAGAGAAACATTGCACCTGCTTTGTGAGGATTTCTGATAGGCACTTGCTTAGTAGACATTTCCTGAATGCAAATAGCCAAAACTCACTAGCATCTCTTCTTACTTCTCTTTAAAGTTCCAGTACTGCCCTGAAAACTCTCTTAATTTCTTCAGCTGTTCGAAGCCCTGCTCTCTCTTTTATTTTCCTATCTTTCCAGGAAATTATTCCAAGCCAACCATTTCAGGCTGTTTCTCCTGATTTGAGGTGCATCAATCTTCTTGCCTTCTCAGTTATCCTGGGTTTTCATAGATGGAGGAAATAAGGTTCCCCCCCCCTTTATTACTCTCTTTAATCATTTTTGTGATCCCTGAAATGTGGTATTTTGCTTCATGTGTTCAATAACATGCCCCCAAACTTTATATTTTCCCTTTGACATTTTAATTTCAGAGATTTTTTTTTTCATACCCAATACAGACATATACAATGTTGTGGTTTCAGATTTGGAGCAAACTGTAGTGTCAACATTATATCTTTCCTGTAAGTAAGCCAAATGCAGATTCCATTTCTGCAAATCTTTTGTGTATCCCCACCACTGCGTGCTTACCCTGTCATAAAAGGCAGTGGACAGCTGCCCATGAAATGTAGCCCATTCACTGAGTGACTGCGACTTCTGACTCGTGGAAAACACACAAAGCAGGAAGAAAGACTTTGTCCTCCTTTTCCTTAGCCCTTGGCACCTGAAAATTCACAATTCCTGCCTGGAAGGACATGAATCCAAGTAAGCAAGCATTAGTGCTTCTCTTCAGGGCCACCTGGGGCTTGGCTGAATGGCCCTGGCCAGTGATTTTGAGAATCAGGAAATGTGTGGCTGCAGGGTCAAGCAGGCCACTCCTGGAAAAATAGCTCACATTGTTCAGAGTATGGGGACCAATATCTACAAATATCCAAATGCTACTTAGAGAAACAATAGATGCACAAATGACCTGTTTTCCTGACTCTTACATTGCCAAGCATAGTTTCCCATGATATGGGAAAACTGGTATACAGTTAATGGTTGTAAAGAATATATAACAAGTGCAGCAGCCTGAGCTCTTTCCAAGTATTGTATTCTTATAGTTCCAGGATTTCCCACTGATAGGCTTTGTACATAGCCAAGGTTGGAGATTTTGGCCTAGAACAGAAGCTTTCCCTGTCACTAATAAGTAGATGGACAGCATGTATCTTTATCTCTGCAGGGTTCTAAAACCATGTTGAACTCTAGTAGACACCTTCCATCGTCTCTGTTTTATATGCAAGACTTTGATGACTTTAGAAGTGTATTTCAATCCACATCTCAAGAAAACTCTGGGTTTCTGCTTAGGGCTCTAAGAAACAGTTGGCCAAATGCCTATAGTTTTAAGAGGGAAGAAGCCACCTATAGCACCAACCTGGACAGGCTAAGACTTGCTGGCATGGTTGCTGGCATGAATCATATCAAAAGGATGCTATACTTTCCATGAGCTGCCAGCTAATTCACCTCAAGGAAGTTGGGGCGTCAGCCATTCTTCACCTATATCTGTGGTAACCTCCATGTCACCAGAACACACCCTTGCACTAACACACCCATGTGTGCAATAGGTTGACTGGTAGGGAGTGGGCTAACAGGAAAAGGGTGACAGATAGAGATCCACAGGAGACGCACCTTGGGGCAGAGGAACTTAAGGAGATAGGTAGGTTGGTATATTACAATTTAAAGTCAACACTGAGATGGGGATCTTCACTTTCTATTTTCTATCTCAAATTGGTAACACCTTACTAGCTGGCTGTCACATAGTGAGTGACATTTTCATATTACCATTAAATCTACTGCTAAACTTTCTGCTATCAAAATATCATGGACTAGTGGTTAAGAGTGACAGAATGGCCTATTATGGTACAACCTAGGTTAAGAATAAGTCCAGTTGCCTCAGTTTCTCCCCCCCTGTGCAAGGTCAATACACAATGATATAAATGATAAATGTTAAGTAGGCTCAGTTACAAAAAAAAATGTGTCCTAAGTATGGCTTGAACCAGGGTAGCACTAACAAACACACTAACAGGGAGAGGGAAGAAGTCAGGAGACCCCAACCAAAGACAGAGGACCACAAGTAACTATGCATGTGGAGTGCTGGGAGAATAGTCTTCCCCAGGGTAGAGCACGTAGGCTCATCATCCAATATGAAACAGTCAACCCTGAAAATATATTCATACAAGTAACATTGTACATACTAAGTCAGGAGGACAAAGTGGTACAGAGAACCTTGGAGGGAGGAAGGGAGGAGCAAACTAATATACATTATAATCTCAGAAAAAAACTTAAAAGTGTCCTATAGATATAAAAAACATAGGATGTTCAGAAGGTCTCTCTCTCTCTCTCTCTCTCTCTCTCTCTCTCTCTCTCTCTCCAGACCAACCAAAGATACACAGAGAAGGCCTAGTTCAAATAAGCAGACAAGCATGGCCTAATGAGAGAGTTTTAATCAATGATAGCACTTTAGCATATGAGATTTTATCAACAGGTCACTTGGTCTATGAACAAAATTGTCTTTTGCTACATACAGTCTTAATTACTGATTTTGAAATAGTGATTGTTAACAAAGAAAGACTGGGGACCAAGTTGAGGGTAAGATTTGCATTTTTACCAATGGATCCAGTAATGCTAAAAGTCAGTATGGCTCTAAGACCAAAAGTAGCTGGACTGGGAAATGGTTATGAATACTTTGCAAGAAGAAAAGTCTTGATTGATAAGTTAGATATTGGAGACAAAAAAATGTTCTGCAGAAACTAGAAGGTTCTGGGTTTAGAGAAATTGCCACTAAAAGTCATATTTAAGTGGTAGCCAACACTCCCAAGAGAGGACGTGAGAGAACAATAAAGACCCAGAGATAAGGTAGGATGTGGTAAAATTAAGGACTATAAAATTGCCAGTGTGGCAACCATAATGTCTGTTAGTGATACAAACACCATTGTGTGTGCCTGGCAGAGTAATGAATGAATGGGGCTACAGAGGATACAGAGGCATTGACATCATCACTGCCCTCTCCAAGAGTTCTCAGCAGTTCTTTCATGTGAGAACATCTGCCAAATGTATAGTGATGAGGGAAAGTTTAGCTAAATAAAGTATGTGTCTGAAATTAGCTATCTAGTTAGGGAACAAGACAAATAAAGGGTACAAATCTTAGATTGTCATTTGCACTGCCAGCCAAGGTATTTGCAAAAAATTAGGCATAAATGCCTTAAAATATGATTCAACTCCTCCTTGAAGATGCTTCACTGGAAAGACCATAGGAGTAATCTCCAGCATCTTCCAGACAGAGTATCTAGGTGAATCTCTGAATCAGGTCAAAGAGTCAGCAACTGCAGAGAAGCAACAGCAATAGTAGCAGAGTGCTCATATTAGTCATCACTCCTAAAAGTATTCAGACCTAGTCATTAATGCAAGGCTGGCAATGGAGAAGCACAAAAGGCCCAAAGGCAGCCATCTGTACCCACATGAAATGGCCATTCATCACAGCCACATCAAACAAGGAAATAAAACCATTCCTAAGTCCTTTAATCAGGCTAGTGTGAAGTCTTCCTGAAGTGGAACCATCTAGACTACACATCAGATTAAAGTGCTTAGCACAGTGCTTGGCATCAGGAAGTGAGTTCTGTAGACTCTCAGTATAATAGGATGAGTAGGTAGAAAAACTTTGAAAATTTAGAAGCACTATGGAAAAACAAAGATCTCAGTGAAAGAAATTCATTAACTCAACTGATATTTATGAAGTACCTTATGTATACAACGTTTAGTACAGGGCAGCTGTGAATTAGTTAAGACATACTATTTAAGGTCTTATACAAATGGAAGGAATAAATTAGTCAAAAGTGACACTATCCTATAGTTTCTGCAGACTTTACCTTCTAACTGGATGGCGAAACTGATGTAAACAAAAAGATGCCGCCATTAATAAAAATGAGCACAGTGAAGAAACAGACAACAGAATAAAGTGGTGGGTGGTGGTGGTATATCAATCATGGATTATGCTGTACAAATGGCTGCTGAGCAATGGATCTCAAAACAAGACTGGGGAGTGAGCTCTTTGCAGGACAGTGTCAGCTGTGAAAATTTACAGAACCGAGAAAAAAATTTCAATCTTGAAAAAAGAATTATTTGGAAGGATTAACAGCACATAAGGCTGGAGAATACTGAAAGAAAACAAATCAAACTTGAGGCAAGCCGGAGGTAGATCACGCAGGACTATAAAAAAGAATGGAGAAGTGGGATGTTTGTGCTGAGTGTACTGAAAAGCCACTGCAGAGGGAAATTGTATTGTTATGGGCACTTAGCTTCATAAACACATGATATTGTTTTCATGTGTCTTAAAACCAACTGAGAACAGAAAATGGATTTGCTTTTAATCTGACCAAACTTAGGAGAAGTCTCCTTGGTTTTCTCTGCCTTTTATGTGGTAGTGTGACAACTGAATACAGAAGAGGAAACTGAAGCCAGAAAATATGTATGCATTAACTAAATGATAAGATAACCAGTCAGAACTTTGTGTAATTAGTTCTCAAAGGTAAAATTTCCTTCTCTGGAAGACTGTAGGACTTCATTCTTCCCCTTTGTCCACATCCTGAGGGAATTTTAATTCTCTGCAATCCATTGTCCAATAGTCCAGTAACTGAATGGAGGTAATACAAATATCATTCTACTCTTTGCCAGGACCATAGTTGCAATATTATTTACTGTGACACAGCTGTTGTATTCTTTTGCTAGGATGACCATGAAGATGCAACACCAATTTGGAGATTAAGAAATGGAAGGGTGTTTGCCAAAAAAACAAAGATATAGTGGTTTGGCTTCTCCCAAGGTATACATATTCAGCTCTAGATGCCCTCAGTCTTCCTGAATCCTCATATGGTCTTACTCTGTTTATGTGCCTGTGTCTGCACTCAAATGTCTGCTTCCTACAAGAACTATGATTATATTGGATTAAGGACTTCATCTTAATTTATTCCTATATCAAATTATATCAAAACCAGTTATTCTGAGACACTGTGGATAATCATTGCAATGGTTGGCTTTTGAGAAACACAACTGAACCTATAGCAATGCCTCTGACTATGGGAGAATAACCAAGGAATTCATGCTCCTATTATCCAAAGGGGAGATAATAAGAGTTTAGACAAGGATGGGATCAAAAAAGTTGGTGATAGATGGCTAGACTGGTATATATTTTGATGAATTATTTGATCAAAACAGATTGATAATACAAAGAAAGGAAAATCAAAGAGCATCCAGGTAAAATTTTTCAGTATTTATCAAGATATAGAGAAAGAGAGGAAGTTTTTCAAACCATAATGGTCAAGAATTTTATTTTTTTCCTGTTAATGCTCTCATGCTTATTAGTGGTCAGCAGATGACACTGAACTGGAGCCCAGTGGTATCATTAGGGTTTAAGTCACTAACACACAACTCACACTGCATCAGAGGTACTTTTGTCTTAATTAGATGACAACTCCAAAAAAGCATATAGAAGTAGAAAGAAGGAAGAGAGTCCAAAGAAGAAGACTGAGAGAAAAATAACGATTATGGCAAAATGAAGGACACAGAGTAACAGAAAAATCAGGAGACATAGGATCCTTGGAGCTAAAAGAGGAAATGTTAAAGACACACTTCATTACCACCTGCTGCTACTAAAGGGCTGCTGGCAGAGTGATCCCAGGAGAGCTAGAGACCTGACCTTTGGATTTGGCAAGATCTAGACAGTTAACGACCTTTATAAGAACAGCCTCAGACAACCACAGCGCAGAGGTAAAGAGCAGCAGGAAGTTGGAAAATGAATTCAGAGAATAAATGTGTTGAAGGACTTTGCTGTGCGACAAGGTGGAGAAATAGGACAGTGAATTGTGGAACTAGTGAGTGACAAAGACATAAAGTGCACTTGGTTTCTTAAAGTTGAAGGTGCTAGAACATGTAAATAATTCATTCAAAAGGAATCAATCATGGTGGAAAAGGACAAGAAAATTTGCAGTGAAAAACAACCAAATGCTAAAAAGATAAAACACATTAATCTAATGAATCCAGGGAACAAGTAACGTCCAACAAGATGAAAAATAGTGTATTGCAAGAAAAGATACAGTGGCTGGAGAGATAGCTCAGGGGGCATGATACCACACAAGGACAAGGTCAGCAGTTCAAACCTAGAACCTGATTTTAAAAATCAGATATGTAGATGAGTACTCCTAATCCCATTACAGAGAAATCAGAGACAGTTGAGTCCCACAGCTCATTAACCAATCAGCTTGAACTAAATGTTGAATTCTGGGGCAGCTAAAGACCCTTTTGTAAAAGACAAGAAACCTGAAGAAAAATTACTCTGAAGGATGTCTCCTAGATAAACAAATGTGTACTGCCACACACTAACATACACAAAGATGAAGATATAAGCTGTTAAAGTGTGACTGGTTTCACAGTCGCTGAATGTTGTTCTAGAGTTAGATTATAGTATAGACCAGTGTTTGGTTATTGTCATTATCTAGGTGCCATATTTCTTCTTGTTTAAACAATATTCACTTAATATTAGGAATACTTCGAAAAATCAAATAAGATTTACTTAGAAGTTCTTTACATTGCTTCATTCTACCAAATTTTCACATCAGTTTCTTCCTTCATTGCCAAAAATATTTAGTATGAGCTAGTACATTAGACTTCATAGTCATTGGAAAAAATAGCTCATCAATGTCTGCTTCTAGTTTGCTGAAAAATATTGCCAAACTTCCAAAAAAAAAAAAAAGGCAAAGTGTTTAGAGTCCCTTAACTGAAGAGAGAAAAAGAGAAAATTTGGAGAAATAGATTTTAATATCTTGAAGTTTTAGGGAATAGTGTGTATCATCAAGACAGTATTAATTATACTTCCCCATACTTTAGAGAAAAAGAATTGTGCAGCTAGAATACCTCTATAGACTGCATGGCATCATTCTAAAATTGCAGCATGCTAGTGTAAAGTGCTCCCAGCTGGTATCCCTCAGGAGGAGGCATTTCAAGTTAAAAATGTTCCTAAATAGAGGTCTGAGCCTACAACAGGTGCTCATTTAAAGACTATATCAAAGGAATATCTCTTTTCATGTTGAAGTTAATTAGGTGTACTGACCCATTGCCAAATAGGTTAATAAACTGAACTTTCAGCAGGCCCATACTGAATTCTAGGTAGGCACTTTCAGGATATTTTCTGTTATACATTATTTACAAAACTATCTCTGCTCTCCAAGACTTTATCTAAATCTAGTCAACGAGCTAATCATCAGTTTAAAATGATATATTCATTAACAATAATACTGGAGAGCTGAAATACAAATCATTCCTTGCATAGTGACTGTGCACATGGCAGCTGGTTGGGAGTTTGAGACTAATCTATGACACTGTCTGTATTGGTGAACTTGAAGCGAGGGCATTTCTGTACATTAACTCATTTGACAATGTCCATGATGATATGGGTGTGATTATATCTCTTTGACCTTAGAGCAACAGTAAAACTAAGACTCTCAATAACAAATGCATTTCATAAGTCCTTGTGCACTTGTCTGTGTATAGAGGTCCAGAAGTATATAAGAGAATCAAGATCCTTCTCTATAGATGTTATATGCTTGTAGGAGACATGGAGTGTAGAAATGAATAAATATATGCAACTCTCATATTTAAATATGTACTGTGAACCACAGCAAGAATGGCAGAGATGGGTTTCAGGCAGCTTCTGCGTAAGTGAAAAGTCCACAGAATTCTATTATGATAGTACCTGAAAAACTTCAGATGTATAGGATATATCTAGTTGGGTCCTATGTTTGCAGAGATGTATATTATAGGACACTCATACCTGCCCATTTCTGTGATCTTACTAACTTCTACATGTGAGTACATGTGACAGAAAGCAGAAGACCTTCAAAGAGAGAATAGTTTTCCATATGGCCCCTTTAACCTTCTGAACTGTGTTGTACAATCTGAATACAATTCAGCTGGAGTGTTAGGAGACAAATGTTAATTATGCATGTGCATATATAACAGAAACAACAAAGAAGACAATTATAAGTTCTCATAAAAAATAGAATAGAAAAGAGAAGGTAGGAGAAAAGAGGAGAGGCGACAGGAGGGTAGAGGAGAAGGGGAGGAGAGGAGAGAGGAGAGAGTGAGGGAGGGAGGGGAGGAGAAAGGAGAGGGGAGGGAGGGGAGGGGAGAGAGGAGGAGAGAGAAGGGGAAGGGATGCAGAGGAGGGAAGAGGGGGGATGGGAAGGGGTGAGGAGGAGAGGGACGGAGGGGTGAGGAGGGGAGGAGAGGAGAGGGGAGGGAAGGGACGGGAAAGGAGGGGAGGAAAGAATGTCAACAGTGTGTGCATTTCAAGTTATCAGTTTTTCATCACCAAGTACATGGATTCTTGCCTGATTCTCAGAAACTTTTAGTGGTTCATCATCATGTCTTTGGTTTTCCAAGATGAAAATATAATGCATGCATGGAAAAATGAGTATCTGTACTTGTAATTCACATTAAGGATACAGTGACATTTCCCAGATCTTCAGTGCACCAGTCTTTATTCTTATTGACCAGAATTCAGTAGCATGCCCATCTTCTTTTTTCAATATTTTACTTTATTATTTATGTCCATATGTGTCTTGTGGGATTGTGTCTAGATCATACAACACAGAAGACAAGAGCTACTGAATCTATAGAATTATATGCAACTATATAGCAGGCCTATTTATAATTGCCAGATGCTGGAAAGAACCCAGGTATCCCTCAACAGAAGAGTGGATGCAAAAAATGTGGTATATCTACACAATGGAGTACTATTCAGCCATTAGAAACAATGAATTCATGAAATTCTTAGGCAAATGGATGGAGCTAGAGAATATCATACTAAGTGAGGTAACCCAGACTCAAAAGGTGAATTATGGTATGCACTCACTAATAAGTGGATATTAACCTAGAAAACTGGAATACCCAAAACATAATCCACACATCAAATGAGGTACAAGAAGAAAGGAGGAGTGGCCCCTGGTTCTGGAAAGACTCAGTGAAACAGTATTCAGCAAAACCAGAACAGGGAAGTGGGAAGGGGTGGGTGGGAGGACAGGGGAAGAGAAGGGGGCTTACGGGACTTTCGGGGAGTGAGAGGGCTAGAAAAGGGGAAATCATTTGAAATGTAAATAAATTATATCGAATAAAAAAAAATCTATGCTGGGTACATACAAATGAGTGCAGGTGTCCAGAAAGCCAAGAAGAGAGAGCTGAATTTTCTAGAGTTGTACTTTAAAGGCAGTTGTGATCCATCTGATGTCATCACTGGGAACTTAAGTCATAAAGTGTCCTCTGAGAGCATTATGTACTCATATGCACTGAGCTATCATTGAATCCCAGCATGCCCATTTTCAAACCAATACTTGATTTGAAGACTAAAATCACTATGTTGACCCATATGTACCTATATTTATGCATACACAGAAATACGCACTAAGGATTATAACAAAGAAACAAAATCAGAATAACCATAGAATCAGTCATATTTACACTACTAATTGCATATCAATTTACCCTATCATACCACAGATGATCTTAAAATATTACAAGCTAAATAAATAATGAAGCATAATCTCGATGTCCGTAGTGCTAATTATTCTATATCGTGGTGGTTTTCCTCTTTGCCAAATATATTTCATTTTCGATGGTAAGTTTTCTAGTCCTTTTGTCACTCATGGAAGAAAAGAGGAAAAGAGTTCATCTGTGCCTATCTTTTTGAAGACTGTATTTTCAAACTTTTAATGGAAACAATAGACGTCTAAATGAAAGGCTATTAACCTTATCAGGCACTATCAAGTCCATGCCCATATACTCTGATTTTCATAACCTTACCTTCGAACTCAAATTCATAATGTAAATCCATGAGAAAGGCTAATTAAATTTCTCTGAGACTGTAATCTAGCTATGCAGACATGAAGCATGCCAAAAATGTTGCAGGATATCCTTATGTTCATTGCTGATTCTAAAATAACAACCTGAAAAGAGGGTTCATTCATTGTGACTACCCCTCTTCTATTTCCTTCACTGACAGAAGACTAGGAAAAGCACAGGAGAGCCCCCCCAAACACCAAATAGCAAAGGAGTTGCAAAACAGTCCATTTTCAACAAGGCTCACCAATTCTAGCCTCTGTGTGTGTTTGGGGGGGGGGGATAGAATTAGTCCAATAAGTTGAGGACATTCACTATATGTGTTCACTCTGGGAAACATTGAACTAGACCTGGAAATACGGAGTGAAAACAGAGCCAAACTCCCTGCCCTGAAGAAGCAGGGAAACCATGGAGAATAAAAGGTATCTTAGAAGAGATTTCTATAAAGGTCATAACCGAAAGGCTGGGAAGGTAGCCAAAGTAAGGAGGGTGAGGAAATGAGTCATGTAGGCGGAGGCTGGTACACAGGCTCAGAAATGGAGTTTAGCATGCCGGGTCTTGGCTCATTTTCATCAGATACCTAGAATCAATGTTCAGATTCAACGGACCAGTGGTGTGGCTAAGGTCTCATTGTTGCTATTGGATTTTATTCACTCAGCCACTTAGAGAATGTCTTTGAGGTCAATAAACATTCAAACCATCTTAATGTTGTTCATATGTCTGATGTACTAAAAATGAAGCAAAAAATTCTCAAACACATTGCTATATAGCAATGACTCATTGTACAAGAAAACATAATAATATCCCTCTCATACTAATTACAAGATGAAGTTAATAAAAATAATGAGTTCCTTCTATAAGGCACAGTCATATAATAAGACATAGCTTGAAATGTCCAAATTTTTCCAAGCTTATAACTTTATATACTACTACATATAATTTCACTTGGAGGCTAAATAAGATTTAAATATAAATCCACTGTGGAACTCGATCTTAGTGATTTTTCTTGTAGTACCCAAGTCATCCATTAATTTAACAAGCATTTACTATGAGAAATTTTTAAAAAGCTGGGAACAGTGGAAAAAATGTTTTTATACTTGCCTCATTGGTCTTGATATCAACACATCTAAGGCAAGTATTAAAGACAGTAATTCTATTGCTTGGTATTATGCTAAGTGCCTTCAAGTCAAAACAAGCTCTATAGGACTCGATGTCTTTAGTTATAAAGAGACTGAGAAAGTGTTTCAGTAGAACCTGAAAACTCAAGAGTAAAGGGATGAAAGGCTGAAGGGGTGTTGCTGCCTCACAACAACAGGAGAGCTGCTGGGAAACAACGGGAGAGCTAGGAGCCTGTATCAAACCCCACCAAAGCCTGGGGAAGAAGAGAGAAAGAGAAATGGCGGGCCTTTTGCTCAGAGACCTCAAGAAACAGAAGATGTGGAGAAACCCTTTTGTATCTCATAACTTCACAAATGAGAAATCTCAAAGTTCAAGAAGGGGTTAACAAGTGTCTGAAGCACTGACTGAGCTGGTCCTTCTGGAATCCTGAGAATGGCATTTGCATTTGAGGGAGTTCTGCGAACTCTTGCATTTCCAGAAATACAGGTTAACTGAATCAGATAGGATTATCCACCAGCCAAGAAATGCCCTGTTCTGGGCCAGCATTTCTCACCTAAGTGCTGGAACACATCTGGAGAGAATCACCCTGAACCTTCTGGAACAGAGAAAGTAAAGTAAACCAGAGAGTTGGGTGAGTGGCCCAGTGAGTCATGTTATCCAAAAACAAAACCTGGGAAGGGGAGGGTTTTGAAGAAGAAATGAGGAAGGAAGTGACCCTTACTTCCTAGAACAGGTTACATAATGCAGGTCAAGGGCGTGTTCCCATGACACAGAACACTTTTTATGAAGTAGACAAAATTTTTCTCTCAAATACAGTAAGCTATTGTCCAGTAGGAAATCAGAACATCTTGTGTTTCTTTGTGGACATTTCAAGTGTGTGTATTGTGTTTGTGTGTGTGTGTGTGTGTGTGTGTGTGTGTGTGTGTCTGTGTGTCTGTGTGTCTGTGTGTATGTATATTGACATTGGGTATCTTCCTCCTTCCTCCACTGCTCACCACCTTCATTCCTTCATTATTGGGGACTTGGTCCCTAACTGGAACTGTAGCCTGCCAATTGTCTAGGCTGTCTAGGCAGCGATTTCAAGGTATTTGCCTGTCTTTACTTCTTCCATACTACTTTGGAGCAGGTCTGTTTGTTCGTTTTGTTGGGGTTTTTTTGTTTGTTTATGTTTTTACATGGATGTTAAGAATCCAAACTCAAAGCCTCATAATTACCAATTGAGTCCTAATCTCCCCTGCCCCATCCTGAATAAGTTAATGAGTCCTTTCCTTCCTAGACCTAAGAGTCAACATGCACAGGAAGCAGTGTTCGCCAGATTCCCAATCTAAGTAAGGATCCTTTGCACTTTAAGGGATATGAAAAAAAAAAAACTTGACTCCTTTTATCTCTTCACCAATTACAGCTGAATTTACTATTTCCCTTTGATCGCACAGCATAAATTCTGCTAATAACAACGTTGAGCTGTTTGACAGTCAGATGAATCTCCAAAAGAACTTTCATACATTAGCATTTTAAATATCACTTAATTCCCCCCATCAATTTTTATTTTCTTTTTTCTCTTTCTAAATAGTCCTGGTTAGATGCTTACTCACAATAATGCATGTGGGGACTGAAGATGCAGCTCAAAGAGTGTGCACCTGCAGGCATGCACATAGCCTTGGGCTTCATCTTGAACATACACAAAAGAAACGTGTACATAGTGTGACTGCATTGCTCATACTTTCCTCTGCTCTCAATACCCATCACTACCTTTGACAATAAACATAAGTTGCATCTTCCAACCTACATCTGAGGAAAAGCATGATTCTATTATTAAAACTTTTCCCAACAACTCATGAATGATGGATAGTAACCATCCCAAGACATTCATATGCTTTAATGTGCAAAAACCTCTTATTACAACACAGAGTTTTTCTTAAAGTTCTGTTCTCCAGTTTCAATTGGATCCCTCATTTTATCTTAAAGTCCTGTCCCTGAAAATAAACTGTATGCGTTCTTAGAGGGAAGCAGATGGCCAAAATAACTAAGTTGTTTGAGCAACCAGAGCCAAATGTCTCTAAATTATTTTCTCAAGTTCATGTAACCTCTGAGAAATGAAGGCAGGAGGGCTGGCTCTCAACAGGACTTGAATAGTAAAATTGAGGCTACATCCATGACGCTGCTCACCACGGCAGCAACAGTTATAATCAAATTATAAGTACTTTTCCTCAGTGTCATGGTAACAAAAAGAAAGATAATGGTATTAGAAGGGGTAAATATCCTTGTAGGTCTAAAGAACAGCAAGTTTTAAAAGAATTACATAACTCAAGGTTCACTAATATAAGAGGAAATAAGTTACATATACTGTGGAAATAGATATTAAGGACATATATGTATTTACACACATACACATAAGTATATATGTGTATTATGTGTATGTTTATGTGTATGTGTATGTATATGAATATATATTTCCCTTGGTGTTTCCATTTCCATAAGCATATCTGAGGAACTACTCATGGCTAAATAGTATACAATCATTAAACTGTTGCACCTGTGTTCATGAACAGGTATGGTTATTTGTGTAAATAGATTACATCACTGTAACAATGTTATACATAATCATGTGAAAGGACAGACATGATTTTTCTTTAAGTAATGTATGAGAAAAACCTAAAAAAAAAACCCAAAAAATTAACAAACAAACAAACAAACAAACAAACAAAAAACCCCACAATCTTTCAAACGGGTCATAGTTTGCCTGGAAAAGACTGGGAGAGTGGAGTGCTGTATAGTTTACTCCAAAAACTAACTTTTGAGGGAGAGAGGAGGCTCTGTAGTTAAGAGCTCTGGTTGCTCTTCCAGAGGATCTGGACTCACCTGGCTCATAAAATTGTGTAACTCTAGTCCTATGAGAACTAATAACTTCTTTTGGCTTCCCCAGCATTGTACACAGATGGTGACATAGTCAAATATTCATACACATAAAATCAAAATGCATCTCAAAATAAAAAACATAATACCTTTACTTTAATTCTGCTTTAGGTATAACTACATTGCAAAATATAGTTAGATCTGACACTTACAGAGACAAGCACAGCACTTTGGTCAGCTCCTGCCTTGATGTGGCTAAATGTAAAATGAGAAACAGTTTTTGAACAAATAATTATAATACAACCTACATGGAAAATAAAGTTATAGAAAAGATAATACATTCACTCAAGGAGTGAACTCAATTGTCAGGACATTTATTACATTTATGGACATGGTTGTGGCTGGCAGTCTTTTATGATATTTGACCTAAAGAGTCTTTTAAAGTTATGCTTTTAACATAGACTACATAAAGCATCACATCAAAAAAGTGCTTGTAGTAAAATATAAATTTGCATAGTGATAAAGTTCAATAATCATTAAGCACTGGATAAAGTGAAATGAAGAGGCAGTATGTGTAAGGCATCATATAGGCAGACTGTGCACCCTGAAGCTGGCAGCCAATGCAGAATTGATACTCAACTATAAGAATGCTTTCTATGTGTGTGTTTACAATGTCTTAGCTCCTATTAAAATCATATCTTTACTGATAATATGAATTATATCTTAATATATTCAGTATAATTCCTTGTATTAATTCTGAGGTATACATAAAAAATTACTACTCTTCTCTCCTACTGTAATCAACAAATAACTATTGGAATGAAGTTAATCCTGGAAGGATTTGTTTTTCAAAATCATTAATTCCCCTTTATTCTGAGACAGAAACAGAGAGAGACCAGAAATTTTTTTTCAAAGACCCATAGTTCACAATGACAAACTCCACTGGCTTAAGGGATTTGTCTATGAAACTATGGACACCTATATACCTGCAGACATTCATATTTTAAACCCTCTAGAAATAAAGTATTTATTGAGATTGTAGAGAGTTCAAGCCCTGTTTTATACTTAGACATTCATGGTTTAATAACAAAATCTTTGTTTTCAGTGTACACACAATCTACTGGCAATAAGGAACTTGGTCTTAGTACGACATGAATTTACAGTTACACACTGGAATAAGGATTGTGAGAAGGAGTGCTTAAGAAATCAAGAAAAAAAAAACTTATACCAGATAAGTTCTAGGAGCTGTTGTCTCTTAAGGCAGGATTAAGAAGTATGCAAGGATTCTATTCTGCCTTTCAAATGTTTTTGTTTTTTCTTATGTATACTCCTGCTTCTGGAACCCTCCACCAATGTGTCCTTTGTGACCTGAGTGCTGTTGTACAGACATCTGCAAAGCTAACTTCTTTCCTCTTGCAACCCTTTGCTTAAACTTTAATTCCTTCATAGATTACAGCAGAATGTCTTTTTGCAAAAGGGTCATATAGGATTCCTGATCCTTGACACTCCAAGCAGTGGTTTTTAACCTTCCTAATGCTGCAACCTTTTAATACAGTTCATTTTTTTGTGACCTCCAACCATAAAATTATTTGTTGCCACTCTATAACTGTTGTTTTGGTTATGAATAGCAATATAAATATCTATGCTGTCCAATGGTCTTAGGTGCCCCCTGTGAAAGGGTCACAACCTCCTAATAGTATTGGGTCACACTAATGCATAATTATTTTGACTTAAGATCTTTAAGATGTAAGCACTCCTTCAAAAGCTAGGAGATAGAAAACAAGACTATAGAGTTTGCTTTTTACCTGATGGCACTTGTGGGGCACACACATTGCCTGCAGGTAACAGGCAGAGATATCGGATAGTCAGAAAACACATGAAGACATAAATGAGTCTGAAATAATCCCTTTGTCAGACCAGAGGGCTATTTAAACAGTTTCCAATGGGGTAGTCTTAGTTGGTTTAAAGCATTTCCAAGTGACCACACAGAGACTGTGTGGAGTCAGCATGCAACATTTTCATAGGGAGGTCGTCTCCCAGAGGAAGTTGTATACACCAGACACAAAGGAACCAGCCCCCAGAGGCCCTCAAGGCAGTGAAGACCTGGAAATTTCCTATGCGACCAAGCCTGCTTCTGCCATGCAAAGTAGATATTTTATGCAAATAACAATGCATACATCTGTATTTTCAAAATAAAGCAAGTGATGCTGGATTTCTAGCCATTGCATTATAAAACATGCTTTTGAATACATAGTCTAGAATTGTCTAAAAGTGGATAGTTAAAACCAACAACTAAGACAGACAGACTCAGGGAGTACTCTGATGTGAATAATATGTCAAAGGTAGTGTGGGAAAACCTCAAGTTGGAAAACAGCATGACTTAAAAAAATGATGCCTTGCTTCTCCTCACTTATCCAATCAGTAGCAAATTTACTCATTCATTTATTCATTCATTAAGTACATAAATATTCATAAGCATCTTTCAAGTACAGAGCTCCAAATAAGAGCATACGAGGAGCAAAATAATGAATGTGATGCAGTCCCTGACCTGAAATACCCCGGAGTCTGACAGAAGAGAGAAGCACATGACTGTAATGGTAATGGAGTTGGCCTAGATCTGAACAAGAGCCTAAGTGTGGCCCAAGCCAAATCAAACTTTTGAAATTTCCAGTTTGTCTTCAACTCTCCTGCCCCTTTTCGCTAAGGATAAATAATCAGTATTAAACACAAATCTGTCATGAAGGCAAAGCATGGGCTTCTGCTTTAGATGCAATCCTAGAACATCCTTCTGGACTATGTTCCCCTTTCAGAAAGAGAAGTCTGGTTAAAGTACATCTTTCACAGTAGACCATTGAAGGAAACACCCAAACCATCTCCAGATGCTTCCTGTATATCCTAGCTGGTTACCATATAAACTCCATCCTCTTGTTATCGTTGACAGTATACTTCTGATTGGCCTTCACTACTGTGACAGACTGTGAACTTCTGAAATACTGAGCCTCAGTAAATCCTTCCTTCTTTAAGTTGCTTCTATTGAGAGATACACATTCATAAGAAAAATAACTAAACAGAGATTAAGCCTTTTTCTTTAAATTATGTCCTATGATAAATTTTTACCATGATCCTTCTTTGCATATAAAGTTTTATTATATGATTATTTTAAACACTGTCATGTGCATTCACCTAAGTATTGTTTGTGTATTGCCTTCATTCTGCTGAGATCAAATAGTAGAGAGAGTGGCTTCAAGGAAGACAGAAACATGGTAACATTTGATGTTTTATAAGAATAATTTATCATCTCTAGCTCTTAAATCTTTCCTATCATCAGCACTCAAAATTCAAATGCCCTATTATCTCATGTGCAGACTTTTTACCCTCATCATTCATGATATCCCTAACTTCATGACCTCTCTTAACGCATCCAGTTTCATCTCCCAAAACAGATTTAGTGCCTTCTGTCATTCTATGGTATAATGTGACCAAAGAAACCAAGCAACACTTTCAAAATATGTTAACTTTGAATTGTTACTTACCCTTAAACCACAATTCCCTTTGATTTTATGTCTGCATGCAGGAAGTGGTAAGTGCTTATGTGATGGTTCGCATCCCATAGCATATCTTGCTTACATAAACTTATCATTTGCATTCACTCACCCTTGACACCATCACTTGATGGTGGGGTCCATAGAGACTTCTTAGGTTTCACTTAAATATATCTTAGGCTCAATCTAATTTTATTGAAAAATATTATCCCAGAAAACTAATAGACTCTGTGTCCCTGTGAGTCTTCATTAATTAAAATATCTTTTATACTAAAAACAGTTCCAAAGTCACACATGTTTCTATCCTTTGTGAATATACTCTATCAACTTCTCTGGTTAGGTATTCAGGAGTCTGAGGTCACCAGATGGTTTGCCCTTGGGGTCTCATGGACTTGTCTTTATGCCACGACCTTAACCTAACTTTGGAATGCGTAGTTCCTTTCACTCGGTTGATGAATTTTTATGTTCATAGCAGCTTTATTCATAAGAACCAAAAACCTAAAACAACCTCAATGTCCTTCAGCTGGCAAATGCATAAAGAAAAATGTGACACATTTATACAATGGAGTATTACTCAGCTGGTAAAACCAATGACATCATGGAATTTGAAGACAAATGAATAGAACAAGAAAAAATTTAAAAGATCAAACTGTATTCAGATTGAAAGAAAGTTAACAGAATATGATGGAAAATTTTATATTTTTGTTGTTCTTATGAATTTACATTGCTACGCCAGGTAGTCCCCTGGAGTGAATTAGACTGTGATCTCTAAGGTGACACTTCCAGAAGTCACACACATTCTTCTGTGCTTATTCAAAAATGACTTTGAACAAACATCTGAACTGTTTGAACCTGCGTTTCCTTCCTCTCTATCCCCAAGACAATAGAATCTACTTCCTGAATTTGTTGTGGATTTTCAATGAACTAGTAAACCTAAAAGTGCGACAAAGTACTAGTTATAATTATAATTACATGTTAATCCTTGCTTAACCCCATTTGAACTGATACATAAAATTGTTATTTTCCACTTCATTTTCTACAATTCCCCTAAGCCTATTTGATTTTGTTTCTTGCCATGCTCATTTGTCCAGAAAAAAAAAATCCCTTAATTAGAGTTCCTGTGTGAAGCAGTTGTGAATCTCTCTCCTTTTATTTAGGCTCAACTTAGTTTCATCATTATGTCTTGATACACTTCCTTAGAAGATGGCAGATTTCAAGTGTCAAGAGAGGCAAAAGAAATCTAGTATTTCAGGTTTGTGGGAAGCATAAAGACTGGCTTATTCTTGTCAGATGTTTTAAACTATTTAGACACAGAGAAAATACTCTCAGCCTAAGAGTTCTATGTAAACTGTGAGGTAGGCTACAGAGGGAACAGTTTCCTCACTAAGGAAATGTTAAACAGTCACAGTGTGTGCACAGTGTGTGTGTGTGTGAGTGTGTATGTGTGTGTGTGTGTGTATGTGTGTGTGTGTGTGCAAGTGAGTATATGGATATCTATAGGAGTCTATGCATGCGTGTATATATGTGGTATCTTTTTTTACATTTAAAATTTTTATTTATTTATTTTTTACACTCCAGATTTTATTCACCCCCCTCCACCCTCCAATCATCCCATAACAACTCCCCACACCCTGTCTCTACAAGGATGTCTCCACCCTCAACCCCCAGATCCACCCACCTCCAACCATACTGACCTCTAATCTCCCTGGGGGCTCCAGTCTCTTGAGGGTTAGGTGCATCTTGCCTGCTTGAACCCAGACCCAGCAATCCTTTGCTGTATATGTGTTGGGAGCCTCATATCAGCTGCTGTATGCTGCCTGTTTGGTGGTCCAGTGTTTGAGAGATCTCAGGGGTCCAGGTTAATTGAGACTGCTGGTCCTCCTACAGGGTTGCCCTCCTCCTCAGCTTCTTTCAGCCTTTCCCTAATTTGACCACAGAGGTCAGCAGCTTCTGTCCATTGGTTGGGTGCAAATATCTGTATCTGAGTCTTTCAGCTGTTTGTTGGGTCTTCCAACATGTGCTCAATGCTAGGTCCACTTTTGTGAGTGCTCAATAGCCCCAGTTATACTATCAGATGTTGGGACCTCTCCTTGAGATGAATCCCACTTTGAGCTTCTCACTGGACCTTCTATTCCCCAGGCTCCTCTTCATTTTCATCCCTGCAGTTCTTTCAGACAGGAACAATTATGGGTTAGAGATTTGATTGTGGGATGGCTCCCCTCTCCCTCATTTGATGCCCTGTCTTCCTGCTGGAGGTGGGCTCTAAAAGTTCCCCCTCTCTACTGTTCGTCATTTCATCTAAATTCCCTCCTTTTGAGTCCTGAGATTTTTCTCACCTCCCAGGTGCATTCTTGAAGGCCACCCCAACCTCCTATCTCCCAAGGTTGCCTGTTGTTTCCATTCTTTCTGTTGGCCTTCAGAGCTTCACTCCTTTTCCCTCACCCAATACCAGATCAGGTTCCCCTCTCCCCAGACCCCATCCCTATCTACTTTCCCTCCAAGGTTCCTCCCTCCTTCCCCACTTGTGATTGCTTTCTTCTCTCTCCCAAGTGAGACTGAGGCATCCTCACTTGGAGCCTTCAGCTTGTTGACCTTTTTGAGTTCTGAGAACTGAATCTTGGATATTCTGTACTCTTTATCTTTTGTTTGGATAACATCCACTTATTAGTGTGTACATATCATTCACATCCTTTTGTGTCTGAGTTACCTCACTCAGGAGAATATTCTGGATGTTCTTCAGAAAAATGGAAATAGATCTACCAGAAGATCTACTCAGCAGTACCACTCTTGTGAATATACCCAAAAGATGCCCCATCATGCCACAAGGTCACATGTTCTACTATGTTCATAGCGGCCTTATTTGTGATAAGTAGAAGCTGAAAACAACCCAGATGTCCCATGACAGAAGAATGGATACAGAAAATGTGGTTCATTTACACAATGGAATATGACTCAGCTATTAAGAATGAGGACATCCTGAATTTTGCAGGCAAATGGATGTAACTAGAAAATATCTTCCTGAGTGAGGTAACTCAGACCCAAAAAGACATGCTTATCATATGTCTGCTCTAGACCACCTTTCTCACAAATCTGTGAAATGTTACTGAGATTCAATTATAATAATTTTCTCTCTAAGTTTACACTGGGTAAGAGTGCTTGTAGCATAAATCTGAAATCCTAAGTTTGATCTCAAGAACTGACAGTGAAGGATAGAATCAATTTCTGAAAACTGCCTTCTGGTCACCACAGGTCCACCTTGGCATAAGAGTACCCACAATCACATAGAGCTCACACACACACATCCCACACAAAAACAATAATAACAATTACATAATATTATAACATTTTTATCATATTCTCCTTTAACTTCTATAGTCTACACATTTACTTGAAGGATCAGTTGGGTCTTTGGGGACTGTGACATTTATTTTAAGAGAAAATTCTTCTCTGCTTATGAATCAACCTCAAAGGTTTATAAATGGTTGGTACCCACCAAACAGTTTGACACACATTCATCCTAACTACTATTTGACTGTAATAGTTGCTTCCTTCTACTGACAAAGATATTTTTAACTTCTAGTTTTTGGTTGCTGATTATAAATTTCAAAAAACAACCAGGAATCTAACACTCAGATATCATCTGAAAGCAGATTTGGCACAAGCAGAACCTTTCAAGATGATAACCCAAAGAAATACCTGGAGTTTAAAAACTAGGTGCAGCACCCAAATAGTCAATAAGCTTTGGCTTGATGAAATAATTCTTGAATACTCAGCATTTTACCAAGCAGAAGCTGAGTGACCTATGTAGATATGAACATATTCCAGAAGATGTTAACCACTCATTTGACCTCATTTTTCTGGAAGCAAGGCTAAGTCCTGTATTTTCTAATGATATCCCTCTCCACAAGGGACAGCCTCCCCCCAATGTTTGCTTCTTCCCCCTGCAGCTCAGCAGTGGATGCTCAGCAACCAGCTGAAGCTTAGAGAGAAATTAGAGGTTCAAAAGGAATATGAAGACTCCTGAGATTCCATGAGTCAGGCTATAACTGCAAACTGGGTCACTGGGCCTCAGGGACTTGGACGTGGGATGGCTTGCTGAAGGCTTGACATTCAACCCTATGGGGGTGTAAGCAAACCATTTTTCTGTAGGTTTTAAATCCTTGTTATCCTCAACTCTCTCTCTCCATATGAGAGTCCAATAAATAGTTAAGTTTCAAACTGGAACATTATTTGGAACTTTTAAAATAAGGAAGGAGGTTTAAAGTTATAAGACTGTACTGGGTGCATAATGGGTCATCTTTAAGAGTGTATAAAACTTTCAGATTTAAATTAAAAAAAAAAAGCTGTATAGGGAGAGGAGCTCAAGCCAGGAAAATACTGATTAAAAGCAAAAGTAACAAGGTTTTTACAGACCAGATACAGTAATCTCAATCTCTTCTGTCCCTCCATTGCTACTTCCCTTCCTCCCTTCATCCATTCCTCCCTCCCTCCCTCCCTCTCTTCCTCCTTGCCTTCCTCTCACTCTCCTAGCCCACTCCCTTACCCCTGATTCTCTGTCCTGACTTTTTCAGCCTTTTTTTCTTTAGATGTTCTATTTTTCTTACCATATGTGTGACAACACAGATGTTTCAAATATGGAGTATTTATCACCATTGATTCAGTATGTAAATCATTATCAAGATTATTGACTGTCTTAGTCAGAGTTTCTATTCCTGCACAAACATCATGACCAAGAAGTAAGTTGGGGAGCAAAGGGTTTATTGAGCTTACACTTCCACGTTGCAGTTCATCACTAAAGGAAGTCAGGACTATTACTCAAGCAGGTCAGGAAACAGGAGCTGATGCAGAAGCCATGGAGGGATGTTTCTTACTGGCTTGCTTCCCCTGGCTTGCGCAGCCTGCTCTCTTATAGAACCCAAGAGCACCAGCCCAAAGGTGATACCACCCACAAGGGGCCCTCCCCACTTGATCACTAATTGAGAAAATGCCCCACAGCTGGATCTCATGGAGGCACTTCCCCAACTGAAGCTCCTTTCTCTGTGATAATTGCATCCTGTGTCAAGTTGACACACAAAACCAGCCAGTACATTGACTATACTCAGAGAATTCAATGAATGAATGTGTAACTTCCAAAGGGTGCAACTCTGAAAAAATAACTGCAAAGGCACAGGTATCTTCATTCAGGCAGCTAATAGAAGGAAGGATGATGCTTTCATAGTATAGAACATGTCCAAGAGTCCAGTCACCACCTGTTGTCCCTGATGCCTGTAGACCCCAAACAATAACCTATGAAAGAATTGGTAAGTGTCAACAAATGTCTGAAGGATTTGAGCATATGTATTGCTACAATCTCTCTATGCAGCCATTGTCAGGATCTTCTGACAAAGGATGGTAGTCAAAGCTAGGTGGCACTAAATATGAAAATTGCAAGGAAAAAAAGACTAAATTCATGGCTGTCCAATTGAAGCAACCTTTATTAAATACCAACCAGAAAGATGGACACTGGCCAGGTCCATACCCAGAATTCCCATAGAATTAGCACTAGATTAGGTCGGTCAAGTGCATATAAGGGCCAGACCCATGTGACTACATACTTTCTACCTTTAACCAGTTGGAGGCAGACAGCCAGATGTACTTCCTGCCTTTGTATCTCCCACCTATGTGTGATCAAGAACATCCTTGTGTCTTGAAATGAAAACATCCGCCTTGTGATTTTACATGAACAACAGCCCCCAGCATTTGAAGAAGTGATTTGCCTAAGGCAAATGGGGCTTAGATGTTACAATGTGGGTTTCTGCAACTTATTCTCAGCAACTTTGACAAAGGTAGTATAGACAGGAGAAACAAACTTTAAATGAATTCCTTCTACATATTCCAGCTTTGCTATCAAGACAAACAGTGACTCATACTATTTTCAAGAAAGTCTGTATTTGCTAGACAATGGAACTCTGAAAGAACACTTTTAATAAATGATTATTCTGAAAGTTTAAAGTCATGTTTAGATTCCTTGTGTTAAATGCTGGGATACTTTATAAACACATTTAATAGAAGAAGTCAATAAAAAGAAAACCATGTTGAATTTAATTCAAATAGCTGCATTTCAAGGAGTCTTGGAATTTTCATTTTTTATGGTCACTAAGATAAAACAAGTCACCTCCCATTGGTTGTAATATACTAGTCTGGAGTGTATACAATTGACATTGAGTTATCAGACATATCAAGAGATAAATCATTGAAGGAAACATGGAGCCTCTTGGGTCACAATGGTTTATAAGCATCTCATATTGTTGTAAGTATGGACTTGAATTAAGAGGATAACAGCTAAGTGTTCCAAGTCAATGTGTTCTGAAACAAACGTGTTGGCAGAGACAAGTAGACATTAAGAGAGGAGATAGCTTGTTAAGAGAAGGAAGTACCTTTAAACTTGGAAGCGGTCCAGACCTGTAGAGGAGCCAATGGTCTTCAAAGGGCTATGGAAATGAGATGGGTTTGGAGAGGTGTTGTGGGTTATTTACACATTAAGATTTTTCTGTACATGATCTGTTTTGTTTCATGTAAACTGACTTGGTGAGGCTGCCTCTATTCTTCTACTGTCATGGGTTTCTATCATATGATAATCTTGAAGTCTGGAACTTTTCTTCATTCCATTCTCCAATCTTGAAAATTCTTTACATAGTCTGTGCAAAGACATGAACAACCTTCTTTGTGCTTTCCAAGAAGTCACTTCGAATAATTTTATTCTGGGATATTTTTGTGTACTCCTGAAGGCAAAAATATAAAAGAAAAATAAAAATAGCTGCCTTATCTAGAAGAAGAAGTGAAGATCTTCCTACTACTAGAAAGCTGGAGCTGGAAGGTTTGTAACTTTAAATCTAGCCTGTGCAGTTTGTTGGGATCTATTCAGAAATTAAAAGTAAAGAAAGTGATGAGCGATCTCAGGTAAACAGTGCTTGCTTGGCAATTTCAAAATTACAGAGTCAATTCCTAGAATTGCAGGGTTAAGTAAATAAGCAAACTGTAAATAAAGAAATGCATTAAACACTGAATGAAAGGTATCATGACATACAAGAGTTTGGGGTGAGGAAGATGCTGATGGAAACAACAGCTTGGTCACATTAACTACATCAGCCAAAGAGTAGGGACACAGGTAATGGAGTTATAACATATATTTATGATTGAAGAAAGACCAGGCCATCAGTCACCAGTGACCTTTCTATATTTTCATGCACAACCTGTGCTTTGTTGAGTATGGTAATTTTAAGATCTGGAACATAATAAGTATTGGGTAAATGTTTGTGTGGTTACTATAATAACATGCAAAATGCCCAGAGAATGGTTGATGTTTGCTCTGTGAATGCCATTGTTAATGTTGCTTTTATCATTAAAATGAGTAAAAACAAAAGTATCTTTAGTCTCCCAGGATAGGGACTCTCCCCTTTGTCGTTGTCAGTACCATTCAGCATCACTAAGATTTTGCTCCTTAGACATGAAGAGCATGGAATTCATGGCCAAGGTATAAAAAGCAAGCCTGTCTATCAACATCAGGTAAGGATATGAGTTGGGCAATAAGTTGCTGTTCTAGGTTGTGGGAGGGCGGAAGTCAAAAGAAAGAAGGCATACACAGGTTTTGAGTGTATTATGTCCCTTCAGTGGTGCTAACGTACAAGTTGCGGCTAAATTGAAGGCTTCCATGCAATGAGTGGGTTCAATGAGACAGCAATAACCTTGTTAACAACAGCAACAAAAAATTTTATAAGATGGAAACTGAGCCTGTCTAGTAAAATGAACACAATTAAAGCTGAGAGCCCAGAAGCCCTGGACTCCTAAAATATCTACCCGTGTATTGACTTCCTTATTTTAAAGATAAAGACTTCATTCACCATTTTTATTTTTTTTCAGTGTTCAAAGTAAATCATTTTTTTGCCATCATTAAGTTTCCTAGGGTTAGATGATCTCCTCTGTCACAATTAATGCCACTTAATATGACTGTGCTTCTGGTCATTAGAAATGCAGAACGTAACCCATTCTCAAAAGATCAATCATGGTATGCACTCACTGATAAGTGGATATTAGCCTAGAAACTTGGAATACCCAAGACATAATCCACATATCAAATGGTGTCCAAGAAGAACGAAGGACTGTCCCTTGGTTCTGGAAAGGCTCCGTGCAGCAGTATAGGGCAATAACAGAACAGGGAAATGGGAAGGGGTGGATGGGGGAACAAGGGGAGGGAAGAGAGCTTATAGGACTTTCGGGGAGTGGGGAGCCAGAAAAGGGGAAATCATTTGAAATGCAAATAAAAAATATATCAAATTAAAAAAAAGAAAGAAATGCAGAACGCATCAGTCAGAATCCATGAGTTTAAATTATACAGCAAGACCAAACAAGAAAAAACCCTCAAGCCACAGCAAGTTAAAATAAGCCCTTCTAGCCTTTCTAATATGTTATTGGGTAAATGGTGAACCAACTTTCTATTACTACTAGCCCATTCTCATTTGTTAAAAAGTCAAAAAGAGCCTTGCTGGATTGAAGAGATTCTGTGTTCCTTGGAATCTACTCCCAGCACTATGAGCACACTGAAATAGGCATACTATGGAATTGCTTACAGGGGAGTGAGATCAGAGTACACCACTGAGCCACACAGTCATGATACAATGGTTTTGAAACAAGCAATTCTTCAGAATTCTTCATTCTCTTGAACTATGTCACAACCATGGAGATCAGTTCCAGACCCTCTTGTAGTGTTGTTTAAACCTTCTCATGGATGGCAAGCAGAAAACACTTGGAAATGAAGACAGATGGTAAATCATTGTTTCCAGTTCACCAAAGAGCTTCTCTGGAGTGACTCCTTCTCCTTCTAACCACACTCATATGCATTCCCCATTGCATACGGGTCAACTCAGCTTTATTGAGACACAGAGTTGGGCAATGAAGGGAAAGCAGGGCATAGATTCAGGCAGGAAGTCTGCCTTGGTTGAACTGACATGGGGAAAAGCTCCTTTGAGTACTCAGGTGAAGAATGAAAGGCTAGATAGCTAGGATCCCTGTTCCTGAATACCTTTTATAAGTCAGTTCTCTCTCAGCTTAAAATCCCAAAGAACATTTCCAAATAAGAAGCAGAGTGACCCGAGTGCCTGGGCATGAGCAGAAATGGGTCCAGGAATGATTCAGAAGCCTCTCAGGATAAAGGAGCAGGATAAAGTCTAGAAAGGACTAGAAGAGGTGAAGAATGTGACAAATACAGAAATTAAGAGAGGGGGTGTGGGCAGAGTCGGGAGAAAGGTAGACAGAGGGGCCTCCAGCATGACTGGTAGCCAGAGTGAGAAAGCACTTGCTGAGAATTTCAAGGCCTAAAATCTGTCATGCAATACTGAGGAGATGTTGGGAAGTTTTGAAATGCCAGGTAGCAGGGAAGTAGAGAAGTTTGGAAATGTGTTCAATTTGTGTTTGAGTTGATAAATGCTAGGTCTAGAGAATGACAAACAGCTAAAGTAGTAACAGCTTTGAAGTTGGTTGAAGGAAAAGTATGCATGAACAAATATAGAAAATTGGACAGAAATGAGATATCAGGAGAGTGGTTTGTGTGGGGTTATCCATGCACATCAGATGCATGTGCCTATGCAGGTCAGAACACAACTTCAGGTATGGTCCACTTTTAATTTTGAGGCAGGCTTTCTTCTTGAGGCCTGAGGATGACTAAATAGATTACAGTGACTGTGCTTAGATCTACCTGTGCCTGCCTCCCCAGTGATGGGGTTATTGCTAGGTATCATCATACTATAGCTTCTGATGATGAAACTTAGGTCTTTGTGCTTGCTGGATAAGCACTTTGCCTACAGAGCTATCATTCCACGTCTCAAGGCAAAGAATGTATCAGGGTAAATTGCGATGGGTGCATTATTTTCTATATCATGCACATTTAAAAGGCTCTTCCAGCACCTTTAAAAGGCAGAGTAATATCACTCACTGGTCTATCTCAGGACATCTCTACAGTTATAATAAATGGGTGGATACCATTGGCAACCCCATGGGGATCCATTTCTCTTCCCTGATATGCTGTATTCAGCATCTGTGGTGATTCAATTTGGTGAAAACTGAAAAGTGGATGCAGTGTCAGGATTTAACACTTGCAAAGAGATTGTCATTGTCATAGGACTTTTAAAAGTTTAGACCTCCAGAGACACATCTTGTTATCAGAAAACCTAGTTCAATTCTTTTCTTTAATGGGACAGAAAATTGCTTTAGAAATGTTAAGGTATTAAAATAGAATAAGAAACTATAAAATAGCACAAACAAGATCCTCTTCAGCAATATCTAACATCTGTCTCTGAAATGTGAGATACTGATGACATAAAATAACTGAAAATGCACACACTGGCTGGCCTCTAGGGAGGTACTTGGTTAACTTCATGATGACAGGGACAGAGTTAATGTCTTTTCAAAACATCAAATGGAGACACACTGAAGATTTAGATTGACTAACAGGCGAGGCTGTACCTCCGGATGTTCGGAGAGTCTGTCAATCTGGTGTTATTTTAGTGAGGGATCTTCATGGCAAAGCTCTTCCTCATTCAGAATCAGATGTATGCTCATTCATCTGAATGAATTAGCACTCCTGTTTCTGTTGACCCACTTGTCACACAAGCCAAATTGTGGCCTGACCCGCATAGTGCTTTCATTGAAATTAGATAGAAAGAGAAGCCTCTGATAAGTCTCTAGTAAATGGCTATTATTCCTTGTTCTTTGTCCTCATCTTCATCATAACCTCAATTCAATTGCACCTGTTGTATACAGGAGAGAACTTCATTTTGTTAAGGACAGATGCCCAGAACATGTTCTCAGTTCTCTAAGCCATCATTAAGAGAAGATCCTGATAAAAGTATACAAAATCTATTGGACATCTATTTGTACTTCATTTGTTATGCAAATAATGCCAGGTATATGAAACTCCCTCCCCCCCCCCAGTCATTTAAGACACCCTTTTCCATAAAGCTGATGTGGTATGTTCCAGACCCAAGCCCTCAAGGTACTTCGGTACCAGTGACTTGTATTCTACCCTGTGGCCATCCAGAAGCTATCTCTCTCTGGGGATCATATTTTATCTCTAGGAATTAATTCTACCTTCCTTTTGACAGAGCAGCAACATGCATATTTGCACAGACTAGATAGAGGTTTGTAGAGGACACTGGAAAAAATAAAAGGAAGACAGCATCCATCACTTAAATAATTAACCAGAAGCTAGCATTTCTTTCCAAACAAAACATGGCCTTTTGGTGTCAGGCCAACACCACCCCCAGTGGGATGGTTGCAATGAACTTGTAAGCACAAATAAGGCAGACTGACTGGACATGAGTCCTCTGCTGAATTATCCCATATTGACCCAGGAACATTCAGACTATAAAATATGCAGAAGATGCAAGGTTGAATCAAAGTGCACTCTGTAATGTGCACCACACCAACTGAACAGTAAAATGTGATTTAATTTACTATATAATTTGCTTGTTCAACAAAGCTGAAAGATAACTCACTTAGTGCCACTTTGCTTCTAAGTAAGCCGGTAACTGGTGCTATCCTTCCAGCAAATAGTTCTGTTGTTGATGACAGAAAGCTGTTTCAGTGGAAAATACACAAAATTAGGGGTCTGCTGCTGTAATACTTACAACGCACCCCTTTTGTCCTCATCAAGTTTATTTCTGCATGGAGGCAATTATAGCTCTTTGTTTTCCTAACTCGATGAAGTCACTGTGTCTTGCTTGGTGGCACACAGCTAGGGAAAAATGCATTCAGCCAAATTTAGAAGCATTTGGAACTCACGAGTTGTGAATTGTGAACCAAACTTGAATCTTTTAAAAGCTCATCTGCTCTGCAGTGCATGCCAGCTCTGCTTCCAGCCTCACAGCCTGAGCCTTCCTCTCAGGAGCAAAGCTCTGGGTCCTGACACCCCTTCAGCTTCTACCCATCATCACTGAGGGTGTTACATGATACAGAGTCACATATGCAATGAGGGGAGTGTACCACAAACCCTGGCACCAGCACAGAGAGAGCAGATACTCTTCAAAGGCGAAAAAGGACTCTGGATTTTATTACCCAAACATTGTTAAATTATCTAAATGTCTCTTCAATCTCTCTTGTTATTTTTTGAACTTATTATTATAAAGATCTGATCTAACCTGTATCAACCTGAACCTGAAAATCAGTTTTTCCTCCAGATCTCTCTCCAGCTAGAAGTTTGTCATGTATATTCTCTTATCAAAATTAAATGTGTACGTGTGTGTGTGTGTGTGTGTGTGTGTATGTGTGTGTGTGTGTGTGTGTGTGTGTGTGAGAGAGAGAGAGAGAGAGAGAGAGAGAGAGAGAGAGAGACGACTTATCTTTGAAGAGGCCACACATGGCATAGCTTACAAGAAGAAACCAGACTTGTAGGTTGTGGCTTCCTCCTTTCAGTCCTGGAGATGAAGCTCAGGTGGTTAGGTGATTTTAGGCCCTAAACCAACAATTCTCAATCTGTGAGTCACGACTCCTTTTGGGACTGCATATCAGATACCTGCATATCAGATATTTATGTTACAATTCATAACAGTAGGAAAATTACAGTTATGAAGTTCCAATGACATAATTTTTATGGTATCACCATAACATGAGGAACTGCAATAGGAAGCTTGAGAGTTTCGACTTAAGCCATCTTGAAAGCCTACATCACACATATTACATTATATTGCCTTTGTGAAACCTCTGTTTACACATCTTACACTCCTGTTTTAACACTATTCCAAGCTCTCTTACTTACATATGTATGGCCCCTTTTATGTATGAGAGTTTCCTGGGCAGCTCATAGGTACCAGGAACTTTAGTTTCTCAATGAGGTAGGAAGCCTTGAGTAAAGACAGGCATCACAGCCATCCTATGCTTTGTATAAGTCAGCTGCACATTTAAAATCTGATGATTATCTCTGAAGAAGAACCTGCAGTGGGTACAGGAAGTTCTGATAAAAGGAGTCAATTCATATACTCAGGCAATGTCACTGTTCATGAGGAAAGCCTGCTGGAGAAGGAGAAGAGATAGGGAACACTTGTCTCAACAAAAGAAAGAGACACTATGTTCATAGCAGCCCTATTTATAATAGCCAGAAGCTGGAAAGAACCCAGATGTCCCTCAACAGAGGAATGGATACAGAAAATATCATATATATATATATATATATATATATATATATATATATATATATATATATATATGTATGTATACATAATGGAATACTACTCAGCCATTAGAAACAATGAATTCATGAAATTTTAGACAAATGGATGGAACTGGAGAACATTATCCTAAGTGAGGTAACCCAGTCTCAAAAGAACACTCATGGTATGCACTCACTAATAAATGGATATTAGCCTAGAAGCTTGGAATACCCAAGACACAATGCACATATCAAATGTTGCCCATGAAGAAGAAAGGAGTGGCCCCCGGTCCTGGAAAAGCTCAGTGCAGCAGTGTAGGGTAATACCAGAACAGGAAAGTGGGAAGGGTTGGATTAGGGAACAGGGGGAGGGAAGAGGGCTTATGGGACTTTTGGGGAGGGGGGATCCAGGAAAGGGAAAATCACTTGAAATATAAATAAAGAATATATCAAAGCTGGGTGGTGGTGGCGCATGCCTGTAATACCAGCACTCTGGGAGGCAGAGGCAGGAGGCTTTCTGAGGTGAGGCCAGCCTGGTCTACAGAGTGAGTTCCAAGACAGTCAGGGCTATACAGAGAAACCTAATCTCAAAAAAGCAAATCCAAAAAACCAAAAAAAAAAAAAAAAGAATATATTGAATAAAAAAAGAAAGAAAAAGCTTGTTCAAAGGCATGGACAAATGAGAAAGAGAGAAACCAATTCACAGGCTTTTTTGCTGAATGTGTCGGCATGAGCCAGTAGGTGTGTAGGTGTCAAAAGCACAATGTGGTTCTGATGATAAAGTCCTACAGGAAGCACAGAAGCAAAGAAAACAGCATATAGCAGTTCATGGAGAACTCAGCTCAGTGTCTTAATGAGTTTGGATTTTTTTTCATGAAAACAAGCAGTTGGATTTTACATTATTTTATTGTATACATAGTTCTTCATTTATTTTGTATGTTGGTAGGAGTGCATGTATGTAGGTGTACATGCCACAGTGTAAGGGAAGAGATTTAAAGACAACTTTAAAAGCCAGGCGGTGGTGGCTCATGTCTTTAATCCCAGCACTTGGGAGGCAGAGGCAGGTGGATTTTTGAGTTCGAGGCCAGCCTGGTCTACAGAGTGAGTTCCAGGACGGCCAGGGCTACACAGAGAAACCCTGTCTCGAAAAAAGCAAAAAATAAAAAAAAAAAAACAAAGACAACTTTTAGAAATCAATTTTCACCATTTGGGAGCTGGAGATCCAACTCAGGTTATCAGGCTTGACAAAGTGTATTTACTGCTAAGCTCTCTCACAGGTCTACAACCTGCCATGTTATCCGATAATTCATATTCAATCAATAATTGAAAATATATTTTCATATAATGTATTTTGGTTAGTTTTCCCTCACCCTGCTCCTCCCAGACCCTTGCCATTTCCTCATCCACCGTACATGCGAGTCTCTCTCCCATTAGAATGCAAATGTCTATCTAAAAAACACAATATGATGAAATATGAACAAAGCAACCTTAATAGGTCAAAACAAACAAAGGAAAACCTGCCAAAGAAGGTGCGAGAAACACATCTAACTGCAAAGACACACACATTCTAAGAAAGGAATCTCATAAAAGCACAAACCTGGAAAACCTGATCTATACAATAAGGACCTGTGAAGTTTGGGAGTATAAAGAAACTCCAAAAGATGTCCTTGAGTTCATTTTGTGTTGGTCATCTACTGTTTAGCATGGGCCTTAGTCTTAAGAGTAATTTGTCCTAATTATGTCACTAGTATAGTTATAGCTTCTTGTTGGTTGGAAAAAGAAGGGCTACCAGTGAGACTACATTGGAAAAACTAATTTCCACTTGCAAGTGCTTATCAGTCGAAGACAGCTTCCGGGTTATGAATGGAGGTAAGTTCTTACTTCTTCTTTCATGTCTAGGACCCCAACAGGCCATGTCCTTTGCACGCTGCCAGAATCTCTGTGAATTAATAGGTGCGGTGGTCCTATGTTTGGAAGACTTGGTTTCCTTGGTTTCATTCAAATAATCTTACTCTTATTATCTTTATACCTCCTCTTTCACAGAGTTCCCTGACAAGAGGAATTTGATGGAGAGATCCCATTTGAGGTTGAGCACTCCAGGTCTCTCACTTTTTGTAATTTTTCTAGCTGTGTGTCCCAGTATTTTTTCCATATTTTCCAGGAGAATGTTTATCTGATAATGGATGAGGAAGATATTTGTCTACGCCCATAGAAGGCTGTTGATAGGGGTGACATTTTGCTATGTTCCTTTAGCAGAAGTGTAGTATTTAGTTTTTCCCCCAGGATCTAGTCTTTGGTTCCGGGCTGTAAGAGCTGTGTTGGAGAAGGGTTCCTTCTCATGGATTGGTCTTAAACCAGATAGTGGTTGGTTACTCTCACAAGCTTCATGCACTAGTATATTTTGCAGGCAGGCCACTATTGTAGATAAAAGAGTTTGGAGCTAGGTTTATGTTTGCTTCCCATTTTGGTAACACACAGAATAACTTCCAATACCCCAAACACTGGTCAGTATGAGTAAAGGCTCTAGCTAGGCACAAGCTCAACTTCTTCATTTTCAGTGAGTTGCGTAGCTGTTGTCTTCAGAAATAGGGCTTTGTCATCAGTTTGTGAACAACAACCAGTCATCTTGGTGATTGCCTGAGATATTTGGGGGACTCTTTGCCTCAACTCAATTACATGTAACCTGTTCCTAGAACTGGGAGCTTCATTTGGTGTTCAGAGATGTAAACTTGGGATTCTGATTCCTTTGTTATTTAGCAAGTCCTTTTAGATTACCTTTATATAAGTATATATTTTAAGGAGCTTCTACAACCCCTTCAAAGCTGTTCTTCCTTTTATTAATAGTGTAGAACCTCTGCATATATTCTGTATTTCCCCATTACATACTGTGTATCTATCCAGAATTAAGTGTAGTGGAAGAAATTATATTCCATCATACAGTAAATATTTACTGAACACATACAGAAAAGAAATGGTCCTGGATAGAAGAGATTGCTATAGATGACATGGATGAGAACTCCAGTCTCATGGTGCAAGCTTGTTCTTCTGGGGGAGAGGAGTGACCAGTGTGTGAGCAACTCAAATGAGGCTTTGCTGATAGTTGCGTGGTAAGAGAAATGCAAGAAAGAGTGAGTACCTGAGAGAAAAACCTTAAGTTACACCAGGGAAGGCTTCTAGAAAAAACAATATTCTATGAGCTAAAATCCAAAGAATTAGCCAAGTTAGCAAAAGAAAAAGGCTGAGCATCCTAGGTTGAACACAATCAGGCTAAAAATATGACAAAAATTTGGCAATGAAGTCAACTCAATATAGTCATGGCTTTTTTTCAATTTTATTAGATATTTTCCTCATTGACATTTCAAATGGTACCCCTTTCCTCATTACCCCTCCAAAAAACCGCTATTGCATTCTCCCTCCCCCTGCTTACCACCTCCTCCCACTTTCCTGACCTGGGATTCTCCTACACTGGGGCATTGAGCCTTCACAGAATCAATGACCTTTCCTCTCATTGATGTCTGAAAAGGCCATCCTCTGCTACATATGAAGTCGGAACCATGGGTCCCTCCATGTGTACTCTTTGTTTGTTGGTTTAGTCCCTGGGAGTTCTGGGGGTACTGGCTGGTACATATTATTGTTCATCCTATGGGTCTGCAAACCTAGAAGGAAGACCAAAGTGTGGATACTTTGATCCTTCTTAGATGGTGGATCAAAATACCCATGGCTCACAACCAACAAATAGACTGAGCATAGGGTCCATAATGGCGGAGCTAAGAAAGTAACCAAGGAGCTCAAGAGGTTTGCAGCCCCATAGTTATGGCTTTAAATGAAGGGAGAAAAGTCAAATTTCAATAACTGAAAAATGTAGATAGTCGCTAGGGATAAGGATCTGGGACAGTAGTGGTACAAGCCAAATCAGACACAAATTCTTTCCCTCTCACTGTTATTATTAAGGGGGAAAATGCTGATTTGGCAGGAGCTAAGTTGATACCATGGAAACTGGTGTAGAGGAAAGACTTCAGTCTTTGCAACAGTGATGATACTGAGGTGAAAACCAGTCCTCCCCAGGTCCTTTGAAGTAATGGGGAAGCTTACTACCTTAACAACTTGTACCTCTGTGAACAAGGATCAATTAGAAAGTAGGAACTGGGTGGAAATGGCAATGTCCCTCTAGGAAGGATGCCAGTGAGGGCTGAAAAGGTAGAGAAGACATATGAAAAGTCCCAATGTCTTCACACTCCAGGGTCTAAGTCCTCAGTGTGAAGCAGCAAGACTCACTTTCATGTGCCCCCAACTGACACTATTTTGTCAATGAATTTCATTGATTTTCTTCCTTCTTCTCTCTGATTTTCCCATATCTTCAATTTTTACCATAGTACCCACTATCTAAATGAATTATTTAAATAATCATACACAAAATCATATCTAAAGAGTTTAGTATAAAGAAACTTCCAGACATATCCTTTACTGTCAAATAAAATATTCTAGATAACTAAGATCTCTATGATCTTAGTTCATGATATTGTTGACAGTTTCTTAGACATTATTCACCATATATAAGAGTGATAATGGAAAACTACATTTTTGAAGTAGTTTTTTTTTTAATTAGATATATTCTTTGTTTACATTTCAAATGTTTCTCCTTTCCTGGTTTCCCCCCCAAAAAAATCTCCTAATATATTACCCCTCCCCCTGCTCACCAGTCTGTCCACTCCTGCTTCCCTGTCCTGGCATTCCCCTATACTGGGGCAATTAGCTTTCTCAGGACCAAGAGCCTCTCTTCCCTTTGATGTCCAACAAAGCCATCCTCTGCTGCAAATGCATCTAGAGCCATGGGTCCTTCCATGTGTACTTTTTGGTTGATGGTTTTGTCCCTGGGAGCTCTGGGGATACTGAATGGTTTATATTGTTGTTCCTCCTATGGCACAGAAAACCCCTTCAACTTCTTGGGTCCTTTCTCTAGTTCCTCCCATGAGGTCCCTATGCTCAGTTCACTGTATGGCTCAGAGTGTTCCCCCTCTGTATTTGTCATGCACTGGAAGAGCCTCCCACATGACAGCTATATCAAACTCCTGTCAGCAAGTACTTGTTGGCATCCACAATAGTGTCTGGGTTTTCTAACTGTATATGGGATGGATGCCCGGGTGGGGGCACTTTCTGAATGGTCTTTCTCTCAGTCTCTGCTCCATACTTTGTCTCTGTATCTCCTCCTGTGGTCATCTTGTTCCTCCTTTTAAGAAGGACCAGAGTATCCATACTTTGTTCTTCCTTCTTCTTCAACTTCATTTGTTCTGTGAATTGTATCTTGGGTATTCCAAGATTCTGAGCTAATATCCACTTATCAGTGAGTACATACCATATGTGTTCTTTTGATATTGGGTTACCTCACTCAGGATGATATTTTCTAGTTCCATCCATTTGCCTAAGAATTTCATGAATTCATTGTTTTTAATAGCTGAGTAGTACTTCATTGTGTAAAGGTACCACATTTTCTGTATCCATTATTCTGTTAAGGGACATCTGGGTTCTTTCCAGCTTCTGACTATTATAAATGAGGCTTCTATGAACATAGTAGAACATATGTCCTTGGAGAATGTTCTGGGTATATGCGCAGGAGTGATATAGCAGTGTCCTCTGGTAGTATTATGTGCATCTGAGGAACTGCCAAACTGGTTTCCAGAGTGGTTATATCAGCTTGCAATCCCACCAGCAGTGGAGGAGTGTACCCATTTCTCCACATCCTCACCAGCACCTGCTGTCTCCTGTGTTTTTGATCTTAGCCATTCTGACTGGTATGAGGGGAAATCTCAGGGTTGTTTTGATTTTCATTTCCCTGATACCTAGGGATGCTGAACATTTATTTAGGTGCTTCTTTGACATTCGATATTCCTCAGATGAAAGTTCTTTGTTTGGCTCTGTACCCTATTTAAATAGGGGTTTTTGGTTCTCTGGAGCTTAATTTCTTGATGTATATTGGATATTAGCCCTCTGTTGGATATCAGGTTGGTAAAGATCTTTTTCCTAATAGTTGGTTGTGGTTTTGTCCTATTGACAATGTCCATTGCCTTACAGGAACTTTGTTGTATAATGAGGTGCCATTTGTCAATTTTTGATCTTAGAGCATAAACTATTGATATTCTCTTCAGTAAATTTTCCCCTGTGCCCATGTGCTCAAGGCTCTTTCCCAGTTTATTTTCTATTAGTTTCAGTGTATCTGGTTTTATGTGGAGTTCCTTGATCCACATGGACTTGAGCTTTGGACAAGAAGATAAAAATGGATCAATTTGCATTCTTCAGCTTGCTAACCACAAGCTGGACCAACAACATTTGTTGAAAAGGCTATCTTTTTTTCCACTGGATGGTTGTAGCTTCTTGTTAAAGATCAAGTGATCATAGGTTCATGGGTTCATTTCGGAGTCTGCAATTATTTCTACTGATCTACCTGCATGTCACTGTACCAATACCATGCAGTTTTTAACACTATTGCTGTGTGGTACTGCTTGAGGTCCAGGATACTGATTCCCCCAGAAGTTCTTTTACTGTTGAGAATAGTTTTGCTATCCTGGGTTTTTTGTTATTCCAAATGAATTTGAGAATTGCACAGTCTAACTCTATGAAGAATTAAGTTGGAATTTTGATGAGATTTGAATTGAATCTGTAGATTGCCTTTGGCAAAATGGACATGTTTTCACATTAACCTTGCGAATCCATGAGATCTTTGCATCTTCTGAGGTCTGCTTTGATCTCTTTCTTCAGATATTTGAAGTTCTTGTCATACAGATCTTTCACTTGTTAGGTTAGTGTCACACCAAGACACTTTATATTGTTTGTGAGTATTGTAAAGGGTGTTATTTCCCTGATTTCTTTCTCAGCCTGTTTATCCAATGAATATAGGAAGGCTACTGATTTGTTTGAGATAATTTTATATCTGGCCATTTTGCTGAAGATATTCATCAGCTGTAGGAATTCTCTGGTGAAGTTTTTTGGATCGCTTAAGTATACTATCATATCATCTGCAAACAGTGATAGCTTGACTTCTTCCTTTCCAATTTGTATCCCTTTGACCTCCTTTTGTTGGCTACTTGCTCTAGCTAGAATTTCAAGTGCTATATTGAATAGATGTGGAAAGAGAGGACAGCTTTGTCTACTCCCTGATTGTAGTGGGATTGCTTCAAGTTTCTCTCCATTTAGTTTAATGTTGGCTACTGGTTTCATGTATATTGCTTTTACTATGTTTAGGTATAGGCCTTGAATTCCTGATCTTTCCAAACATGAAAGGATGCTGAATTTTGTCAAATGCGTTTTCTTCATATAATGAAATGATCATGTGGCTTTTTTCTTTGAGTTGGTTTATGTAGTGGATTACATTGCTGGATTTCCGTATATTGAATCATCCCTGCATCCCTGGGATGAAGCCTACTTGACTGGGGTGAATGATATTTTTGATGTGTTCTTGGAACCAGTTAGCAAGAATTTTATTGAGTATTTTTGCATCGATACTCATAAGGGAAATTGGTCTGAAGTTCTCTTTCTTTCTTGGATCTTTGTGTGATTTTGGTATCAGTCTAATTGTGCTTTCATAGAATGAGTATGACAGTATTCCCTCTGTTTCTATTTTGTGGAATAGTTTGAAGAGTATTGGTGTTAGGTCTTCTTTGAAGGTCTGATAGAATTCTGCACTAAAACCATCTGGCCCTGTGCTTTTTTGGTTGGGAGACTTTCAATGACTGCTTCTATTTATTTAGGGGATATGGGACTGTTTAGATGGTCTATCTGATCCTGATTTAACTTAGGTATTTGGAATCTATTTAGAAAATCATCCATTTCATCCAGATTTTTCAGTTGTGTTGAGTATAGGCTATTGTAGTAGGATCTGACTTTTTTAAATTTCCTTTGTTTCTGTTGTTATATCTCTTTTAACTTCAGATTTTGTTAATTTGGATACTGTCTCTGGGCCCTCTGCTTAGTCTGGCTAATGGTTTACCTATCTTGTTGATTTTCTCAAAGAACCAACTCCTGGTTTTGTTCATTCTTTGTACAGTTCTTTTTGTTTCTACTTGGTGGATTTAAGCCCTGAGTTTGGTGACTTCCTGAAGTCTATTCCTCTTAGGTGTATTGGCTTCTCTCTGTTCTGCAGCTTTTAGGTGTGCTGTTAAGCTGCTAGTGTATGCCCTCTCCAGTTTCTTTTTGGAGGCACACAGAGCTGAGTTTTCCTCTTAGCACTGCTTTCATTGCATCCAATGAAGTTTGGGTATGTTGTGCCTTCATTTCGATTAAATTCTAAAAAGTCTTTGATTTCTTTCCTTATTTCTTACTTGACCAAGATATCATTGAGTAGAACATTGTTTGTTTTTTTAAATATTTTTATTTTCTATATTCTTTTTTTAAATATTTTTATTTTCTATATTCTTTGTTTACATTCCAAATGATTTCCCCTTTCCCGTATCCCCCCTCCCCATATGTCCCATAAACCTTCTTCTCTCCATCCCTTCTATAATCACCTCCCTCCTTTTTCTCTGTCCTTATATTCCCTTCCCATGCTAGATCAATCCTTTCCAGGATCAGGACGTTCTCCATACTTCTACATGGGAGTCATTTGTTATGCAATTTGTGCCTTGGGTATTCAGGGCTTCTGGGCTAATTAATATCCACTTATCAGAGATTGCATTCCATGTGTATTCTTTTGTGATTGGGTTATTTCACTTAGGATGATATTTTCCAGATCAAACCATTTGCCTAAAAATTTTGTGAATTCATTGTTTCTAATTGCTGAGTAGTATTCCATTGTGTAAATATACCACATTTTCTGTATCCATTCCTCCTTTGAGGGGCATCTGGGCTCTTTCCAGCTTCTGGCTATTATAAATAAGGCTGCTATGAACATAATGGAGCATGTGTCTTTATTGCATGCCGGGGAATCCTTTGGGTATATGCCCAGGAGAGGTATAGCAGGGTCCTCTAGAAGTCTCATGTCCAGTTTTCTGAGGAACCTCCAGACTGATTTCCACAGTGGTTGTACCATCTTACAGCCCCACCAGCAGTGGAGGAGTGTTCCTCTTTCTCCACATCCTCGCCAACACCTGCTGTCTCCTGAGTTTTTGACCTTAGCCATTCTGACTGGTGTAAGGTGAAATCTCAGGGTTGTTTTGATCTGCATTTCCCTAATGACTAATGATGTTGAGCACTTCTTAAGGTGCCTCTCGGCCATCTGAATTTCTTCAGGTGAAAATTCTTTGTTAAGATCTGTACCCCATTTTTAATAGGGTTATTTGGTTTCCTGGGGTCTAACTTCTTGAGTTCTTTGTATATATTGGATATTAGCCCTCTATCAGATGTGGGGTTGGTGAATATCCTTTCCCAATTTGATGGTTGCTGTTTTGTTCTTTTAACAGTGTCCTTTGCCTTACAGAAACTTTGTAATTTTATGAGGTCCCATTTGTCAATTCTTGATCTTAAAGCATAAGCTATTGGTGATCTGTTCAGGAACTTTTCCCCTGTGCCCATGTCCTCAAGGGTCTTCCCCAGTTTCTTTTCTATTAGTTTCAGTGTGTCTGGTTTTACATGGAGGTCCTTGATCCACTTAGAGTGAAGTTTAGTACATGGAGAGATTTCTGTTGTTCTTGTGACTATTGAAGAGTATATGTGGGATTTCTGTTGTTTTGTGGCTATTGAAGACAAGTCTTAATCCATAGTGATCTGATAGGAGGCATGGGATTATTTCAGTCTTCTTCTATCTGTTGACCAATTAAATTGTCAATTTTGGAGAAGGTACCATGAGGTGCTGAGAAGAAGGTATATTATTTTGATTTACAATGAAATTTTTATAGATGCCTGTTAAATCTATTTGGTCCATAACTTCTGTTAGTTTCACTGTATCTCTGTTTAGTTTGTGTTTCCCTGATCTTTCCATTGATGAGAGTGGGCTGTTGGAGTCATGCACAATTATTGTGTGAGATGCAATGTGTGCTTTGAGCTTTAGTAAAGTATCCTTTACGTATATGGGTGCCATTTCATTTGGAGCATAGATGGTCAGAATTGAGAGTTCTTCTTGGTAGATTTTTCCGTTGATAATTATGAAGTGTCTTTCTGTGTCTTTTTTTTTTTTGATGATTTTTCGTTGAAAGTCAATTTTATCTGATATTAGAATGGCTAGTACAGCTTGCTTCCTAGAACTATTTGCTTGGAAAATTGTTTCCAGTCTTTTACTCTGAGGTAGTGTTTGTCGTCGACCCTGAGGTGTGTTTCCTATATACAGTCAAATGCTGGGTCCTGTTTATGTATCCAGTCTCTTAGTCTGTGTCTTTTTATGGGGAAATTGAGTCCATTGATGTTAAGAGATATTAAGAAATAGTGATTGTCAGTTGTATTTTGTGCTGTGACTGGACTTGGTACTGTGTAAGAGTCACCCAGATGGTACTGGTTTTGAAGGCATAAAGGGTCATAAAGAGCAGCTGAGGCTCTTGGCACAGTGAGAGGCCATGGAAGGCCATTGGTGAAGGTGCAGCCTCAGTTGCAATTGATGGCCCAGGACTTGAAGGGGTCATGCATAGGAGCAGAGGCTTGTCACCATGAAGAGAGCCTATGAGAGGCTATTGGTGAAGCCTAATTACAGTGGAAGTCAGCAGTGTTTTAGAGATGCCAGTGCCATGAGATGACCACCAAAAACAGCAGCAGCAGTGGAGTGCAGGCAACTGGAGCCTAGAAGACAAGCTGTGTGCTACAAAGGGCAGAGCTGGAGAAGTGACCCATGCCCTTGGAGGAGCCCGGAAGATTGTGAGTTGGATCCCAGACATTGAAACATTGGAGTTTGAGTTTTGCTTTTGGTTGTGACTGTGCCCTGATATGTTTCCCTCTTGAAGGGATTTTGAAGTGATTGAACTTTTAATGTGTAAAGACTATGGGACTTTTAAAGTAATTTAATCTTGGGGATGAATAAGAAAATAAGGGTTGAGGCTTAATAGTGATGTGTTTGTGTGTCAAGCTGACAAGGGATCAATTGTACTGGCTGGTTTTGTGTGTCAACATGACACAGGCTGGAGTTATCACAGAGAAAGGAGTTTCAGTTTGGGAAGTGCCTCCATGAGATCCAACTGTGAGGCATTTTCTCAATTAGTGATCAAGGGGGCAGACCCCTTGTGGATGGTACCATCCCTGGGCTGGTATTCTTGGGTTCTATAAGAGAGCAGGCTGAGCAAGCCAAGGGAAGCAAGCCAATAAGAAACATAACTCCATGGCCTCTGCATCAGCTCCTGCTTCCTGACCTGCTTGAGTTCCAGTCCTGACTTCCTTTAGTGATGAACTGCAATGTGGAAGTGTAAGCTCAATAAACCCTTTCCTCGCCCCCCCCCCAAAAAAAAAGAAATAGTGATTGTTTCTTCCTGTTATTTTTGGTCTTATTTTTATGTTGCTGTGGTTATCTCTTAGAGGTTTATTGAAAGAAGATTAATTTCTTGCTTTTTCTAGGGGTGTAGTTTCCCTTCTTGTGTTGGCATTTTCCTTGGTAAGGCTGGATTTGTGGAAAGATATTGGGTAAATTCGGTTTTATCATGGAATATCTTGGTTTCTCCATCTATGGTAATTGAAAGTTTTGCTGGGTACAGTAGTGTTCTCTTAAAGTCTGTATGAGATCTGCCCAGGATCTTAGAGGTTTCATGGTCTCTTTAGAGAAGTATGGTGTAATTCTAATAGGTCTGCCTTTATATGCTACTTGATCTTTCTCCCTGCTTTTAATATTCTTTCTTTGTTTAGAGCATTTGGTGTCTTGATCATTATGTGACAGGAGGAATTTCTGTTCTTCTCCAGTCTGTTTGGAGTTCTGTAGGATTCTTCTATATTCATGGACATCTCTTTCTTTAGGAAACTTTTCTTCTATAATTTTGCTGAAAATATTTACTGGTACTTTAAATTGTAATTCTTTGTTCTTTACTTTTTTGTTTTTTTATTTATTTTCTATATTCTTTGTTTACATTATAAAATCTTTCCCCTTTCCCAGTCACCCCCCATATGTCCCATAAGTCCTCTTCTCTCCATCCATTCTCCTATCTTTCCCCTTCCCTTTTCTCTGTCCTGGTACTCCCCTATTATGCTGAATCAATTTCCAGAATTTGGGTCCTCTTCTTCCTTCTTCATTGGAATCATTTGATATGCTAATTGTATCATCAGTATTCAGAGCTTCAGGGCTAATTAATATCCACTTATCAATGATTACATTCCATGTGTATTCTTTTGTGATTGCATTACCTCACTTAGGATATTTTCCAGTTCCATCCATTTGCCTAAAAAATTCATGAATTCATTGTTTTTAATTGCTGAATAGTACTCCATTGTGTATATATACCACATTTTCTGTATCCATTCCTCCACCCAGGGATATCTGGGTTCTTTCAAGCTTCTGGCTATTATAAATAAGGATGCTACAAACATAGTGGAGCATGTGTCCATATTGCATGCTGGGGAATCCTCTGGGAATATGCCCAGGACAGGTATAGCAGAGTCCTCCAGAAGTGTCATGTCCAGTTTTTTTAGGATCTGCCAGAATGATTTCCAGAGTGGTTGTACCATCTTACAATCCCACCATCAGTGAAGGAGTGTTCCTCTTTCTCTACATCCTTGCCAACACCTGCTGTCTCCTGAGGTTTTTTTTTTTTTTTTCATTTACTTTTTTTATTTGATATACTTTTTATTCACATTTCAAATGATTTCCCCTTTTCTGGTCCCCCACTCCCCGAAAGACACATAAGCCCCCTTCCCTCCCCCTGTTCTCCCACCCACCCCTTCCCACTTCCCTGTTATGGTTTTGCCTTATACTGCTACACTGAGTCTTTCCAGAACCAGGGGCCACTCCTCCATTCTTCTTGTACCTCATTTGATGTGTGGATTATGTTTTGGGTATTCCAGTTTTCCAGGCTAATATCCACTTATTAGTGAGTGTATACTATGATTGATCTTTTGAGACTGGTTTACCTCATTTAGTATGATGTTCTCCAGCTCCATCCATTTGCCTTAGAATTTCATGAATTGATTGTTTCTAATGGCTGAATAGTACTCCATTGTGTATATATACACTTTTTGCATCCATTATTCTGTTGAGGGATACCTGGGTACTTTCCAGCTTCTGGCTATTATAAATAGGGCTGCTATGAACATAGTGGAGCATATATCCTTATTACATGCTGGGGAATCCTCTGGGTATATGCCCAGGAGTGGTATAGCAGGATCTTTCGGAAGTGACATGCCCAGGTTTCTGAGGAACCACCAAACTGATTTCCAGAGTGGTTGTACCAATTTGCAACCCCACCAGCAGTGGAGGAGTGTTGCATTTCCCTGATGACTAGTGAAGTTGAGCATTTTTTAAGATGTTTCTCCACCATCCGAAGTTCTTCAGGTGAGAATTCTTTGTTTAACTCTGTAACCCATTTTTAATAGGGTTATTTGGTTTTCTGAGGTCTAACTTCTTGAGTTCTTTGTATATATTGGATATTAGCCCTCTATCTGATGTAGGGTTGGTGAAGATCTTTTCCTAATTTGATTGTTGTCCTTTTGATGGTGCCCTTTGCTTTACAGAAACTTTGTAATTTTATGAGGTCTCATTTGTCAATTCTTGATCTTAGAGCATACGCTTTGTAATTTTATGAGATCCCATTTGACAATTCTTGATCTTAGAGCATAAGCTATTGGTGTTCTGTTCAGGAACTTTTCCCCTGTGCCTATGTCCTCAAGGGTTTTCCGAAGTTTCTTTTCTATTAGTTTCAGTGTGTCTGGTTTTATGTGGAGGTCTTTGATCCACTTGGAGTTGAGCTTAGTACAAGGAGATAAGAATGGATCAATTCGCATTCTCCTGCATGCTGACCTCCAGTTGAACCAGCACCATTTGTTGAAAAGTCTATCTTTTTTCCACTGGATGTTTTCTGCTCCTTTGTCAAAGATCAAGTGACCATAGGTGTGTGGATTCATTTCCAGGTCTTCAATTCTATTCCATTGGTCCACTTGCCTGTCCCTGTGCCAATTCCATGCAGTTTTTAACACAATTGCTCTGTAGTATTGCTTGAGGTCTGGGATACTAATTCACCTAGAAGTTCTTTTACTGTTGAGAATAGTTTTAGCTATCCTGAGTTTTTTGTTATTCCAGATAAATTTGAGAATTGCTTTTTTTTAACTCTGTGAAGAACTGAGCTGGGATTTTGATGGGGGATTGCATTGAATCTGTATATTGCTTTTGGCAAGATGGCCATTTTAACTATAATAATCCTGCCAATCCATGAGCATGGCAGAGTTTTCCATTTTCTGAGATCTTCTTTGATTTCCTTCTTCAGAGACCTGAAGTTCTTGTCATAAAGATCTTTCACATGTTTGGTTAGAGTCACACCAAGATACTTTATATTGTTTGTGGCTATTGTGAAGGGTGTCATTTCCCTAACTTCTTTCTCAGCCTGCTTATCTTTTGAGTATAGGAAGGCAACAGATTTGCTTGAGTTGATTTTATAACCTGCCACTTTGCTGAATTTTATCAGCTGTAGGAGTTCTCTGGTGGAGTTTTTTGGGTCACTTAAGTATACTATCATGTCATCTGCAAATAGTGGTAATTTTACTTCTTCCTTTCCAATTTGTATATCTTTGACCTCCTTATGTTGTCTAATTGCTCTAGCTAGAACTTCAAGTACTATATTGAAAAGATATGGAGAGAGAGGCCAGGCTTGTCTAGTCCCTGATTTTAGTGGGATTGCTTCAAGTTTCTCTCCGTTTAGTTTGATGTTGGCTACTCGTTTGCTGTATATTGCTTTAACTATATTTAGGTATGGGCCTTGAATTCCTGTTCTTTCCAAGACTTGTAGCATGAAAGGATGCTGAATTTTGTCAAATGCTTTTTCAGCATCTAATGAAATGATCATATGGTTTTTTTCTTTTGAGTTTGTTTATGTAGTGGATTGCGTTGATGGATTTCTGTATATTTAAACCATCCCTGCATCAGTGGGATGAAGCCGACTTGGTCGTGATAGATGATCATTTTTGATGTGTTCTTGGATTTGGTTGGCAAGAATTTTATTGAGTATTTTTGCATCAATATTTATAAGGGAAATTGGCCTGAAGTTCTCTTTCTTTGTTGGATCTTTGTGTGGGTTTGGTGTCAGTATAATTGTGGCTTCGTTGAACGAGTTGGATAGTGTTCCTTCTGTTTCTATTTTGTGGAACAGTTTGAAGAGTATTGGTGTTAGGTCTTCTTTGAAGGTCTGATAGAATTCTGCACTGAAGCCATCTGGACCCGTGCTTTTTTTGGTTGGGAGACTTTCTATGACCCCTATTATTTCTTTAGCGGTTATGGGACTGTTTAGATGATCTATTTGATCCTGATTGTAGTGGCTATTCCTGGTTGTCAACTTGACTATATCTGGAATGAACTACAGTCTAGAATTGGAAGGCCCACCTATAATCCTAATTTGGAGGCTCAGAGATATAAGTTTCTGACCTGGATCTTGGCATGGAGACCTTGAAGCATAGTGGCTAAGTCAAGGAGATCTCTGAGTTCAAGATCATTTAGGATTAAAAGCATGGATGCACACACCTTTAATCTGGGCCACACCCTCTGCTGGAGACCCACACACCAATAATCTGGGCCACACCCTCTGTTGGAGACCTACAGCCTTTAATCTGGGCTACACCCTCTGCTGGATATATATAAGGATATTGGAAGAAGGAAGATTCTCTCTCACTCTTCCTTGCCTGCTTGCTTTGTGGGACTGAGAAACTGCTAGATCCTTGGACTTCCATCCACAGCTGCTGCTGATCATTGTTGGGGAGTTGGACTATAGACTATATGTCATTGACAAATTCCCTAACTATATAAAGACTATCCATACATTCTGTGACTCTAGAGAACCCAAACTAATACACTGATTTAATTTTGTTGTTTCATATCTGTGTAGGAAATTTTCCATTTCCTCCAGATTCTCCAGTTGTGTTGAGTATAGGCTTTTGTAGTAAGATCTGATGACTTTTTGAATTTCCTCAGTTTCTGTTGTTATATCCCCCTTTTCATTTCTAATTTTGTTGATCTGGATACTGTCTCTCTGCCCTTTGATTAGTCTGTCTAAGGGTTAATCTATCTTGCTGATTTTCTCAAAGAACCAGCTCCTGGTTTTGTTGATTCTTTGTATGGTTCTCTTAGTCTCTATTTAATTGATTTCAGCCCTGAGTTTGATGATTTCCTGCCTTCTACTCCTCCTGGGTTAATTTGCTTCTTTATGCTCCAGGGATTTCAGGTGTGTCATTAAGCTGCTAGTGTATACTTTCTCCATTTTCTTTTTGGAGGTACTCTGGGCTATGAGTTTTCCTCTTAGCACTGCTTTCATTGTGTCCCATAGATTTGGGTTTGTTGTGTATTCATTTTTATTAAATTCTAAAAAGTCTTTTATTTCTTTCTTTATTTCTTGTTTGACCAAGGTATCATTCAGTAGAGTATTGTTCAGTTTCCATGTGTATGTGGGCTTTCTGTTGTTTTTGTTGCTACTGAAGACCACTTTTACTCCATAGTGATCTGATAGGAGGCATGGGATTATTTCGAACTTCTTATATTTGTTGAGGTCTGTTTTGTGACCAATTATATGGTCGATTTTGGAGAAGGTACCATGAGGTGCTGAGAAAAGGTTTTATTCTTTTGCTTTAGGGTGAAATGTTCTATATATATCTGTTAACTCTAATTGGTCCAAAGCTTCAATTAGTTTCACTGTGTCCCTGTTTAGTTTCTGTTTTCCTGATCCATCCATTGAGGAAAGTGCAGCATTGAAGTCACCCACAATTATTGTGTTAGGTGCAATGTGTGCTTTGAGTTGTAGTAAAGTTTCTTTTATGAACGAGGGTGCCTTTGCATTTGGAGCATAGATGTTCAGGATTGAGAGTTCTTGGTGTGTTTTTCCTTTGACCAGCAAGAAGTGTCCCTCAGTGTCTTTTTTGATGACTTTAGGCTGAAAGTCAATTCTATCTGATATTAGAATGGCTACTCTGGCTCATTTCCTAAGACCATTTGCTTGTAAAATTGTCTTCCAGCCTTTTACTCTAAGGTGTGTGTTTCCTGTATGCAGCAAAATGTAGGGTCTTGTTTTCATATCCAGTCTGTTAGTCTATGTCTTTTTATTGGGGAATTGAGTCCATTGATGTTAAGAGATATTAAGGAATAGTGATTATTACTTCCTGTCATTTTTGATGTTATCTTTTATATTTGATTGGTTATCTTCTTTTGTGTTTGATGAAAGAAGTTTACTATCTTGCATTTTCCAGGGTGAAGTTTCCCTCCTTGTATTGGTGTTTTCTTCCTATTATTTTTTGTAGGGCTGGGATTGTGGTAAGATATTGGGTGAACTTGGTTTTGTCATGGAATATCTTGGTTTCTCCATCTATGGTGATTGAGAGTTTTGCTGGGTATAGTAGTTTTGGCTGGCATTTGTGTTCTCTTAGAGTCTGCATGAGATTTGCCCAGGATCTTCTAGCTTTCAGAGTCTCTGGTAAGAAGTCTGGTGTGATTCTGATAGGTCTTCTTTTATATGTTACTTGGCCTTTTTCTCTTACTGCCTTTAATATTCTTTCTTTGTTTAGTACATTTGGGGGTTATTATGTGACAGGAGGTATTTCTATTCTGGTCCAGTCTGTTTGGAGTTCTGTAGGCTTCTTGTATATTCATGGGCATCTCTCTCTTTAGATTAGGGAAGTTTTCTTCCATAATTTTATTGAACTGTACTCAATAAATTACAATGTATTGAACCTTTTACAACTGGCCCTTTAAGTTCTAAATCTTTGCTCTCATCTATGCCTATAATCCTTAGGTTTGGCCTTCTCATTGTGTCATGGATTTCCTGGATGTTTTGCGTTACAAGATTTTTGCATTTTGCATTTTCTTTGACCATGGAGTCCATGGTTTCTATGGTATCTTTGGCATCTGAGATTCTTCTATCGTATTCTGTTGTTGATATTTGCATCTATGGTCCCTGATTTCTTCCCAAAGTTTTCTATCTCCAAAGTTGTCTCTCTTTGTGATTTCTTAGTTGTTTCTACTTCTGTTTTTAGATCCTGGATGGTTTTGCTCAGTTCCTTCACTTGCTTTTTTGTGTTTTCCTGTAATTCTTTGAGAGATTTTTGCATTTCTTCTTTCATGACTTCTGCCTGTTGATCAAAGTTCTCCTGTACTTTTTTAAGTGAAGTTTGCATTTCCTCCTTATTGGCTACAGACTTCTGACCAATATTGTACTGAATTTCTTTAAGTAATTTTTGTGTTTCCCTTGTAAGGGCTTCTAACTTTTGATCATTTTTCTCCTGAATTTCTTTAAGAGATTTATTTATATCCTTCATGTGTTCTTGTAACATCATCATGACCAATGATTTTACATCCAAATCCTGCTTTTCTGGTGTGTTGGGGTATTCAGAACTTGCTATTAACGGAGAATTGGGTTCAGATGCTGCCATATTGCCTTGATTTCTGTTAGTAACATTCCTACATTTGCCATCTAGATCTCCCTTGTTTTAGTTGGTCTTGTTGTCAATGCAGGACTCACCTGTGCAAGATGCCTCCCTGCATCTGGCCTCTGGCCCTCTGCACTGCTTGGGGACGGGGCGAGTGGCCCAGGTTGCTCCAGATCTAGAGGTGGTGACTGGAAGGCTCTGGCCTCTGTATGGATCTTCAGCTCTGCCAGGTCAGATGGACTCACCCCAGCAAGCTGTCTCCCTGTGGCCTGCCTCCAGATGCACTGCTGGCCCTCTGCACTGCTTGGGGACGGGGCGAGTGGCCCAGGTTGCTCCAGATCTAGAGGTGGTGACTGGAAGGCTTCTGCCAGAGGCCTCCAGATGGATCTTCTGCTCTGCTGGGTGGGAAGGATTCACCCGAGCAAGCTGCCTCCCTGTGGCCAGCCTCCAGATGCACTGCTGGCCCTCTGCCTCTTTGCTCTTTTCTGTACTTATAATCTTTAAGTTTAGTCTTTTCATTGTTTCCTGGATTTTCTGGATGTATTGGGTTACAGGCTTTTTGCATTTTGCAATTTCTTTGATGCTTGGGTAAATACTTTCTATGGTATCTTCAGCACCTGAGAATCTTTCTTCTAGCTCGATACACCCAGCAGACAGCAAGGAGGAGGTAGCCTGCACAGGTGAGACTGGCCCTGCAGTCTGAAAGCCTCTGGCAAGAGCATTCTGGTTTCAGACTCTGGATCAGGAACACCTGAGGCCACAGTGTGCCATCTCCAAGCAGTGCAGGAAGTCAGCTATACACCCAGCAGCCAGCGAGGAGACATCCAGTACAGCCTGCATCCAGAGCTGATCAAGGCCAGAGGTACATACCCAAATACAACTACAAGAGAGTGGGTCTCAGCCACCATCTTTGCTCCTGTGACTGTGCAACAGATTGGTAGGCAGGTTTCACCAGAGTAGAGGAACACTTGGGACACATCTCATCAGAACTCCACCTGTACCCAGGAACTCGGCAGCACCACAGCAATTTGTGCCAGGGGAAAGGAGCTCACCCAGGGTTGCCGAGATAGGCCTTCAGGCACACAGGAGGGGCAAGCTCCAACCAGTGACAGCAGGCCTAACTAACACCAGAGATAACCAGATGGCAAAAGGCAAATGTGGGAATGTTGCCAACAGAAATCAAGACAATATGTCACCATTGGAACCCAATTCTCCCACAACAGCAAGTTCTGGATACCCCAACATATGAGGAAAGCAAGATTTGGATTTAAAATCACAGGTCATGATGCTGATGGAGAGCATCATGGAGGGCATCATGGAGGGCTTCAAGAAGGCCATAAATAACTCCCTTAAAGAAATATAAGAAAACACAAAGTAAACAGGGAGAAGCCCTTGAAGAACTAAGGGAAAACACAACAAAACAGGTGAAGGAATTAAACAAAGGCATCCAGGATCTAAAGAAGTAGGTAGAAACAATAACAAAATCTTTCTTCTAGCTCTTGTATTCTGTTGTTGATATTTGCATCTATGGCTCCTGATTTCTTTCCAAGGTCTTCTATCTCCAGAGTTGTCTCACTTTTTGATTTACTAGTTGCTTCTACTTTTGTTTTTAGATTCTGGATGGTTTTGCTCAGTGCCTTCACTTGCTTGTTTGTGTTTTCCTGTAACACTTTAAGGGATTTTTTTGTTTCCTCTTTAAGGACTTCTAGGGACTCACGTGTTTCAACATTTCTTTAAGGGAGTTATTTATGCCCTTTTTGAAGTCCTCTATCAGCACCATAAGATGTGATTTCAAATCCACATCTTGCCTTTCCAGTGTGTTAGGGTGTCCAGGACTTGCTGTTGTGGGAGAACTGCGTTCTAATGGTTCCATGGAGCCTTGGTTTCTGTTGGCAATGTTCTTGCATTTGCTTTTTGCCATCTGGTTATCTCTGGGGTTATCTGGTCTTGCTGTCTTTGACTGTGGCCTTATTTGTTCTACAAACCTGTGTATCTCTACTCCTGGGAGACCTGTTTTCTCTGGGAGGAATTTAGTATAGAGAGCTATGATACAGGGTCAGTTCAGGTATACAGACAGAAACCAGAAGGATACTGTTCCCATCTGATCCTTGTTCTTGTTTCCTGATGGCTCTGTTCAGGCCTCTCTTAGACCAGGAATTTGAAGAGAGGTGGTGGTGTTACCTGTACACACAGGTACGTAGGCACTCCTGGGAGACAAGCTCTCTTGTGGTATTTGTGTATGTAACTCTGGCTTAGGATTAATTCTGGCTGTGGGCAGAAATTGGAAGACACCCCTCCAAGGCTGTTCCTGGGCTCTTGTGTCCTCAGGATTTCGGGCTGGTTCCTCTGAGGAGCAAGAATGGTCCTACCTATGCTCTAAGGTCTCTCTGCACTGCTGGGTGGTCATCAACCTCCCTGTGCCACCTGGATATGGAGCTCTGTGGCAGAGGATAGTCACCAGCAAGAGGCAGGAACCAGAAGGCTCCCACCTAGGGATTCTGGACATGTTTCTTTGAGCAGCCGGGTCAGTCCTATCTGTTCTTTCAGGCATATCCACACTCCTGGATAGTTAGCTACTTCTTTGCACTGGAAAACTACTTTTTTAGTTGTGGGGTTTGTGTATGAGTGTGTGTGTGTGTGTGTGTGTGTGTGTGTGTGTGTGTGTGTGTGTGTGTGTGTTTGTGCATGCATGCATATGCATAAATATTTAACAGAATTTAATATAAAGCTGATATAGGGAATTATATTAGGAGATGAGGATGCATATCAATAAAAGGTTCTGGCACTGGCTCAAAGAAGCAGTTCCCCTGGTCTCCATAAAGGTAGTACCAGGGGTTACGAGGGTAAAGCAACACTTAGTAGAAACATTTAGGAGGATTTAGATATTCCTTAATATGATGGCTTGAAGCCTTACATCGTCCTTCCAAAGAAAATGATTGACATAATGAGAATAATAATGTAATGGCAATCATGCCAATGGCCTAATGAACCTGCTCATAGTGTGCCCAGGAAACCAATTCCTTTGGAATAACTCATGCAGAGCAAAACATACAAAGAGTGCTAGGCAATAAACATGCAATTATAGTTTTCTGGTTTTAAAATTATGTTTGGGTATGTGGTACACAATCTCTAAAATATAATTACCAGGGAACATAGTTTAATTTGTATCAGTCACAATCTGTAGCTTGTCTATGTTTATAGAAATGATTATGGTTCAAAGCTCCTTGTGCTTTCCTTGATGCATAAAAATGATTATCAAGACTTTAGCAGAATCCGCCTTCACAGAGAATTGGCAGCAATGGGCCCTTTAATCAGGAACAAGATCTTACAAGCCAAGGCATGTAAATATGCAATCTCAGAACAACAGCTAACTTTTCATAATGAGAGCGTTGGAGACAACTGGGGTGAGACACCACAGAAAGTACCCACCTACCCTAATGACAATAATAAATGGCTACTAGGCACTAAAGGCTGTTCTCACTCCTTTGTCAAGTTGAAAGGCAAGCCAGGCTTTGCCATTGGTATATAATAGTAACATTTGTCATTATGGCAAATAGACTGCATTGAGAATGGCTGCCAGACTTTCCTAAAAGATTTCATGAGCAGAGGGTGAGGAGGCAACCCAGAGTGACCACTCCTCATGAACAGCATTGAGCTATTGTGGGGGTCATGAACAAGTGATTTCACTGATTTAGACTCTAGATTTTCTCATCTCTGTGTGGAGGGGGAAACAGCAAAGAAAAACAAAATGAAATGAAATAGCTTTGAAAGAATCTTCCTCCCACAAGCAATGGTGAACCTTTGTGAAAAAAAGAACATGTAGTTCTTACAATAGCCATTCACATGGGTACACTCACCACATAAACAACACATGTAAAGGCCACATTTAGACTACAAAGTGTACATGAATATACTATTTCTTTTGTGTGAGAGAAAGAGAGAAAGAGTTTGAAACATAGAATGTTTTAGCTTTCTATATATACTGAGCAGCATGACTATGGGCAATTGTCAGACACTTTTACCTGGACAAGCTTCTAGTAGGAAATAATATGAAGTTCAGCTCCCTTAATCTGAGAATATGGGTTGTCCCATCTCTTCTCAAGATAAGTCCATTTATCTGGTCACCTAAATAGCTGCACACCCTGTTCTTTGGTAAGTAGTTAATGCTTCATTTTTCACAAGAGTAAAAGCTTTTGGAGAGAGACAGAAAGAAGTGTAAATGCACTTAAAAGGATACTCATCTCCAAATATACCTATTCTGAGGCATTTAGATAGCACTTCACAGGTACAGAGTTCCCCCTAATCATCATATTACATTTGTATGAAATAAACACTGTGGAATTTATTATCTTATGCCCCAGAGTGAGTTTAAAGGCTGCAACCACTTCTGTCGAATGATTGTATAGGAAGACACTTCCCTGTGAGTTTCAAATAATAACTCTTTTATCAAATTACTACCTAAGAAGTCACAATAGTACTGAGAAGAGAAGGTGAAGACTGGGTGAAGACTGGAAATTTAAGTTTCAATAGCAGTATTGAGTGAATGGAAGCCACTACCTGGTGGGGTAGGATATAAGGCACAGGGATTTATGGGGTAGGTGTACCCCAAGCACTTGGCAAGAGCCAAATCCAAATGGTATGATGATAGCCTGCCTGTTGGGTGTATGGAAGGTTAAAGTAAAGGCAGTATAAGTGAGAAAGGGGTAGGAAAATTACAAGGCAAGTGGAAAATCTGCCACATGTGTCTGAGAAATGCAAACCATGTTGGCTTTTTAAAGCTATGGGAGGGTTTTAGGCAGAAATAAATGCAGTCACATCTTAAATATCTCTCTTTGGCAGTGTACCATGGAGAATAGCTTGTAAGGTGGCAATGACAAAGTTGTGGGTGATTAGGTGAAAAGGATGAACTGGGAATCTTTACCCAGGAAGATGGAGTTGTAAGGAAAGGGGAATTAGCCTCTAAATCAGTTGTTCTCAAACTGTGAATCCTGACACATTTTGGGGTGAAATGACCCTTTCACAGGGGTTGCCTAAAACCAGCAAACCCATCAAAACACACAGATATTTACATTACAATTCATAAATTAGTGATTAATAATATAGCAATTATTAAAACAGTTACAGTTATGAAATAGCAACAAAAATAATGTAATGGCTGGGGCCACCACCACTATGTTAAAGGGTGATAACATTAAGAAGAGTAGGAACTATTGTTTTATAAAATTATCTTGAAGAGCAAGCCTCTAGTACACCAGGCAATATGGACTGAGAGTATCTAAATGATCCCAAATGAATGAATTGAGTACAAGAAAGGTAAACTGAGAGAAGAGGTCAAGGGTCAGGTATATATTCTAAGTGAACAGGCATTTAAGCATTAATCTCAAGTTGAGATTTAGATGCTAAATTCTAGTATTTGCTGCTAAACTGAAGCATTTCAGCATCCTAGCTTGATACGAAACTTTTAGAATTTTTGTGATACAATTATGGCATGATCTATCATTTCCTGAGTGTACCCACACAAAAAAAAGGAACCAGCTCAGAGAGATATCTGCACTCTTGTACCCATTGCATCTTCTCTCTCCAAACCAGAACCAGGCAATGTTCACCAACAGATGAACAGGCAAGAACTTTTGCTCTCTTATAATGGAATATTATTCAGCATGGAAATGAAATCAGGCCATTTGTAGTAATATGAAATAAAATCAGTGTCAAAGGAAAATGTATATGACTCTACCTGGGTGACAGATATAAAAGAAAAGATGAAAAGCATAGAAGTACAAACTTGAACACAATCTACCATGGATAAACAGGTAGGAGGGTTAAAGTGTAGATTAAAGGGAAGAAACCCACAGTATTATAAAATGGCTATGTACAGAGATCTAATGTGTAACAGGAAAATTACATTTAATAATATTGTTACAAATTGGAGAAGGGATAAAAGATTGAATTGTAGTTGGTCTCATCACATATAGGGTAACTAACTAAGGAGGTGGATATATTATGACTAGAAATTATTTTACATGTATGTGTTGGGAAGTCGATTTGCTTATATTATTTACCTCAAGTATAGATAATAACACAGATGAGATAAAAATAGAAGTCATGGCACTCTATGTGTAGATGTAACTACACAGATTACTGTCATGTAGATGTAACTAATTGCCAGGCTGAAGCTTTAAGGCTGAAGATCAAGAGAAGAAATAGGTAAAGCTCATGACAAGAGATACGGCTCTGGAAGAAGACAGGCTGTGGGAGGTAAAGGGAAAAACAGAAATGAACTGTTCTGGAAGCCAAGTCAAAAAAGGATTTTAGAGAAGATGAGGAATTGAGGTTATTCATGTTTACATGGAAAATTAAGGATTTTTGGACTGTATTAAACACCAAGGGTATCAAGAGGAATGGGTGATGGATATGTGTACACAATGGGGAGGAAAGAGGTCATATACAGCCAGTAATGACCATGTTATTTCTTGTTGATACATGTCATTGATAACGACCAAGTATGTTATTTGTTCAAAGGGAAGAAGGGTGGTAGTTGTTAGGGAAAATGGGACCTGTAGACATATTTTCTTTCAATTTTATGATGAAATGAATAGATGTTTGTTCACACACTGTGGAAGTGTTGAGGGTACAGGAAACATTTCTTTGTGAAGAACAGAAGGAAGAAACTGGCTGAACTACTATCACAATCATTGTGTGTATACAGGACAGAATGTGAAGAAATCCAGCTGGCAAAGCACAAGAAGTCACACGCGTGAGGGTTAAGCACCAAGAGGTGTGGGGATGGGTGGCTCTTTCTGATGCCCCTTAATCAATCACGAGTGCCTCTGCACTGCCCCACCCTATCTCCTGCCCCTCACTAACTCTTCCATGTGAGATACAAGGTCTATTCTATCTTGACTTAGAGTCCCAATTGCTCTTTGGACTGATTAAGAAAAACCCTAAAACCTGACGAAATTTTCTAGCAATTCCAAATGCATGCTTAAGGAGCAATCAAAACACGTATAAGAGAAGAGAGAGAAATTCAAAGTCAATAAACTTCTAGAAATTATACAGCTAGAAAATTTACTTCAAAATGCCATTTTGATTACAGATAAGGAGAGAGAGGCCAACCCTTAATGCAAAGGAATTTGGCATAGCTTACATTTCCACAAGTCCCTAAATGAATGTTTGGCTTCAGTACTTGTGGCCTAAAGGTAGCATAAGGAAACCCAGATTTTTGTGGCTGGAGGCAGAAGTGACTGGGAATGTGAAACAGTGTCTTCCCACCAGTGGAAATTCTCTGTAAACAAGGTGAGAGGATTCCCATCAGGGGTCAAACCTGAGTGCAAAGATGCAGAGCAGGAGAGGCAGGAGCAGTGAGAAGAGGGGAGCGATGCTCCTATTGGAAAACCTTCAAAAGCAAATTCAGGATGCTGGGTTAACTCAAGTCATATGCATGGTTTGTCCTCTGCTTTCTCCTTGGGCTATGGGATGAATCCTACTTTCTTGTACTGGGGGAAATTTTCTCATGGAACCTAAGTTATTTCACTTTAGTTGTGTGTGTGTATGTGTGTGTGTGTGTGTGTATGTGTGTGTGTGTGTGTGTGTATGTGTGTGTTTGTGTGTGTGTGTGTATGTGTGTGTTTGTGTGTGTGTGTATGTGTGTGTTTGTGTGTGTGTGTGTGTGTGTGTGTATTCATGAGCACATGTGTATCCTTCCTCAGGAGCCATAAAAAATTTTTCTCCTTTTTCATGACACAGGACATCTCACTGATCTGGAGCTTGACAAGTTATCTATGCCAACAAGCTTCAGGGATCTTCATGTCTCTGTCCCTCCTTCTTAAGCCAAAGGGAACAACGTTTCAATTATATGCTTGGCATTTTTACATGAGTTTTATGAATTATACTCATGTCCTCACACTTGCAAGGCATATTCTTTAGCAGCTCAGCCATCCTTACCAGCAACTGATATCTACTACTCTTTGGCTTTGCTAAGTCTGATGGTTAGCTTTTTGTCAACTTGACAAAAATTAGAATTATCTGAGAATGCAGAAAATTAGTTATGAATATGCCTCCATCATAATGTTTGTAGACAAGTTCATGAGTCAGTAAATGATCGATTTTGGGTGCTGCCTCCTTGAGCAGGTGGTCCTGGGTTGTATAATGAAGCAAACTGAGAAAAATATGAGGACTAAGCCAGTAACCAGAGTTATTCCATAGTCTCTACTGTACTTCCTGACTCCAGATTCTTGCTCTGCTTGAGTCCTTGTCTTATTCCCTGTACATGCTAATGGGCAGCTAATGGAATTTGTAAGCGAACTAAATGCTTTCTCTGTCTTGGTTTTGTCATGGTCTTCATCATAGCAATGGAAAGCAAACTAATATATTATGCATTCAATGCAGTTTTTCTTCACAAATGCTCACATGTTAGAAGTTTTGTCCTAAGTATGGTGATGCTAAGAAGTACGTGTTTCAGAAGTGGGAGCTTAGAAAAAGATGAATAGATCTTTTTATATGCTGCCCACAGAAAAGATTAATTTTTGTGGGCCCTGTTTTTTGTCACCCTTTCCCCAACAAAGGTCTGTTTTGTAGAGAGGGGCATGACTCTCTGGGTTTTCCAAGTCACCAGGAGAACCTTTCTTTCTCACTCAGTCCCCACGTTTCACTATATTGTTATTCATCCAGGGAAGCCCTTCTAAAAGAAAAAAAGACACTGATGCCATGTTTTGAAATGTGCAGATATGTGAGTTCAATCTTTTCTGTTTACAATACACAATATTTCAGGAAGTTTGTTCTGGCCACAACAACAAACAAGAAAAAATAAATAAAGTAATAGCCAGAAGATTATGCAACTCTATTGCCTTTAGCTGTTAGCTCAGTAACACTTCCCTGTCAAGAGAATGGTTCCTAGATGACCTCTCACCCTTACCACTCCAGCCATGTTTGGCCATCACATGCTTACAGAAAGCTTGCTACATGTCACATTTATCTTCTGAAGAACTTCATAGAGATTGCACATGAACTCCTACCAAACATTTTATGATCCCACTGATTTCATAGGTAAACAAATGTGTAATTAGACACAGAGAACTGATTTTTCAGAGACAATAATTATAACTGTCAAAATTAGTGTTCCTAGAGTCCTCCCAGACATAATACTTTGACAGATGCATTTGAAGCTCTGCTCGGGGGCAACTCCATAGAGTGTCTAAGTTATAGTTTTCATAAGTATAATTTTATTTCAGTATTTTCATATAAAATGCTTTCTTAGCAGGCCAGAATTATGTCACAAACAATTAAACTTATCCATTGAAGTTGAGTATAATCCAAGCGGTCTCTTATTCCATCTGAGCCCAAATAAGAAAACATCTTGTTGAAAAGGTTATGATGATGACAGAAATGGAGTGCAGTTGCTTGACATTCACTGCTGTTGCCCAAAATAATCTTCAAATCTGTAAGTGTACAGTGGTAGCTAAATAGGGTTAATCTTGTTCATATATGTTTTGGTAGATTTATCCTTTGTTGTGATTCTTCACATTGATGAATTCATTCCTGGGAGCCCAGTTGTTGGCCCAAAGTTCCCATGAACAGACTGTTGTAAGGACTCCCTTGGCAAACATTAAAAAGGAAACTGGACTATGCCCAGCAAAAGTCCAGTGCTCTTTGCAGAGAGTCATGATTCAGACCCCTCTGGCTACTCATACTTGCCTCATAGTGCATTCCTTTCTAAAGACCCCCCTTTTGTGGACATCTTTATCTGAAGCTCAGGGAGGGGAACCCTCTTTTAGCACCCTGAAACATTCTTACTTAGATGGAAGAAAACATGTGTATCAGGGAATAGCACTTTCCCTGATACACATGTTAGCCTCCAGATCTGTATCTCTGTAGGTTTTCCTTTCTTCACATGCTCTATGTTCTGTAATTTAGACCCTTGTTACCTGCTATCCTGTCACAATTTGTAAATCATTAAAAGCTTGATAATTACCTCTGATTAAGTATTTATTTTTAATCAGTCACTGAGGATTGATGGCTGTCCTTCTATCAGTTCTTTTAGCAAACATCATTGAAGATATGGTGCTCTGTCTCTGTCTCTGCCTCTTTCTGTCTCTGTCTCTCTTTCTCACACACACACACACACACACAGACACACACACACACACACACACACACACACATCATACCACCCAACATATACGTAGGCAAACACATGCACAAGCATACAAATGCACACCTCGAGACATAGGTAAATGTTTATCCATATCAGCAGAAATCCATATTTGAGACTTATAGCCTATCATTGTCTTTAAAAAAAAAGCAAAATGTTTTGGGTCAATAATATACGATATAGGCTACACACTCAAGAAATGTGATTCTCTTTCTATTCAAATTTGCCCAAACAGTCCTCCGAAATGTGCTATAAATATCGTTTAGAAGATTTGCTCAAGACATTACCCAGATGATGTAAACAAACTTTATTGAAAAGAAAAATATTGGCAAAATATATTTCCAAGTGAAGAGAAAAGGAAAGAGGTGCATTCATCCATCCATGCTGCCATTGTGAAGCACCCCCTTCCCACATCTCCAGTGAAAACTGTCCCCTGATTTGTCCATGCATGCAAAGAATGTGCAGAAGCCAAGGGAGGGAGTGTTCCTCAAAAGTACAAGGACATGGGTTTAAATTTTTGTGTAAAAACAAATATCACAAACATCCCTTAAAGTTAGTGTCACCCAAAACCTTCTTGACAGGAATATTACTAATAACACAAAGCTTATTACTAGTATTATCAGTTATGTATTCTGTAGGAACATATCTAAGGTTCTAGAAACAGAACTGTATTGGCCCATACTAGCCACTTCCATCAAAGAAATGATGTGCCTAGTCTGTTTTTTTTTTTTCTCTATGAGAGTGAGAAAATACAATGGATTCCAACAGGGAACCTCTCCCTGCCCTGCTGTCCTTACCTTCTCTTTCAGTGAAAAGGACTTAGAATAAGAAGTCTTTGCCTTTTCTTGGGGGAATCATAAGTTAAAGACATTCATGAGGGTAGCAAATGCCTCTATCAGACCCTTAAAAATGGTAACTAAAAAGCTAACTGATGGATACTTACCCATCCTCATTACTAGGTTGAGAAAACACTGTAACATTCCATTCCAGATGTCTCCAGCTGTGTTCTTAGGTTTCCCATGTGTATAACTGCCGATAGTATACCATTTATGTGATACTCTCTAGCTGGCTTCTCTCTTTCCCCTAACTGTGTCTCCTGGGGTCACCTTGTGAACCAATGGCTTATCTCAGATTCTGTGTCTGGAGGAAGTCAAAACACAGCAGAAAATGATAGCATGCAACCCTTTAGTAACTGCATGTCAATAGTTTAGTATGCTTATATCAGTCAATGTTCAACCAGAGAATCAGAAATAGTAGAGTATATTAAATAACATGTAATATAATAGTACATATAGCAATATTTGAAGTCTATGAGACAACTATTACAAGACTGGACTGGAAGTCCAGAGTAAGAGTCCTGCCTGGGAGCAACCCAGAGCTAGATGTTCTTCCTTGGGAGAATTTCAGCTCTCTCATAAGATTTTTTTTCTTTATTTTTTATTCGATATATTTTTATTTACATTTCAAATGATTTCCCCTTTTCTAGCCCCCACTCCCCAAAAGTCCCATAAGCCCCCTTCTCTCCCCCTGTCCTCCCATCCACCCCTTCCCACTTCCCCGTTCTGGTTTTGCCGAATACTGCTTCACTGAGTCTTTCCAGAACAAGGGGCCACTCCTCCTTTCTTCTTGTACCTCATTTGATGTGTGGATTATGTTTTGGGTATTCCAGTTTTAAACTGATTGTAACATGTCCAACAGATTCTATGAGACACAGTCTTACTTACTTATAGTCAGTAAATTTTGTACATAGACATTTGCAAAAAAAAAAATCCTTTACAGCAATATATACCTTCGTGTCTGACTCTGTTGTGAAGACTAAAGTGTTGATAAGTTGCTATGTTAAAAATACCATCTTATCCAAAATAAATACTCACAAATATCAGATTATTGCATATTGGCACCATTGCGTAGCATGCACATTTTAGTTAATACCAACTGTATTGCAAGTATGTTCTATCTCATGAAATAAAATTCACCTTTTTAATAACTAAAAATCATTTTACTATCAATAAACATTATTTTCCTAAATCCATATTCTATGAATGATGTGGTTTCTTGTTATATTTTAAATCTTTCATGGATCGAAGTATATTGTGAAATCTTCCTGCATCTTGTGGGGAAATCCTGTTTAATAATTAGCTTACTAGGCTCTTTTAAGCTATTTTTGAAAAAGATTCAAGTTAGGATATCCTAAGAAAACTATTGAGTACAATGAATTAATCTCCCGTGGAGACTTAGAATGGTCTTGTATGGAGTATTGTTGGGAGAATTGGAAAGTTATCTAAATAATTTTCAGATGCCATGAACCAGAGGATAAGTATACTAGAAATGTTTCTTGATGATTGGCATATTTGATTTTCTTTTAAGTTGATTATTAGTGAATTTCTACCCTGAGCCATTTTTCTGTTTAACCACATTGGGTTTTTTTTTTAATTTTTTATTTTTTATTTATTGAAAAGGGAAAAAGGGAAGTAAAAACACTTTATGATAAAGTTTAAGATTTACTTGGAAAATGTTTCAGATAAACTCGTTAAAATTGACAATTTTCATGGAAAATTAAAGAGTAAAGTGGTAGATATGTAGAACATTGCTAAATTAATTGAAATATGAAATAGAAACATTTTATGATAGAATTGAAGATTTGCATGGAAAATAATTCTGATAAAATTGTAGAAAATGTAGAAAAATGTTAGAATTGAACATTATCATGAAAAATTTTATATTGATATAATAATGGTAGGTATAAAAGTATTCCTAAGTTGATTGAAAGTGAAATTATAAACATTTTCGGATAAACTTGAAGATTTACATGGAAACTATTTCCGAAAAAATTGAAAAAATATATAGAAAAACATGTTAAAGATTATCATGGAAATTATGCAGATAAAATGATATGCATAAAGATAATTCTAAGTTGATTGAAGGTGGAATTATACATATTTTCAGAAAAAAATGAAGATTTACATGGAAAATATTTCTGGTAAAATTCTGGACAAAGGGATACAAATTGGAAAGGAAGAAGTCAAACTATCACTCTTTGCAGATGATATGATAGTATACTTAAGCAACCCAAAAAACCCCACCAGAGAACTCCTACAGCTGATAAACAACTTCATCAAGGTGGCTGGTTATAAAATTAACTCAAGCAAATCAGTAGCCTTCCTATACTCAAAGGATAAACAGGCTGAGAAACAAATTAGGGAAATGACACTCTTCACAATAGCCACAAACGATATAAAGTATCTTGGTGTGACTCTAACCAAACAAGTGAAAGATGTATACAACAAGAACTTCAGGTCTCTGAAGAAGGAAATTGAAGAAGACCTCAGAAAATGGAAAAATCTGCCATGCTAGTGGATCGGGAGGATTAATATAGTTAAAATGGCCATCTTGCCAAAAGTGATCTACAGATTCAATGCAATCCCCATCAAAATCCCAACTCAATTCTTCATAGACCTAGAGCAATTCTCAAATTCATCTGGAATAACAAAAAACCCAGGATAGCTAAAACTATTCTCAACAGTAAAAGAACTGGGAGAATCAGTATCCCAACCTCAAGCAGTACTACAGAGCAATTGTGCTAAAAACTGCATGGTATTGGTACAGTGAAAGGCAAGTAGATCAATGGAATAGAATTGAGGATCTGGAAATGATCCCACAGAATTATGGTTGCTTGATCTTTGATAAAGGAGCTATAACCATCCAGTGGAAAAAAGATAGCCTCTTGAACAAATGGTGCTGGTTCAACTGGAGGTCAGCATGCAAAAGAATGCAAATTGATCCATTCTTATCTCCTTGTACTAAGCTCAAGTCCCAGTGGATCAAGAACCTCCACATAAAACCAGACAAACTGAAACTAATAGAAAAGAAATTAGGGAAGACCCTTGAGGACATGGGCACAGGAGAAAATTTCCTCAACAGAACACCAATAGCTTATGCTCTAAGATCAAGAATTTACAAATGGGACCTCATGAAACTACGAAGCTTCTCTAAGGCAAAGGACATGGTCAAAAGGACAAAACGGTAAAATTCAAGAAATATATAGACAAACACATAAAAAATGACTATTTCATGGAAATTTTTACATATAAAATGATAGATATAAAAACTCTTTCTAAATTAATTGAAGGTGGAATTAGAAACATTTGTGATGAAATCAAAGATTTACATTGAAAACATTTCTGATAAAATAGAGGAAGTATATAGAAAGACATATTAAAATTAAAGATCATCATGAAAAATAATGCAGATAAAATGGTAGACATAAAAAATTACTAAGTTAATTAAAAGGGGAATTACAAACATTTTCTGAAAAAATTGAAGATTTACATGAGAAATATTTAGAAATACAGGAGACTATCAGTCAACAGGTAAAAGCCCTTAAAGATGAAACACAAAAATCCCTTAAAGAAATACAGAAGATCATGGGCCAACAGGAAGAAGACCTTAAAGAACAAACACAAAAATCCCTTAAAGAATTACAGGAAAACACAATCAAGTGAAGGAACTGAACAAAACCATCCAGGATCTAAAAGTTGAAGTAGAAACAATAAACAAAATGAGACATCTCTGGAGATAGAAAACCTTGGAAAGAATTTGAGAGTCATAGATGCAAACATCAACAAGAGTATACAAGAGATAGAAGAAAGAACCTCAGGTGCTGAAGATACCATAGAAAACATTAACTCAATAGTCAAAGAAAATGCAAAATGCATAAAGCTGTTAACCTAAAACATCCAGGAACTCCAGGACACAAAGAGAAGAACAAACCTAAGGATTATAGGTACAGCAGAGAGCAAGGATTTACAACTTAAAGGGCAAGCAAATATCTTGAGCAAAATCGTAGAAGAAAACTTCCCTAAGCTAGAGAAAGAGATGCCCAGGAACATAAAAGAAGCCTTCAGAACTTCAAACAGACTGAACCAGAACAAAAGTCCTCCCGGCACATAATAACCAAAACACCAAATTCACTAAACAAAGAAAGACTATTAAAAGCAGTAAGGGAAGAAGGGCAAGTAACTTATAAAGGCAGACCTATGAGAATCACAGCAGACTTCCCACCAGAGACGATGAAATCTAGAAGATCCTGGGCAGACCTCATACTGACCCTAAGTGAACACAAATGCCAGCCCAGGCTACTATCCCCAGCAAAACTCTCAATCATCATAGATGGAGAAACCAAGATATTCTGTGATACAATCAAATTTACACAATATCTCTCCACAAATCCAGTCCTGCAAAGGATAATTCATGGAAAATGCCAACACTAGGAGGGAAACTACACCCTAGAAAAGGCAAGAAAGTAATCTTCTTCCAACAAACCCAAAAGAAGATACCCACACAAACATAAAAATAACACAAAACATAACAGGAAGCAACAATCACTATTCCTTATTATCTCTTTACAACAATGGACTCAAGTCCCTAATAAAAAGACATAACCACATTGTTATATTTATACTTTAAATAATGAAGTGGCATTTTAAAATGTATAAAAGGAGGTAAAAACAGATGTCTGCGGAAGAGCCAACTTATGAGATAAAGAGGGTGCTATAGTGGAATTTAAGGCATTAGAATGTTTCTGAACCATCATCATCACCATCATCATCATTGTTATCATCACCACAGTTTAATACATGACAAGAAAGCACAAAGAATGCAGTCAATTTTTGTGTATTACAATTAAAGGTAAAGAAAGGTCTGGCGAATGAGGGTAGAATGGATATTCTAAAAAACAAAATGGATATGGAGATGATTTTTCTGTGGAAGAAACAGCACAGAGGCTTCTGAAAGTTCTGAGCCACAGTTGGGAGCACTGAGTATCTTAATGTTTTTCATTGAGTCCTTAGATTTAAGGCCTGCAGTGTTTTGTGTCACCATTTACTACCAAATGGAAATTATGATTTGATTTTATATAAGATTTCTCTGAGGCAAACAAAATGTCTCAATGAGAAGATCAATCTTTCGACCTTGATTATTTTCAAGGAAAGATATATTTACATTCTCCATATTCATGTGCAGAACTTTTGCTACATTCATACTTAGATTAAATCTTTTAGCTAAATATTAAATCACACACACAGTCATCAAGAACTGCATAAAGAATTTCAGTTTTGTGTGAAAAATGGAGAATATAAAATTTTAAAGTGACCTTAGCAAAAACTCTGGAGTTTTGCTTCATGTATTTGATAAGTACAATACCCTAAGTATTAAGTGTGGACCTAGGATGTCTGTTATCATAATTGGCTCAGACTTTCCAAGGTAGAGTTGTTGCAATGTAATGATCTTGGTCAAAACCTTGAACATATAATTGACCTAATACATTTTGTCCCTCTCTGGTATTAAACTCTGGCCAATGGTTCTATGTTCCCATTCTCACAAATACAGGAGGGGTAACTTTGGACTACCTTATTTTTCCCCTTATTCTTCATTTGAAGTTAATAATAACTCTATAATATGTTAAACATGTAAAATCTTGAGACTTGAGGCTGTGTTTCAGGCACCTCGCTTTACAGAAAGCTCTTCACTCACTTAGCTTAGCCAAGAGCACCATGTTTGCCCAGGACATGAAATCCAAGCCAGGCTACTTTCCGGGTGTCCTTCAGCAAGGCCTGAGCACACGAAGCTCAGCCTCTTTGTCTTCCCTGGACAACACTTCAGAGCCTTAGAGGGCCATTTCATAAAATGATTTAATGGTTTTCTAGCTGGAAGTATGCTTTGGTTGAAGCAGGTCTTGGTATCAATACCCTAAATGAGTTAGTAACTAGTACAGAGTGGCCTACTTTACAATACAGGGGTTTCTATCAAGTATAAGACCTCTGAAAGTGTTTCCAACTGATAAGAGTGATGTGCCTCTGAGACAACATAAATAGTTTTATCTATGTTAATATTTATGATAAATAACAGGTTCCCCATTAAGGTGCACTGTTCTGTCTTCTATTTTCTTTTCTTATCTGACATCAGTGTTGGATTTCAGGTTTGTTTTGGTGAGAATAAGAGACAAATGAAAATGAACAAGATTCCTAGTTGTTTAAGAACTGTGTAAAGGCAGGAGTGACTCTGATGTGTGAATTACCTCCATCTTTGCACCCATCTGGGCCCACCTTATAACTGACACACATTCTTGACAAGTGTTTGTAAATCCTCCATGGTATTCATCTCTGCTATTAAGTATGAAACTATATGGGGAAAGTTAAGAAAAAACCTGGGCTTCCAAGTGAAACCTCAAACAGATGCAATTTAGATCTGCATGGTTCATTTTACAAGTGTTGTCATCAGTTGCAGTTAATGATATACTTACTACACGAGTCCAAGCAGTGAAGACTTTTACCTTTAATTACACAAACTTATGAGGACTTTCCTCTAAATTGAAACATGAAAAAGAAGGTTCCTAGGTACAGGCTTAGATTTTTCAAAACCTAGTTTATTTAAAGATTCTCAGATGCTTCAACCACATCCTCTTCTAGCCCAACATCCAAAAGTAGGGGAGAAAGATGGTAGATAGGACAAGAATGTGGACCTCTTTAGAAGTAGTTCTTTTTCAGTCTCCATTTTTTTCAGGATATCAGAAGTCCAGTTCAATAGTGTCAGGACACAAGTTAACAGCAGTAGCATGATCCAGCAAGAATAGCCAGGCCTCTGATTAATCTTCACCAGAATTAGATGGATGCTATGACTCTCTCAATAAAGCAAAGATCAGCAAAGACTTGGGACCAAAAAAGCATTTCACAGGGATCTATACAAGCACCCCTTCACTGTCCCCTGAATCCTCTTCATAATCTCTTGACACATCGCATGTCCTTTCATGGGCCTTGCCTCAGCACGAAAGTCTACCTCATCAAAATACCATCTGAATCTGCATCACATGACATAAACAGATGTATTCCACTTCACTTAGGACCCAGGATGCTCACAAAACTTACCAAGCTCAGGAAGCATAAAATTCCCAAATCTTTTCCTCAAAGCTACAATACTCCAACTGCTGAGGAAAAACAGTCTTTCTTTATATGGGTGCATGAAGGTATGCACAACCCTGCAACCAGCCAAAATCTTCTCATTGACCCACTAAGCAATCCATGAGTGTATTTATTTCTATGGTCTGCAATTAGTGTCCTTTCTGGGATGAATAGACATTTATTCATGCCACAACAGGAGAAGTAACAAACTAACTCTCAAGCAAGAGCAAAGTATATTTGATATTAAGTCTGCTTATTCTGTTCAGTGATATACTGTACATCCTTCTTTGATAGTCTATGAAACTATATCAAGTTCCAGTGGAGATTTAGAATTTCAAATTAACCTAATGCTTCTCACCCTGTGTTTAAAAAGAAAGACAAGGACAGAAGAGGCAAGGAGAGGAGAGGAGAGGGGGGGGAGGGGAAGGGGAGGGGAGGGGAGGGAGGGGAGGGGAGGGAGGGGAGGGGAGGGAGGGGAGGGGAGGGGAGGGGAGGGGAGGAAAAGAAAGGAGAGGAAAGGAAAGGAAAGGAAAGGAAAGGAAAGGAAAGGAAAGGAAAGGAAAGGAAAGGAAAGGAAAGGAAAGGAAAGGAAAGGAAAGGAAAGGAAAGGAAAGGAAAAAGGAAAGAGAAGTCTTCACAGAAGACTAGCTAGAGCTATTGACTAGAATTTAGGGTGTAGACATTTATCTATGGCCATGTTGTTGAGAAACCATCCATCTGTATTACACACAGCCACACAGACATACAGACACACAGATACACAGACATACAGACACACAGATACACAGACATACAGACACACAGACACACAGACACACAGACACACAGACACACAGCCAAGGGTTAGATCACTCCAGACATTGCCCAGACCACAGTGCAAAGGTCCAATATGCACAAAGGAGTATGATGCTGTAAGGATGCTCAGTTTCATCTAACAACCAGATATGTAACCATTATTGCAATGAGTAGGTATGGGCAGAAGAAAGAAAAAAGGCTAGGACCAGTCCTTTGCCTAAGGTCCCACTAGGGCTACACCAAGCTGTGCACCCTCCCCTTAACTAACTAGAAAATATAAATGCAGGGAAAATGAAACCTGAACTATAGTAGAATGTCACATACTGGGAGCCACTTGGTTGTGCTGAGAGACTGCAAGGAGAGTAGAGAGCATGTGAAAATCATGATAATTTAATAACTACTTCAAGAGATTCAGGACCTTGTGTCATGGCATGACTGTGAAAGTGTCCAAGTTTTAGATGAGAAGACAGTCACTCTTCAGATAAGTCACTGATGCCAGTGGAAGCCTACGCATGATCCCAAGGTCACCATGGGGGCCACCAGCAGAGGCTTTGCTCGTTCCCAGTTAGGGTAGCAGCTTGAACAGGTCTATGGAAACTTTTCCAACAAAGTGTAGATTAGACCAGCAGGCAGCAGAGCGGAGATGTCAGTCATTGTGAACCTAGTCTTATAAAGTCTCTCACCAGGATGTCATTGCTTTGAAGTCTCTTATTTGTTCTGTCTTTAAATTCATGAGAATCTAACACTTTCACACAATACATCTTACTTTGATGTAAAAATAAGGCTTAAATTACCCACCATTAAGAAAATGTTGGTGAGACATGAGGTATTGTTGCCCTCAGACATGTGTTTGCTAAGGAGATAGCCAAGTGGCCTCACAGACCTCAGGACTCATCACACTACAGATTTGGAGCTTGGAAGCACTGCTAGTCTGCATCATTCATTCACCCACCCAGCATCCAAGCAGCAAATACTTTTTGAGTAATGATTATTTGCATGCATGCCATGCATATTTCAGTCATTACCTCAGACGTCATTCTCTCATGGAGAGGGGTTCACCATCTTCGTTTCTAATACAAACCTAAGTGTCAAGCAGTTTGTCCAGGGATTGGTGATCAGTAAGCAGTTCAAAGGGAGTTTCAACATTAAATTTTCTTTGTGAATATCCTAAAAATGCTGTGGAAATAAAAGCAAATATATTAGCCTTATTTGGTTTTGGTTGGTTGGATTCTCTCTCTCTCTGTCTCTCTGTCTCTGTCTCTCTCTCTCTCTCCGTGTGTGTGTGTGTGTGTGTGTGTGTGTGTTATTGTTTTGATTTTTTGGCTTGAGAAGGAGACTCCTGAAATAATAATTCATAAAACAAAACATGAGAAAACATACTAGGGTATGCTTTCCTCATTAGGCTTAAGAATTCAAGTGTGTTATAACCGTACTACATATAATACCACCTGAAAGAAGTACATAGCTTATGTATGACTGAACTCATATTTTGGTCTATTAAACACTGATAGTCCAAAATAATTTATTTTCATTAAATAAACAGTTCTATTCAATTACTTCCCAAAGGGAATATTCTGTAAGACACATGTGTTCTTTCAAATTTTGTAATGACCATATTTCAAAAGAAAAAAATAAAGAAATGAGATTTAAAATATATCCCAAACACTGCCATTTCAACATTAAAATATAAACAAGAAACTTTACATTCTTTGTATCCTACTTTCAGTTACACACACACACACACACACACACACACACACACACACACACAGTATCTCAGCCCAAACTACTTGTAGTTTGCTTTTTCTGCTTAATAGACAGCAGTGCTTTGAGGTATCTATACTGGAGAATATAGGCACAATCTATAATTGTGAAGCCTAGGAAAATTTTCCATGATATCATCACTATCAATGCTTTAAAAATTATGTGAGTCATGAATGTTTCTAATAAAACACGTATAAAATAGAATTTTATCTAAGTTTGTTGATCAATTTTTGTCACATTTCTTTCTTTTCCTTCTTTGTACATGCATGCACATGAAACATCATACATGTGGAAGTCATAAGAAACTGCCCAGGAATTGATCCTCTCCTTCCTCCATGTGAATCCCTGGGATAAAACCCAGGCCATGAGGTTTTTCAAGTGCCTTTACTTGCTAAGCTGTCTAGCAAGTACTACTCTTTATCAGTTTTTGTACAGTTTGGCTAAACAAAGTGGTTTGGATAAAAGCAGTAGTTCCAATTCCTAAGGAGGATGGGTCTATGGGAAATAAAATTTATCATTTCCCGATTATTCCTGTGTTTTAGTCTTGTGTTTGTGGAGGAAGGATTTTACTTTATGTCTTCTCAGTCAGTATCCTGTTTTTGATCCTGTAGTGTAACACACACACACACACACACACACAAACACAATGTGTATAAAATTCTACCTGTAAGTAATGTCTTCTTACTGCTAGAAACTAAATAGTCTCCCATGAATAAAAATTATTTTATTAGCTTTCCTTTACCTTACCTCGGGGTAGTGGCAGTTTGAAGTTATGAGGTTGTTTTAAATGAAACTGCTGCATTTCAATTTTTTAAGATATTGTATCAGGCTAAAATGTACTGATATGGCTGTCCGAAGTCCCTTATAATCCATCAATACTTTGCTTCTTCAAATCTCCTTTGATTCATAAACATTTAATTAATTCCCAAACTATTAATATTATATGATTATCGAAGAAACTTGTGTATATATAAAGACTGGGGAGACTTGTTTTCTTATGCATGTTTGTTGTTTTGTTTTGTCTTATAAATACAATGCACATGAAGTTATTCAGTCCTCTGAAAACTCTGACATTTCATTAGCTTAACACTGTTGCCCCAAAGGAAGTTCTTAGAAATAGAGTAGTTGTCCATTGTGAGTGTTCAACCAGTGAGAGATGTCTACACAAAACTTGGAAAGGAAATATTCCTCAATGAGCCATAGAAACATGACATTAGCATGTGATATTATGACATTTAGACTACTGATGCCACACATAGGAATTCAGTATTAGCATCTTTACATGTAATGACAGCACATCTGTAGTTTTAGCCCAGGCACTGCTCCATGTACTTCATATCCATTACCTCCCCTAATTGTCATATTGACTTGAAGAACACAAATGCTTCTTATAATTGAGGACCAGACAGTGCTGATTATCTTACAGACAAAGATTGACATTGTGGAATGGTAAGAAACACTCCTCAATCAAACTCCATACTCTCAAACCTTTATGTCAGCCTGCTCTCTGTACTTGTAGCAAGACACTTGAGATATACAACTTAAAAGAGAAAAACAACATTAATTCTGGCTAACTCATCCAGAGGTGTCAGGTCATAGCTATTTGGCTTTGTATTTGGGTCTACAGTGAGATGTCACAGGATGCATGAATGTGCAGTGGAGTAGTACTCCTATCCTGAGATGCCAGCCAGGGTCCCAGGACTCCTTCAATGTCAGACATCCTTATGCTAGGTTCCATTACCTCCCATTGGTCCTGTCAGCTGTAGACTACACTTTTCAACACAGGAGCGTATGGGTCATGTTTTGCATCAAAACTTCAACAGCCATATTAGTCAGATCTCATTTTCTGGAGGAGTCCAAAAAAAAAGCAAAAGAAAGATCTTCTAAAGGCTCAAAGACCTAACTAATTCATGAGCCAGAAAATACTTTCTTTAAACTCCAAGACAATGACTTCTCAATAATATAAGTTCATATCCAATATCATAGTGCCTTTCACTATATCAACTCTTCTACATACAGCAATAAATAATCATGCGTTAACAGCACTGTTCGCAACAAAGTTAATCAACCTAGGTACATGTAAATAGATTAGATCAAAGTGACAGAGTTATATGCACATATGAAACATATTCCTTCTTTGAAAAAATATTATGGGACTCATACTTCCAGAAATATAGATGAACACAGCACATGTAGTAAAGGACTGCCTTGTCTGGCTTCAGTGGGAGAGGATGCATCAAACCCTATAGACTTGATGCCCCAGGGGAGGGGATCCCTGGGTGAGCACACTCACTGAGATGAAGGGGAAGGAGGATGAGGTAAAGAACCCTGGGAAAGGGGACAGGGTGGGAGAAACATTTGGGATGTAAATAAATAAAATAATAGTTTTTAAAAAATAACATAAGGAAGGCACAGAGAAACTATACTGTTTAACCTGAGTTACATGTTGCAGATAAAATGAAGCATTGAATGACAGCAGTTGGCTCTGGAGCCAGAAGAAAAGATGAGAGATGTTTATATAAGAGTACAAAGTTTCTAATTGGTCACAAGACAGACCTCAACAAATATAAGAAGATCGAACTAATCCCATGCCGCCTATCAGATCACTATGGAGTAAAAGTGGTCTTCAATAGCAACAAAAACAACAGAAAACCCACATACACGTGGAAACTGAACAATATTTTACTCAATGATACCTTGGTCAAGGAAGAAATAAAGAAAGAAATTAATGACTTTTTAGAACTTAATGAAAATGAAGACACAGCATACCCAAATCTATGGGACACAATGAAAGCAGTGCTAAGAGGAAAACTCATAGCCCTGAGTGCCTCCAAAAAGAAACGGGAGAGCTCATACACTAACAGCATAATGACACACCTGAAGTCCCTGGAACAAAAAGAAGCTATTTCACCCAGGAGGAGTAGAAGGCAGGAAATCATCAAACTCAGGGCCGAAATCAATCAAGTAGAAACAAAAAGAACCATACAAAGAATCAACAAAACCAGGAGCTGGTTCTTTGAGAAAATCAACAAGATAGATAAACCCTTAGCCAGACTAACCAAAGGGCACAGAGACAGTATCCACATTAACAAACTTAGAAATGAAAAGGGAGATATAACAACAGAAACTGAGGAAATTAAAAAAAAAATCATTGCATCCTACTGCAAAAGCCTATACTCAACACAACTGGAGAATCTGGAGGAAATGGACAGTTTCCTAGACAGATATCTGACACCAAAATTAAATCAGGATCAAATATATCAACTAAACAGTCCCATAACACCTGAAGAAATAAAAAGGGTCATAGAAAGTCTCCCAACCAAAAAAAGCACGGGACCAGATGGCTTCAGTGCAGAGTTCTATCAGACCTTCATAGAAGACCTAACACCAATACTCTTCAAACTATTCCACAAAATAGAAACAGAAGGAACTTTACCCAACTCATTCTATGAAGCCACAATTACACTGATACCAAAACCACACAAAGATCCAACAAAGAAAGAGAACTTCAGGCCAATTTCTCTTATGAATATTGATGCAAAAATACTTTGCCAACCGAATCCAAGAACACATCAAAACAATCATCCACCATGATCAAATAGGCTTCATCCCAGGGATGCAAGGATGATTCAATATAAGGAAATCCATCAATGGCATCCACTACATAAACAAACTCAAAGAAAAAAAATGAGTACAAAGTTTCAACTAAACAAAACCAAAATTTCTAGAGATCTATTGTACTATAATGTCACAATAGTTATCATCTTGCTGTACAGTGTATTTGAAATTTGTAAAAGAATAGGTTGCCTGTGGTATCACTACACACAAACAATAACTATGGAGATAATAGGTATATGAATTTAATGGTAGTAATTGTTTCACTACATATGGAATAAAGAATTAAATCCTATTCATACTGAAAAGGAAAGCTGTTATTAGATTCTTAGACTCATGATTTACCTAATTCATCCAGTTACCTGGTCAAAGACCACTGGTTCTGAGAGCCGAGCCTCACAGGATGCCCATAAGCCTTCATCCTGGCTGGTTTCCTAAGAACCATCTGTTCACTTTGCATCCTTCAGAATACTATTTTTATTTGCCAGGGTTTCTGCATTCCACACAAGGTCCTTGATTATACTACCCCATGTGTGAGCTTCTGCCATGGCCCTCCACCTTGACTTTAATGGATGTAGATTCAGGAGTCCTCACTTTACGTCTACTTCTGCCTTGGATTCACAATCACCTCAAGAGCCGCTTGATGTAGTGAACAAAGAAGGCTCCATATGCCCGGACTTGTGATAGCATGTCAAATGGTGAACACTGAATAAATGAAAGATTTATAGCTACAGTGTCTATACACCACTTCGCACTAGTCACAATGTACCATCCCAGTTCTGATCTGAACCTTGTATAAATTTCTCTTTACTCACCAATTAAAATTAAGTTGATCACGTAACTGGTGTAAATCTGTTTACTTCTCCAGCTATCACTAAAGCATACGTTCTTAAAACACCTTCTGTACATCCTGAAACAGTCACCTACATAGGTACCAAACTTTACTGGTACCACACCTGACTGTGGCACCAGATGATAGACTTAGCCATCATTTATCCCACTGCTGTGAAATCTACCCCTCCCTGTTGACAGACAGGTAGTAAATTGACATAAGTGACTTTGAAACAATTACCTAACCCCTGAAAATTAAATTAAATTCTCCAACCACAAAATAAAGGTAATAACCTCTTAGTGAAAATCAAATAGGCAGCCAAATAAAAGGTAACAAAAATGGCCCGTGCCCCATCCCTTCCTGGGGTTCTACTATAGCCTACTGATTTTTCTCATCTCTCACATCTGATGGGATGAACAAGGAACCTTGCTTATTTCAACCCATACTGAATCTGTAACTGTCTCTCACTACTTTCCCTAAATGCACCAGTCCGCAGATTGAAACCAATCCCTCACTGATTTCTTCAAGTTCTACATTCATGCTGCTCTATTGTATATGTTCATTTTTAATATATAAATCAGTCATATCCCTTCCTTACTCTAAACACTCAGAAAAATATTCAACTAAAATAGAGACAAAATTCAAATGCCATTGCTATGAACAAGATCCTCTGCAGTGTATCTCAAGGTACTACCTCAAACTCCATTCCATATGAAGTAACCTGTTCAGTGTATTCTGAGTTCTGGAATCATTGTGGTCCATTTAACTCCTGTGCACATTCTTGCCTCTAGGACATTTCACTCTTCCCTCTGCCTCCTCTTCCAGTAGATTCTCAGCAGACATTATGAAGGTTGCTGCCTGAGATGGATGCTGTTCTTCATGACAGGCAAACTAGCCTCTGTCTTCAAAATACTGCATCCCTTCCTTGTCATTTCTTTCCCTTCAAAGCACTTACTTATAATTATAGGATTATAAATTTGCTAGTTCATTGCTTTCTCAGGGTATTCATATAAATAATCTCTGTAAAAATAATGAATGTAGCATTTTACAATATTTACAGTAGATTGGCTCCTGGGAGGAACATAATAAATATTTATTAATTTAAAAAAATTCACCAGCCAAATGTATGACAACAATATCCACAATAGAAAAAAATTACACCCTTTTCCTACCAAATCCATTTTATTGCCTGTGTTCCTTGCTGCACTGGTAGTGGGACCCTGGATCCATTTCATCTAAGTGTCCTCGACAGCCTAAGGCATGTGTCAACCAGTAAATATTTAGTAAAGGGAAATAATTCACTGATTTTGTGATTTGTGACACTTGAGTCTTAGCAATCTAACAGGATTTGGGGGAAGTTATTATTTCCATCCCATGACTGCAGAAAAATAAGAGGAAATGTTTAACCCATAACCATATACATATGAAAAATAAATGAGTGAACAGGAAAAGCCAGATGAGGCCAGGCATGTAGGCTGCAGCAGATGGGGAAAAGCAGGGAATATATGCTTGGAAAATCGAACTTGATTCTCTATTATCTTTCAAAACAGTTGCACAAATTAGCAATGCAATAATCACATTCATTTCCTCATGTCATATAACGGCTCTGAGTTTAAACTTTACAGTTATGACATCCAAACAATCCATTCAACTGAGGAACTGGCCAGTCTCTCATTTATTCTCTGCAGTGTGGCTGGCCAATTTCTTCTTCCATTTAATTTACATGAAACTTTCAGTAATATCCATCTGTGCTGGATTTTGAATATCAAGTCATTTCAAAATTCCCTCTTTGACAAACATCTACTTATTATTTACCTATTCATCCATACATTCATGCATTTCCTGATTCTTCATATGTAGTGAGTACCCATCATATATGAGACACTGTACTAGAAATCAAATATCACATTTCAAAATATAATTATATGAGTATGTGTGTACTTGAATATTTTAGAATAGTAATTTTTATTCAATAATAGCAGCCATCATGGATTTGGCATCTTATAAATTATGAAGCTTTTGTAAAGGGATAGGTTTATTCATTGTGTAAATGCCAAGTGGAATGCTTATGATGTACTTACTACTTGGTAAGGAGATGAGTCAAAATCCCTGACTGACCTTTATTCTATGTCAGAGGAAAAGGGAGGCACAAAGCATGCATGTTAGCAGGCATTCTTCTTTACAGTAGATGCAGGAATGTCATGTATACAACCCTTACTTTATGCGTGGAGCAACTAAGGACCCTCTGTTTAGTAGGAAGCCAAAGATCGCACTGTTTGTAAATGAAAAAAATTAGAATGTAAATAAAATTTATTAGCTCCAAAACTGATTCTAAGTCTTCCTTCTTTGTCTGCCCCTTTTTGTTTCTCTATTTCTAAATAAGCGATCCAAAAGTCATCAGGAAGGACAGGGTAAGATTGACTTCATTGAAATCTAGGTGGGGTCAGCAGTGGTATTCCAGAGCTGGTTTGTGTAATAATGACTACTTTCAGTTCTGTGGTATATAAGACCCAACAGAGAGTGGGGAATGGAGACTTCACCTGGGTACCAAGAGAAGCTTTCCAAATGCACAAAGAAAAACCCATATTTCTACTTATGAAACATTTGAAAGATTGTATGCGTGCCTCAATCTCTCCATAACCAAAACCTCTCCTCGCTCAGAAAAAGCACAAATTCTCCCTCTTTAGAGATGAAATCTAACAGCATATTTTAAGTACACTTTGTGGAGTAGAAGATATTCATATATCCATTATGAAAAGCTTATATTGTCTCAGATAAAAAGCAATGGAAGCATGATGACTTTCCTGCATTCATTCTGAAAGTACAATGATAAAATAATAAAGCAAGTGTACTTATTTATTGTGATTAAAATATTTTGTTTATTTGTTTATGTAGATCCCAAATGCTGCTCTGATCTCAGTGTCCCACTCACAGTTTCCCTCCCTCAATCCCTCTCCCTTCTCCTCTGAAAGGATAGGCCACCTGCAGGATTAGGAGCATCCTCTTCCACTGGGGCAAGGCAAGTCAGCCCTGATTGGAAGCTGACTCAACAGTCAGGCTTTAGGGACAGTTCCCTGCTCCAGTTGTTGGGGTACCCACATGGAAACTGAGCTGCCTTTCTGCTACATATGTATAGCATATGTAGGGGCCTCATTTCAGCCTGTGTATGCTCTTTGATTGGTGGCTCATTCTCTGAGAGCTCCCAGTTGTCCAGGTTATTTGACTCTGTTGGTCTTCCTGTGATCTTCCTTCCCCCAACTCATAACATTCCCAACATCAGTCTAATGTTTGACTGTGGGTTTCTGTACCTGTTTCAGGCAGCTACTGAGGAGAGGCTCTCAGAGGACAGTTATTCTAGGTTCCTGTCTTCAAATTAACAGAATAGTATTAGCAAAGTCAGGGAGGGTTGCTTGTGCATGAAATGAGGCTCAAATTGGGCTGATTATTGGTCAGCCATTTCTTCAGCCTCTGCTCTATCATTGTCACTGAATTTCTTTAAGAGAAGACAAATTTTAGGTCAAAAATTTGTGAGTAGGTTAGTGTCCTTATCCCTCTACTAAGGGACTTGCCTGGCTACAGGAGGTGGCTTCCTCAGTTTCCATGTTCCCAATATTTGGCATCTCAGCTAAGGTCACTCCATTGATTCCTAGGAGTCTTCCACATCTCACATCTTTCGGACTTCCTAGAGATTTTCCCCATCCCCAACTCCCTGAAGCTGCAGTTTTCTATTTATTCTCCTGGACATCTGTCTCTCTCTCTTGTCTCTTCCCACACATGATCCTGACCCTGCCCCCTTCCACTACTCATCCCTTCTCCCACTGAGTTCCATCTCTCCTTCTGCCTTTTATGACTATTTTATTCCCCCTTCTAAGTGAGTTTCAAGCAACCTTTCTTGGCCCTCCTTCTTGTTTAATTTCTTGGGGTCTGTATCATGTGTATCCTGTATTTTATGGCTAATATCTACTTAACAGTGAGTAGCATATACTTTTGGATCTGAGCTGCCTCACTCAGGATATTTTCTAGTTCCATTCATTTGTCTGCAAGTTTCATGATGTCCTTGTTTAAAATAGCTAAATAGTATTCTATTTTTATAAATGGATCACATTCTCTCTAGCCACTATTCTGTTGAGGGACATCTGTGTTTTTTCCACTTTCTTTCTATTACAAAGCTGCTATGAGCATAGTGGAGCATGTGTCCTTGTGGTCTTTTGGAGCATCTTTTGAGTATATGCTCAGGAGTGATATAGCTGGGTCTTCAGGTAGAAGAATTTCCAATTTTCTGAGAAACTGCCAGATTGATTTCCAGAGTGGTTGTACAAGTTTTGCAATCCTAAACAAACCAGAATAGAAAACATGAAATTGCCTGTTGATTTACATACAAATCAAAAGCATAAACTTTTCAGAAATATTACTGAATAGTTCTGACAAGAAAGAGGTTAAAGACACAGGATCTACTTTGATATTACACCCATCCCTCCCAATATGTTAAAAAATAAACATATTGTTCAGAGGACATGGAGCAGCCACTCAATAATACTCACATATATGTGAGTATTATTCTTTCATATTTGAAACTTTTCAGCTGGTTTGGGACAATGTAATAAAATTGTTGTTTATTTTCTGTAAATAACTCAAGAATAGCTGAAATTTCATGGCCATATTCAAATCAAGAAGGCAATTGATCCTATATAATTAAGTATCTTGGAAGCATACAGAACCTCTATTCAGTTAAAATATACAAAGTCCATTAAAAAAGGGAGAAATTAAGCCTAAACTTTATTGTAAAATTCTCAATCAGATTCTTTGTATTTACTTGGGAGGGAGCTACTTGTTGCTTTGTGCTTCTATAAAAGGGAACAAACCCTGTCTCCTAAATTATTCATGTGTTCTATTGAGTAAGATCACAGCAGTTGGTATGAGATCATCAATCCACAATGTGTCATAATACTGTCTTGCTCAAGGAACACACAGTCAGGAACTGCCATCAATCTTTGTTTGTGTGATGCTCAGCCTGCAGTTTCTGCTATTCAAGACTATCTTAGCCTCTCTCAACTTTTGAAATTCACTTTGTCACTGTGGATAAATCCTATTCTTAATTGCCCATTGAATCACTTATAAAGCCAGAAAACATACTAGCCAACTTCTCAAAATGAAGGAAACATATAACAAGTTGAAATATATGAAAAGAATAGCAAGTGATCTTAAAGCCTCTGGTGCAGCTCACTCTGTTTAATATATTTGTTCTCAGCTCTGTGTGCAGTCAACAATGGAGAAGTTATTTACATAGTAGCCTCACCACTTCTCACTCTTAGTCTTTTCCCTAAACATAAGGCCATAAGCTATTATCCATATTGCATGTGGTTGCTTACACTGTAATATTAATCCTTACTAAACATCTCTTTACCAGAGTGGTTATTCAGACTTCTCACCAAACATAAGCCTGGCTACTCATTCAAATGATTCTTATTTCCTTACCATGAGCGTCTTCCTTTAAATATTAGTCAAATTCAGTGATTCTCTTGATTGACACCTGTCAGAGTACAAAATCTTTGGAACATCAACTTTCTTCCTTTCACATTGTGTTGACAACAAAGGCCAGTCATACTCACATGTATACACCGAAATTTTATTTTTATTTATATTCATTCTATTTTAACTGATTATACTGGCTGGCTTTGTGTGTCAACTTGACACAGAGTGGAGTTATCACAGAGAAAGGCATTTCAGTTGGGGAAGTGCCTCCATGAGATCTACCTGTGAGGCATTTTCTCAATTAGTGATCAAGTGGGGAGGGCCCCTTGTGGGTGGTACCATCCCTGGGCTGGTATTTTTGGGTTCTATAAGAGAGCAGGCTGAGCAAGCCAGTAAGAAACATCCCTCCATGGCCTCTGCATCAGCTCCTGCTTTCTGACCTGCTTGAGTTCCAGTCCTGACTTCCTTTTGTGATGAACAGCAATGCAGAAGTGTAAGCTGAATAAACCGTTTCCTCCCCAACTTTGTTTCTTGGTCATGATGTTTGTGCAGGAATAGAAATCCAACTAAGACACTGATCCACGAAATCTGTCCACACATATAGACTGCCCTTGGGTCAAAACGTTAAATACCTGGGAGTCTTGGGGTGTCTGGGTGACCGAAGTCATTGTTCTTCCCATGGGGTTATAAACCCCTTCAGATCCTCCGGACCACCCTCCAGATCCTCCATTGGGGACCCCAAGCCCATTCCAATAGTTGGTTGCTAGTTTCTGCCTCTGTATTTGTAAGGCTCTGGCAGGGCCCCTCTGAAGACAGCCATGGCATCCTCCTTTTGGTACATGCTTCTCGTCATAGTGTCAGGGTTTGGTGACTGTTTATAGGATGGATCCCCAGGTAGGGCACTCACTACCAAGGGGTACACATAGCTCCAGCCAAAAATGTGACAGAGGAATGCCTTGTTGGGCATCAGTGGGAGGAGTGGTCTTTGGTCAGGTAAATGCTCAGTAGAGGCCCCAACAAAGGGAAATGGATGGGGGGGTGGTTCGGGAGAGGTGGGAGTGTGTCGGGTATAGCGAAATATACATGGAGGTAGGGGTGGGAGGAGGGGTAGGAAATTTTTGGGGAGGGGGCTTTTGGGAGGGGGGAAATTGGGAAAGATTTTACCATTGGCAATATAAATAAAGAAGATGGGCGGGAGCAGCAGCAGCTTGTCCAGCAGAAGGGCCACCATCAGTGAAAGCAAGGTGACAGGGTCCAGGCAGGCCCTGCGGCCACTACCACTGACCATCGCTGGCCAGCTGGGCTGCAAGCAGCGGATTTACATAGCTTTTCACCACACTGAAGCCACATCAGAACTCTGCATCCTGCCAGTCAGTTATGAGAGACTCTCCACTATCTGGGCTCTTGGACACCAGAAAGAACCAACGACAGACTTAGCCCAAGGCCAACTTCGCGAGGGTCTAAGCCCAACAGGCATTGGACTGTACCCAGGCCCTGGGCTGTCCAGTGGGCCATCTGTGTGCCAACCCGGCCAGGAGGTTATCAGCCTGGCAGACTGTCCCAGGACTTGCAGAGGGCATGCTCAGTGCCATCTTGGCTACCTGACAGAACCAGTTAGCAGTCATAGCCTGAAGAGAACTTTGCTCAGGCCTAAGCCTGTCAGGTTTTTGCCTGGACTCAGGGCCTGAACAGCTAGGCTAGCCTTGTGTGCACCAACACGGTTGGGGGATTAGCTGCCTGGCAGAGTGATCAGCACTCGGAAAAGATCCCCGCAGCATACACCATCAGCACTCCCTGAAGGAACAAACGGGCATCACCTGGTTCACAGAGACAATCTGGGGCAAGGCACACTAGGGCTACAAGGGCACCCAAGAGGAGGGCAGGACATCAGCAATCTGCAACAGGGAAAACCAAGCCATCCAGTGTTGCGAAAATAGCCTTACAGCCTCATAGGAGGCTCAAACACCAGCCAGAGACAAGACCAACTAACACCAGAGATAACAAGATAGCAAAAGGCAAATGTAGGAATGCTACCAACAGAAATCTAGGCAATATGGCAGCGTCTGAACCAAACTCTCCAACAACAGCAAGTCCTGGATAGCACAACACATCAGAAAAACAAGATTTGGATTTAAAATCACTGGTCATGATGCTGCTAGAGGAAAACAAAAAAGGGCATAAATGAATCTCTTAAAGAAATACAGGGGAACATGAATAAGCTAGAAACCCGTATAATGGAAACATAAATATCACTTAAAGAAATTCAGGAGAATAAGGTTCAAGAGATAGAAGCCAATAAAGAAAAATCACAAAAAATAAATAAATAAATAAAATAAAAATAAATAAAAAATAAATAAACTTAAAGGAATGCAGGGGAAATTGAGTCAACAGGCAGAAGTCATGAAAGAGGAAACACAAAAATCTCTTAAAAGAATTACAGGAAAATACAAACAAATGAAGAAACTGAGCAAAACCATCCGGGATCTAAAAAAAGAAGTAGAAACAACTAAGAAATCACAAAGGGAGACAACTTTGGAGATAGAAAACCTTGGGAAGAAATCAAGGGCCATAGGTGCAAATATCAACAACAGAATACAAGAGATGGAAGAAAGAATCTCAGATGCTGAAGATACCATAGAAACCATTGATTCAACAGTCAAAGAAAATGTGAAATGCAAAATGCTTGTATCCCAGAACTTCTAGGAAATCCAGGACACAATGAGAAGACCAAACCTAAGGATTATAGGTATAGATGAGAGTTAGGATTTACAACTAAAAGGGCCAGCAAATATCTTCAACAAAATTATGGAAGAAAACTTCCCTAACCTAAAGAGAGAGAGATGCCCATGAATATACAAGAAGCCTACAGAACCCCAAACAGACTGGACCTGAGCAGAAATACTTCCTGTCACATAATAATCAAAACACCAAATGTAGTAAACAAAGAAAGAATATTAAAGGCAGTAAGAGAAAAAGGTCAAGTAACATATAAAGGAAGACCTATCAGAATCACACCAGACTTCTCACCAGAGACCATGAAAGCTAGAAGATGCTGGGCAGATCTCATGCAGACTCTAAGAGAAAACAAATGTTAGCCAAGATTACTAAACCCAGCAAAACTCTCAATCACCATAGATGGAGAAACCAAGATATTCCATGACAAAACCAAATTTACACAATATCTTACCACAAACCCAGCCCTACAAAGAATAATAAGAGGAAAACTCCAATACAAGGAGAGAAAATACACCCTGGAAAAAGCAAGATAGTAACTTTCTTTCATCGAATCCAAAAAGAAGATAACCAATCAAATATGAAAATAACATCAAAAATGAAAGGAAGTAATAATCACTATTCCTTAATATCTCTTAACATCAATGGACTCAATTCCCCAATAAAAAGACATAGACTAACAGACTGGATACATAAATAGGACCCTACATTTTGCTGCATACAGGAAACACACCTCAGTGTCAAAGACAAAAACTACCTTAGAGTAAAAGGCTGGAAGACAATTTTACAAGTCAATGGTCTTAGGAAACAAGCCAGAGTAGCCATTCTAATATCAGATAGAATTGACTTTCAACCAAAAGTCATCAAAAGAGACACGGAAGGACACTTCTTGCTGGACAAAGGAAAAATTCACCAAGAAGAACTCTCAATTCTGAACAACTACACGCCAAATGCAAGGGCACCCACATTCGTAAAAGAAACTTTACTAAAGCTTAAAGCACACATTGCTCCTAACACAATAACTGTTGGTGACTTCAACACTCCACAATCCTCAATGGACCGATCAGGAAAACAGAAACTAAACAGGGACACAATAAAACTAATTGAAGCTTTGGACCAATTGAATTTGACTGATATTTATAGAACATTTCACCCTAAAGCAAAAGAATATACCTTTTTCTCAGCACCTCATGGTACCTTCTCCAGAATCGACCATATAATTGGTCACAAGACAGACCTCAACAAATATAAGAAGATCGAGCTAATTCCATACCTCCTATCAGATAACTATGGAGTAAGAGTGGTCTTCAATAGCAACAAAAACAACAGAAAGCCCACATACACATGGAGGCTGAACACTACTCTACTCAATGACATCTTGGTCAAAGAAGAAATAAAGAAAGAAATCGAAGACTTTTTAGAATTTAATGAAAATGAATGCACAACATACCCAAATCTTTGGGACATAATGAAAGCAGTGCTAAGAGGAAAACTCATAGCCCTGAGTGCCTCCAAAAAGAAATGGGAGAGAGCATACACTAGCAGCTTAATGTCACATGTGAAAGCTCTGGAACAAAAAGAAGCTAATTCACTCAGGAGGAGTAGAAGTCAGGAAATCATCAAACTCAGAGCTGAAATCAATCAAGTGGAAACAAAGAGAACCAAACAAAGAATCAAAGAATGCAGGAGCTGGTTCTTTGAAAAAAATCAACAATATAGATAAACCCTTAGCCAGACTGACCAAAGGGCACAGAGAAAGTATCCAAATTAACAAAATTAGAAATGAAAAGGGGGATATAAGAACAGAAACAGAAGAAATTCAAAAAAATCATCCAATCCTACTATAAAATCCTATACTCAACACAACTGGATAATCTGGAGGAAATGGACAATTTCCTAGACAGATACCAAATACCAAAATTAAATCAGGACCAGATAGATCATCTAAACAGTCCCATAACCCCTATAGAAATAGAAGGGCTCATAGAAAATCTTCCAACCAAAAAAGCACAGGACGAGATGGTTTCAGTGCAGAATTCTATCAGACCTTCAAAGAAGACTTAACACGAATATTCTTCAAAATATTCCACAAAATAGAAATGAAAGGAGCTCTACCTAACTCCTTCTACAAAGCCATTATTACACTGATACCAAAACCACACAAAGAAACAACAAAGAAAGAGAACTTCAGACCAATTTCCCTTTTGAACATCGATGCAAAACTACTCAATAAAATTCTTGCCAACCGAATCCAAGAACATATAAAAATGATCAACACATCCACCATGATCAAGTAGGCTTTATCCCAGTGATGCATGGATGGTTCAATGTAGGAAAATCTATCAATGCGATCCACTACATAAACAAACTCAAAGAAAGAAAACACATGGTCATTTCATTGGATGCTGAAAAAGCATTTGATAAAATTCAGCATTCTTTCATGCTTAAAGTCATGGAAAGAAAAGGAATTCAAGGCCCAAATCTAAACATAGAAAAAGCAATAAAGAGCAAATCAGTAGCCAACATCAAACAAAATGGAGAGAAACTTGAAGCAATCCCAATAAAATCAGGCACTAGACAAGGCTCCCCCCTCTCTCCTTATCTTTTCAATATTGTACTTGAGGTACTAGCTCAGGCAATTCGACAACATAAGGATGTCAAAGGGATACAAATTGGAAAGGAAGAAGTCAAACTATCACTATTTGCAGGTGATATGATAGTCTACCTAAGTGACCCAAAAAACTCCATTAGAGAACTCCTACAGCTGATAAACAACTTCAGCAAAGTGGCAGGTTATAAAATCAACCCAAGCAAATCAGTAGCCTTCCTATACTCAAAGGATAAGCAGGCTGAGAAAGAAATTATGAAAATGACATCCTTCACAATAGCCACAAACAGTATAAAGTACATTGGTGTGACTCTGACCAAACAAGTGAAAGATCTGTATGACAAGTACTTCAAGACACTGAAGAAGGAAATGGAAGAAGACCTCAGAAAATGGAAAAATCTTCCATGCTCATGGATTGGCAGGATCAATATAGTTAAAATGGCCATCTTGCCAAAAGCAATATACAGATTCAATACAATACCTATCAAAATCCCAACTCAGTTCTTCATAGACTTGGAAAGAGCAATTCTCAAATTCATCTAGAATAACAAAAAACCCAGGATAGCTAAAACTATTTTCAACAACAAAAGAAATTCTGGGGGTAGCAGTATCCCTGACCTCAAGCAATACTACAGAGCAATAGTGTTAAAAACTGCATGGTATTGGGACAGTGACAGGCAGGCAGATTAATGGAACAGGATTGAAGATCCAGAAATGAACCCACACACCTATGGCTACTTGATCCTTGGCAAAGGAGCTGAAAACATCCAATTTAAAAAAGATAGCCTTTTCAACAAATGGTGCTGGTTCAACTAGAAGTCAGCATGCAGAAGAATGCGAATTGATCCATTCTTATCTCCTTGTACTAAGCTCAACTCCAAATGGATCAAGGACCTCCACATAAAGCCAGACACTCTGAAGCTAATAGAAAAGAAACTGGGGAAGAACCTTGAGGACATCAGTACAGGGGGAACGTTCCTGAACAGAACACCAATAGCTTATGCTCTAAGATCAAGAATAGACAAATGGGACCTCATAAAATTACAAAGTTTCTATAAGGCAAAGGACACCATCAAAAGGACAAATCGGCAAACAACAAATTGGGAAAAAAATCTTTACCAACCCTACATCAGATAGAGGGCTGATATCCAATATATACAAAGAACTCAAGAAGTTAGACCCCAGAAAACTAAATAACCCTATTAAGAAATGGGGTACAGAGCTAAATAAAGAATTTTTACCCAAAGAACTTCGGATGGCTGAAAAGCATCTTAAAAAATGCTCAACTTCATTAGTCATTAGGGAAATGCAAATCAAAACAACCCTGAGATTTCACCTTACACCAGTCAGAATGGCTAAGATTAAAAACTCAGGACACAGCAGGTGTTGGCAAGGATGTGGAGAAAGAGGAACACTCCTCCACTTCTTGTGGGGTTGCAAATTGGTACAACCACTCTGGAAATCAGTCAGGCGGTTCCTCAGAAAACTGGGCACCTCACTTCCAAAAGATCCTGCTATACCACTCCTGGGCATCTACCCAGAGGATTCCCCAGCAGGTAATAAGGATACGTGCTCCACTATGTTCATAGCAGTCCTATTTATAATAGCTAGAACCTGAAACAACTCAGGTATTCCTCAACGGAATAATGCATGCACAAAATGTGGTATTTATACACAATGGAGTACTACTCAGGCATTAGAAACAATGAATTCATGAAATTCTTAGACAAATGGATGAACCTGGAGAACATCATACTAAGTGAGGTAACCCAATCTCAAAAGATTAATCATGGTGTGCACTCACTAATAAGTGGATATTAGCCTTGGATATTGGAATACCCAAAACATAATCCACACATCAAATGATGTACAAGAACAATGGAGGAGTGGGCAGGTTCTGGAAAGATTCAGTGTAGTAGTATAGGGCAAAACCAGAACAGGGAAGTGGGAAGGTGTGGATGGGGGAAGGAAGAGGGCTTATGAGACTTTCGGGGAGTGGGAGGCCAGAAAAGGGGAAATCATTTGAAATGTAAATAAAAATATATCGAATTAAAAAAATATTAAAAATAAAAAATAAAAATGTAAAAAAATAAATAAATAAGTGAAGAAAATACTCAATAAAAATTATAAAAAAGAGATACATAATTCTTGAAATATTGTAATATTGCTATATTTAATATATAAATAAAAATTTTATAAAACAATAAACAAATTTAAATCCTCAAGTCCCCCCACATATTGTTATTTTTCTAGAACAGAGTATAGGTATGAATTACATATTTAGACAGAAGCCAGGAAGATAAATACTTTTTCCCACTTTTTTACTGTGGAAAATAACAACTGAACAAGTTTATGAACTATAATGAGATGCTTTGACATATATTTTATTATAGAAAGAAGCAATAAAGATAATAATATAAGGTTTCCGTCTGTGCCCAGTCTGTGCAACAGGAATTCATACCCAAATAGCTCTGGGAGACAGCTAGCCTCCCAGGAGTCCAGACAAGCTGGTGAGCATAGGTAAAACCACCACCTCTGTTGATAAAAATTCACCCAGAATCCTCTGGGCACAGGAACCAAAGAGCAGTCTCAGAAAGGAGCCTTCCAGTTTCTGTCTACCCCTGGAGCTGATCCTGTGCCACAGCACTACATACACAAATACCACCAGGAAAGAGCTGGTCTCCTAGGAGTGCTGAAACACCTGTGAGCACAGGTAAGATCAGCATGTCTCTTCAAATTCCTGGCCCAAACGAGACCCTCCCATTGCCATCAGGACACAAGAACCAAGGAACAGCTGAGGACAGGATATTTCTGGTTTCTATCTGCACCCCAGAGCTGAACCTGTACTACAGCTCTCCAGACCTAAATATCTCCCTGAGAAAACTGGTCTCCCACGAATACCGACAAACAGGCTTACAGGAGGGACAAGCCTCAGTCAGAGACAGCAGGACCAGCTAAACCAGAGATAACCAGATGGTGAAAGGCAAGGGCGAGAACATGAAACCAAGTTTACTTGGTATCATCAGAACTCATTTCTCTAAGAAAATGTCCATTCATTAGATGCTGAAAAAGCATTTGACAAAATTCAGCATGCTTTCATACTAAAAGTGTTGGAAAGGACAGGAATTCAAGGCCCATATCTAAACATAGTAAAAGCAATATACAGCAAACCGGTAGCCAACATCAAACTAAATGGAGAGACACTTGAAGCAATCCCACTAAATCAGGGACTAGACAAGGCTGCCCCCTCTCTCCATATCTTTTCAATATAGTTCTTGAAGTCCTAGCTAGAGCAATTAGACAACATAAGGAGGTCAAGGGGATACAAATTGGAAAGGAAGAAGTCAAACTGTCACTATTTGCAGATGATATGATAGTATACTTAAGTGACCCAAAAAACTCTACTAGAGAACTCCTACAGCTGATAAACAACTTCAGCAAAGTGGCTGGCTACACAATCAACTCAAGCAAATCGGTAGCCTTTATATACTCAAAGGATAAGCAGACTGACAAAGAAATTATGTAAATGACACCCTTCACAATAGCCACAAACAGCATAAAGTATCTTGGGGTGACTCTCACCAAACAAGTGAAAGACCTATGTGACAAGAACTTCAGATCTCTGAAGAAGGAAATTGAAGAATATCTCAAAAAATGGAAAAATCTTCCATGCTCATGGATTGGTAGGATTAATATAGTTAAAATGGCCATATTGCCAAAGGCAATCTACAGATTCAATGCAATCCCCATCAAAATCCCAACCCAGTTCGTCATAGAGCTAGAAAGAGCAATGCTCAAATTCATCTGGAATAACAAAAAACCCAGGATAGCTAAAACTATTCTCAACAGTAAAAGAACTTCAGGGGGATTCAGTATCCCAGACTTCAAACATTACTACAGAGCAATAGTGATAAAAACTGCATGGTATTGGTACAATATCAGGCAAGCGGATCAATGGAATAGGATTGAAGACCCAGAAATGAACCCACACACCTATGGTCACTTGATCTTCGACAAAGGAGCTGAAAGCATCCAGTGGAAAAAAGATAGTCTTTCCAACAAATGGTGCTGGTTCAATTGGAGGTCAGCATGCAGAAGAATGTGAATTGATCCATTCTTATCTCCTTGTAATAAGCTCAACTCCAAATGGATTAAGGACCTCCAAATAAAACCTGACACACTGAAACTAATAGAAAAGAAACTGGGGAAGACCATTGAGGACATGGGCACAGTGTAAAATTTCCTGAATAGAACACCAATAGCTTATGCTCTAAGATCAAGAATTGACAAATGGGACCTCATAAAACTACAAAGTTTCTGTAAGGCAAAGGACACTGTCAAAAGGACAAAACGTCAACCAACAGATTGGGAAAGGATCTTCACCAACCCTAAGTCTGACAGAGGGCTAATATCTAATATATACAGAGAACTCAAGAAGGTAGAACCTAGAGAACCAAATAACCCCATTAAAAATTTGGGTACCGAACTAAACAAAGATTTTTCACATGAAAAACTTTGGAGGGCTGAGAAACACCTTAAGAAATGTTCAACATCATTAATCATTAGGGAAATGCAAATCAAAACAACCCTGAGATTTCAAATCACACCAGTCAGAATGGCTAAGGTCAAAAACTCAGGAGACAGCACGTGCTGGCAAGGATGTGGCGAAAGAGGAACACTCCTCCACTGCTGGTGGATTTCCACTTTGGAAATCAGTCTGGCGGTTCCTCAGAAAACTGGGCATGGCACTTCCGGAGGACCCTGTTATACCACTCCTGGGCATATACCCAGAGGATTTACCAGCATGTAATAAGGACATATGGTCCACTATGTTCATAGCAGCCCTATTTGTACTAGCCAGAAGCTGGAAACAACCCAGGTGTCCCTCAACAGAAGAATGGATGCAAAAAATGTGGTATATCTACACAATGGAGTACTATTCAGACATTAGAAACAATGAATTTATGAATTTCTTAGACAAATGGATGGAGCTGGAGAACATCATACTAAGTGAGGCACTCAATGATAAGTGGATAATAACCTAGAAACTTGGAATACCCAAGAAATAATCCACATATTAAATGATGTCCAAAAAGAACAGAGGAGCGGCCCCTGGTTCTGGGAAGACTCAATGCAACAGTATAGGGAAATACCAGAACAGGAAAGTGGGAAGGAGTTGATAGAGGAACAGGGGGAGGGAAGAGGGCTTATGGGACTTGCGGGGAGTGGGGACCCAGAAAATGGGAAGTCATTTGAAATGTAAATAAAAAATACATCGGGAAAAAAAATCAACAAAACCAGGAGCTGGTTCTTTGAGAAAATCAACCAGATAGATTAACCCTTAGCCAGACTAATGAGAGGGCACAGAGACAGTATCCAAATTCACAAAATAAGAAATCAAAAGGCAGATATAACAACAGAAACTGAGGAAATTCGAAAAGTCATCAGATCCTACTACAAAAGCCTATAATCAACACAACTGGAAAATATGGATGAAATGGACAATTTTCTAGACAGATACAAAATACCAAAGTTAAATCAAGATCAGATAAACTAAGCAGTCCACAACCCCTAGAGAAATAGAAGCCTTCATTAATTCTCAAAACAACAACAACAACAAAACACCCAGGACCAGGTGGGTTTAGTATACTATCGGACCTTCAAGTAGGCCTAATACCAATATTCTTCAAACTATTCCACAAAAGAGAACAAAAGGAACACTACCCAATTTGTTCTATGAAGCCACAGTTACATGGATAACAAAGCCTTACAAAGACTCAACAAAGAAAGAGAAATTCAGACCAATTTCCCTTACCAATATCAATGGAAAAATACTCAATAAAATACTCGCAAACTGAATGTAAGGACACACCAAAACAATCATCCACCATGACCAAGTAGGCTTCATGCAGGGATTCATAAATGGTTCAATATACAGAAATCCATCAATATATTTCACTTCATAAAAAAACTTAAAGATTAAAAAAAAACACATAGTCATTTCATTAGATGCTGAAAAAGCATTTGACAAAATTCAACATCCATTCATGTTTAATGTCTTGGAAAGATCAGGAATTCAAGACTTATATCTAAACATAGTAAAAGCAATAAACAGCAAACCAGTAGCCAACATCAAACTAAATGGAGGAAACTTGAAGCAATCCCACTAAAATCAGGGACTAGACAAGGCTAACCTCTCTCTCCCTATCTATTTAATATAGTACTAGAAGTTCTAGCTAGAGCAATTAGACAATAAAAGGAAGTGCTCAATAAACCCGACTGTTAGCCAGTCTACTAGAATTTTTTTTCCTCAATTGAAGTTTCCTCTTCCTATACAACCATAGATTCTGTTGAGCTGACACCAAAGTTGGTCAGCACAATATCTGTAAGAAGTCTCAGATATCTTCACAGTGCATACTGGGAAGGGATAAATTAAACATTACAGCAAAAAAATATGACTTTAGAAAAGACAAAGATGATATCACTGTAGAACTTATGTATCCTAATTTATACTGTATACTTATGCATAAGTTATATAATCTACAATGAGAATAATAGATTTTCATGAGGTCTGTGATTCTAGCAAAGTATAAAGGTTAGTATACATCCCCAGCATTAGTGTGCTAAAAATGACTTTATTGTAAATAATCATTACACTGCTGGTGATAGAAGATTAGAAGACATCTTGTTTGTTGATGATGTCAGAAACTCTGTTTTTCATTTTGCCTTATAAAATTATTCACTGAAATCTTGTCCAAGACAGTTAGGATTTATGACTGTCGGCACTCATTTTCTATAAGCCCTCTAGTAACATGAGATAACAGAATCTGAAAGGCTTCTTAATCTAATTTTCCAAAAATTCAGGAAAGTTAATGAACTAGCTTGAACTTTTATGAAAATTATCTTTTGTAATTAGATCTTTCTTTGGGGACAAAGTTCATGGCTTTCACTGGGTTCTCAGATATTTTCCAAAGCCTTGGAGAGAACAGAAAACTTATCTCTCTCTAGCAATGACACATCTTATACCTTTAATTATTTTAAAATATATAAAAATTGCTTGACTTATCCAAACAACACACTGGATGAGAAAATATTCAATCACAAAATTCTATCAAATTCTAGAGAAATAAGCTAAGTTTTGATGGCAGAGAAAAAATTAATATCAGCAATGAAGGGAATATAATATTACTGAAAATTAAGCAGACATATCACAGGGACATTAAAATTTGCAACAACTCTGTACCCCACTTTTAATAGGGTTATTTGGTTCTCTGGGGTCTAACTCCTTGAGTTCTTTGTATATATCAGATATTAGCCTTCTGTCGGATGTAGGGTTGGTGAAGATCTTTTCCCAATTTGTTGGTTGCTATTTTGTCCTTTTGACAGTGTCCTTTGCCTTACAGAAATTTTGTAATTTTATGAGGTCCCATTTGTCAGTTCTTGATCTTAGAGAATAAGTTATTGGTATTCTGTTCAGGACCTTTCCCCCTGTGCCCATGTCCTCAAGGGTCTTCCCCAGTTTCTTTTCTATTAGTTTCAGTGTGTCTGGTTTTATGTGGAGGTCCTTGATCCCCTTGGAGTTGAACTTAGTACAAGGAGATAAGAATGGATCAATTCACATTCTTCTCCATGCTGACCTCCAATTGAACCAACACCATCCGTTGAAAAGGTTATCTTTTTTCCACTGGTTGTTTTTAGCTCCTTTGTTGAAGATCAAGAGACAATAGGTGTGTGGTTTCATTTCTGGGTCTTCAATTCTATTCCATTGGTCCACTTGCCTGTCACTGTACCAATACCATGCAGCTTTTAACACTATTGCTCTGTAGTGTTGCTTGAGGTCTGGGATACTGATTCCCCCAGAGTTCTTTTAATATTTAGAATAGTTTTAGCTATCCTGGATTTTTTGTTATTCCAGATGAATTTGAGAATTGGTCTTTCTAATTCTATGAATAACTGAGTTGGGATTTTGATGGCGGTTGCATTGAATCTGTATACTGCTTTCGACAAGATGGCCATTTTAACTATATTAATCCCGCCAATCCATGAGCATGAAAGATTTTTCCATTTTCTGAGGTTTTCTTCAATTTCCTTCTTCAGAGACCTGAAGTTCTTGTCATACAGATCTTTCATTTGTTTCATTAGAGTCATACCAAGATTCTTTGTATTGTTTGTGGCTATTGTGAAGGGTGTCATTTCCCTAACTTCTTTCTCAGCCTGCTTATCCTTTGAATATAGGAAGGCTGCGAGTTGCTTGAGTTGATTTTATAACCAGCCAATTTGCTGAAGTTGTTTATCAGCTGTAGGAGTTCTCAGGAGGAGTTTTTTGGGTCACTTAAATAGACTATCATATCATCTGCAAATAGTGATAGTTTGACTTCTTCCTTTCCAATTTGTATCACTTTGACCTCCTTATGTTGTTTAATTGATCTAGCTAGAGCTTCAAGTACTATATTGAAAAGATATGGAGAGAGAGGGCAACCTTGTCTAGTCCCTGATTTTAGTGAGATTGCTTCAAGTGGGGTACAGAGCTAAACAAAGAATTTTCACCTGAAGAAATTTGGATGACTAAGAAGCACCTTAAGAAATGTTCACCATCATTAGTTATTAGGGAAATGCAAATCAAAACAACCCTCATTCACAAAAGAACACACATGGAATGCAGTCACTGATAAGTGGATATTAGCCCAGAAGCTCAGAATACCCAAGACACAACTCAAATATCAGATCATTCCCAAGAAGAAGGAAGAAGGGGGCACTGGTCCTGGAAAAGCTTGATGCAGCATTGTAAGGGATTGCCAGGACAGAGAAGTGGGAGGGGGTTAATTGGGTGATGGGTGGAAGGAAGAGGGCTTATGGGACTTAAGGGTAGGGGGGAACTGGGAAAGGGAAAATCATTTGGAATGTAAATAAAGAATATAGAAAATAATTTTTAAAAAGGGATTTTGATGGGGATTGGACTGAATCTGTATATTGCTTTTGGCAAGATGGCCATTTTAACTATATTAATCCTACCAATCCATGAGCATGGAAGATTTTTCCATTTTCTGAGGTCTTCTTCAATTTCCTTCTTCAGAGATCTGAAGTTCTTGTCATATAGGTCTTTCACTTGTTTGGTGAGAGTCACCCCAAGATACTTTATGCTGTTTGTGGCTATTGTGAAGGGTGTCATTTACATAATTTCTTTCTCAGTCTACTTATCCTTTGAGAATAGAAAGGCTACTGATTTGCATGAATTGGTTTTGTAACCAGCCACTTTGCTGAAGTTGTTTATCAGCTGTAGGTGTTCTCTAGTAGAGTTTTTTTTGGGTCACTTAAGTATACTATCATATCATCTGCAAATAGTAATAGTTTGACTTCTTCCTTTCCAATTTGTATCCCCTTGACCTCCTTATGTTGTCTAATTGCTCTAGCTAGGACTTCAAGAACTATATTGAAAAGATATGGAGAGAGAGGCAGCCTTGTCTATTCCCTGATTTTATTGGGATTGCTTCAAGTTTCTCTCCATTTAGTTTGATGCTGGCTACCGGTTTGCTTATTGCTTTTACTATGTTTAGATATGGGCCTTGAATTCCTGTCCTTTCCAAGACTTTTAGCATGAACGGATGCTGAATTTTGTCAAATGCTTTTTCAGCATCTAATGAAATGTTCATGTGGTTTTTTTCTTTGAGTTTGTTTATGTAGTATATAGCATTGATGGATTTCCATATATTGAACCATCCCTGCATCCCTAGGATGAAGCCTACTTGATCATGGTGGATGATCATTTTGATGTGTTCTTAGATTCGGTGGGCAAGAATTTTATTGAGTATTTTTGCATCGATATTCATAAGGGAAACTGGCCTGAAATTCTCTTTCTTAGTTGGATCTTTGTGTGGTTTTGGTATCAGCGTAATTGTGGCTTCATAGAAGGAGTTGGGTAGTGTTCCTTCTGTTTCTATTTGGTGGAATAGTTTGAAGAGTATTGGTGTTAAGTCTTCTTTGCAGGTCTGATATAATTCTGCACTAAAACCATTGGGTCCTGTGCTTTTTTTTTTTTTTTTTTTTTTTTTTTTTTTTTTTTTTTTTTTTTGGTCAGAAGGCTTTCTATGACCCCTTCTATTTCTTTAGGGGTTATGGGTCTGTTTAGATGATCTATTTGATCCTGATTTAATTTTGGTATTTGGTATATGTCTAAGAAATTGTCCATTTCCTCCAGATTCTCCAGTTGTGTTGAGTACAGGCTTTTGTAATAGGATCTGATGATTTTTTGAATTTCCCCAGTTTCTGTTGTTCTATCTTCCTTTTCATTTCTAATTTTGTTAATTTGGATACTGTCTCTGTACCCTTTGGTTAGTCTGGCTAAGGGTTTATCTATCTTGTTGATTTTTTCCCAAGAACCAGCTCCTGGTTTTGTTGATTCTTTGTATGGTTCTCTTAGTTTCTACTTGATTGATTTCAGCCCTGATTTTGATGATTTCCTGTCTTCTTCTCCTGGGTGAATTAGCTTCTTTTTGTTCCAGGGCTTTCAGTTGTTCCATCAAGCTTCTAGTGTATGCTCTCTTCAATTTCTTTTTGGAGGCACTCAAAGCTATGAGTTTTCCTCTTAGCACTCCTTTTATTTTGTTACATAGATTTGGGTATGTTGTGTCTTCATTTTCATTAAATTCTAAAAATCTTTGATTTCTTTATTTCTTCTTTGACCAAGGTATCATTGTGTAGAGTATTGTTCAGTTTCCATGTGTATGTGGGCTTTCTGTTGTTTTTATTGTTACTAAAGACCACTTTTACTCCATAGTGATCTTATAGGAGGCATGGATTATTTAGATCTTCTTATATTTGTTGAGGTCTGTCTTGTGACCAACTATATGATCGATTTTGGAGAAGGTACCATGAGGTGCTGAGAAAAAGTTATATTCTTTTGCTTTGGGATGAAAAATTATATATATATATATATATATATATATATATATATATATATATATATATATATATATATATATCTGTTAAATCCAATTGGTCCAAAGCTTCAATTAGTTTCACTGTCTCCCTGTTTAGTTTCTGTTTTCGTGATCGGACCATTGAGGAAAATGGAGTGTTGAAGTCACCCAAGATTATTGTATTAGGTGCAATGTGTGCTTTGAGTTTTAGTAAAGTTTCTTTTATGAATGAGGGTACCCTTGCATTTGGAGCATAGATGTTCAGGATTGAGAGTTCTTCTTTTTGGATTTTTCCTTTGACCAGCAAGAAGTGTCCTTCCATGTCTCTAAAAAATTGCAACAACTAATTTGATAACTTAGATGAAAAAAGAAACAGTGTGTTAAGAAAAACTAATTGCTAAAAGTAGTGAAAAAAGAAAAGGGGCTTATAGAAATTGCAGATATTAAATTAGCAATTTTACAAATTTTTCATTCAAGGACATCTGAGTCCCTCTTGTAATCATTGCACTTTTATTTAACATTTTAGAAAATTTAAAACTTCCATAAGATAGAAAGATATCTAGAAAATCACAAGCTCCCACAAAATGGAAGAAAAATTTTACTTATTGGTTGGTTTTATGAAGTTAATGCCCCCCCCAGTACAAAAATAGTTAACAGCATCACAGGAAATTTGAAGACAAGTATCCCTATTGACACGAACATAGAGATCTTCAAAAAAATTCTAGAAAACTAAAAACAGTGATAGTGGTAGTCAAACTTCGTGCCCACTTTCCCTGTCCATGCTGTGATTTTTATCTGGCTTGGACTTGCACATATCATCTACATACTATGAAAACCTTTCCTTTAGTATGGAGACCAAGATCCAGACAAATATGTAAGCTTCTGTCAGGTGTATTCAATACTGTACTGGAGTTTACCCAGAGCAATTATTCAAATAAATGAAACAAGTCAAACATATGAGGAAGGAAAGTATAAAATTATCTTTATTTACATAAACTTGCATAGAAAATTTTCTTTTAAAACTGCACTAAAACCATAATTAGAAAAAAATAAAGTAGTTTATCTTAGTTACTAGATACAATGTAGAAATGTTCATCATACACTATACATAAATAATAATTATTCTAAAACTAAAATGAAGAAAGTAATTCAATTCTTTGCAGCATGAAAATAATGTCATTAAAAAATTAAGGACACGGCTTCAGGAATAGTTCAAATATTTGTCTTGCAAAGATAGAGACCTGTGTTTGACTCCCAAGAGTCATGTAAAAGAAGTTTAGTATCCGGCGGTAGTGGCGCACACCTGTAATCCCAGCACTCAGAGACAGAGGCAAGCGGATTTCTGAGTTGGAGGCCAACCTGGTCTACAGAGTGAGTTCCAGGACAGCCAGGACTACACAGAAAAACCCTGTCTTGAAAAAACCAAATCCATAAAACCAAAAAAAAAAAAAAAAAACGAAGTTAGTACAATAACACACATGTTATGTTAGTGCTTGAGAAATAGAGACAGACATCCTAGGCTAAATGTCATATTCTAGGCTGATGAAAGACCCTATTTTAAAAAATGGTTAACGGAACCTGAGAAACAATTATAGATTGCACACTGGCCTTTAAAATACAGACTCATAGAAGGAACCTCTTGTGCGTGCATGCACGCACGCACGCGCGCACGCGCGCGCACACACACACACACACACACACACGCACACACACACACACACACACACACACACACATACATTTTAGCACAAACATGAAGTCCCAAAAGAAACTAAAGATGATTACCTTGCCATGGGTAGAGACTCACCATTACTGAGAATACAATATTCTCTATTTGATCCTCCTATTGATTACACTTTTAATTAAAGTGTTAGATAACTTTCTGATTTTCCCATTAATTGACAGATCTTTTCTAAACTTCATAGGAAATGTACTATCAGTAGCTGTAAGAAATGAGGGATTACGTTGGAAAGTTTGACATTCATATATTTTTTAAAACCTCGTAAAAAACTAAAGTAAGCAAGACAGTGCACTGCTTGCATTAAGGTAAATTATTCAAGGAAATGGAATAGAATTCAGGGGCAAAAAATAAATCCTTATATTTATGCTCAATTTATTTTTAAAAAGTGTGCCATTAAAAATTCAATGGAGAAAATTTTTTAACAAATAGTGCTAGAATACACAAAAGAATGAAGTCAGCACCGTATCTCACTTTGTACAAAAATAACTCAACCGTATCATAGGAATTAATGAAAACGAACAAATATTATAAAATTGTTATAATAAAGCAGCTTTAAATGGAACCTTCTTGTTATTATATGTAGCTATGCTTTTTATAGATATAATACGAAAACACACCACACAGAGAAAAAGAGAAGAAAGGAGAAGAGAGAGAGAACTGATGTTGGTATAAATTCAGTGTGATAAGCATCATCAGTGAGGGGAAAGGAAACTCCCAGAATGAGAGAAAAGATTAACAAAATCGCATACATAAAAGTGGACTTCTATATAAACTATATAAAACCTTTAACAATAAAAATATAAGCTAATTTAAAAGATAAAGGATTAAAATACTTTTCTCTATAAAAATATATGCAAAGACCTAATAGGTAAAATTATTCTTTAGTCTCCAACTAATTAAGGAATCAAATTAATACAGTAAGATTTCCACTTCTCAGCAACTGATAGGCTCAATCATAAAGTGGAAACAAACCCAGATGACTACAAGTACACCTAGAGATGTTCAGAACAGACCCTGCCCCCACCAAGTGTTGGCAGCAAAACAAATAGAAGCAGTTGTTTTGTAAAACCACTTGACTGCTTCCTAATTGCTGTAAAGTTACCATAGGAATAGGCATTTCCAGTTAAGTGGTAAGAATATCTGTATTTCTGTCTGGTTTGTTTGTTTGTTTTTGTGGGAGTTATGAGGTTAGTGTTTAAGAGGTATGAGCCTTGATTTATGTGGGAAAATTTGTTCCAAGATCATATTACATCGATTGCTCTGTTACTATATTTAAATACATTGGTGATAACAATTTTACAAATTATTAAAACTTTAAAAAATCTTATAGTCAATGTAAAAATAGATTATAACATTAATTACATGTATCAGATAATCAGAACATTCTCATATTACTACAGCTAAGTCCTTAAGGGACTATAATTAACACAGCTATATAATGGCAAACTTCTAACACATTTCATGTGATTTCAGCCCCCATGCCTGATTTTACCCCAGCATCACTTCCCCCACGAAGCCTTTAGTGTATGTCCATGGAGGGTTAATTTTTCTTGTATTGCCTCACATACATCATCTACCAGTACCCCATCCTGTGGATAGAAGTCAGTCACAGTGGGTGCTGTGTCACTTACATATGCTTCAAAGGTTCATTGGAAGATGTTTGTACAGAAAAACACATATGAGGTCTTTAATCAATGGTTGAAAATTTGTGTTCAATGAACTACAACTAGATGGATGATACATTTTGCTTTATGTACTCAGTTGTTGACCAAGATATTCTACTTACCAACACTGGACATTCCTATACTATAGACAACATTTCTAGGGAGTTGAACTTTTGAAGAAATTCAGTGCTCTATTCCCACAAGAATACCAAGCCAACTTCAAATATGCAATTAAGTGTACTAATTCTCGGTAAGCGGCATCATTCCTGTCTACCTATGCAGGTATTTTTCTTCATTCACCAGCTGTCAGTCCTGGGCAAGCTTTTGAGGATTCTTTTAATTTGGGGACAGTTTTAAACATGTAAAAGACACCTGCTTTAATTTTACTGAAATTGCCTTAGAATTGAGTCTCTCATCAGGGCTCCAGAGTTCCCACCCATATTGGGTATACTTCAGTGAGTCACTGGGTGTTCATGCCTGCCAGCATTCACCATGTTATCAAGACTGGAAGGTGTGCCTTCTGCGTCATTCTTCAGGGAGACAGTGGTTAACCAAACATCTAGTAAATAAGTTACCCCTGTTTATTTTTTTCAAATTAGTAAAATTTCCCTTAAAAAAAAGAAATATCTCTTTCTTCCTCTTTTAAAATACTTGGGATCTAGATAGAAGTTCGATAAATTTCCCCAGGAGAAAGCTACCCCAGGCCATTCTTGTTTGTTGATTGTAAACTGCCACCCTCGAGGTTGACTTACTCTTTCCCTGTAAACTGAATTTATTGTTCAACTAGCATGTCCACAGAAAGATAAGCAAAGTGACTCCATTAGGCCCTGACTCCCATACTACCTGTGGCTTCACCATGTAACTTTAATTGGGCTTTCTCTCCATATATGTAGTATACATGCCCAATGACCTACATTTTTCCCATTAATTAATTTATTTATTCACTTTAAATTCTAATTGGAGTCCCCCTCCTCCCAGTCCCCCCTCACACAACTCCTCCCTTACCTAGTTCACCTCAGAGAAGGAGAGAGTTTCTTCTGGGTAACCAATTCATCCTGACACCTCAGGTCACTGTAGGACTAGATACAGTCTTTCCCACCAAGGCTGGACAAGACAGCCCAGCTAAGGAAGTATCGCTACTCTTAATCCATTTGGGAAGTCAAACATGTCAAACGTGAGGTCTCCATAACTCCTGAAGCATCTCCTCTTTCCTTTGCCAGTTCAGGTCCACTCCTATTCCTGGTTTCTGTAGCAAACCCTTGGATCACACACCGAGTACATATTCAGATCTGCAATAGCCCTCACACTGGTGCTCTACCACCTGCCTAAGCCAGCCTATACCCTTATTGAAACCCAGGAGCCTCAGTTGATGTCTTTCCAATCTTCTGGGGGATCCTGAGTCCCTGTCAATGCATTACCAACCAGAGCACCTAGCTGCTCACTACTAACCTCTCTCATCCTGTCAAACAGCAGCCTGGTAGTCTCAGACTTACAGATGGCCCACCTACCTGCCACCCCTTAAATAATCCCAATAGACAGGCTCCCTCCTCCAGTCCACTAATCCGATGCCCCTGAACACTGCAGAATGTTCTTTTCTGTGCATCTGTGTGTATGATGCTGTAAGCTACTCTTTAGTCAGATTCCATTCTCTCCATGAGGCATCCACAGATAATTCATTAAAATTATTCTCCAGCTTCTTCTTATCCTTACCTACTCATTCATTGGTTTAACAAACATTTCTTAGTTTTCTATTTTATACCAATCCAAAAACAGAAATGCTAAATGTAGTTGGTTATTTTCTGCGGTTATAGTGCTGTATGTGTGAGAGAGTGTGTGTTGTGTGTGTTTGTGTGTCCATCCATATGGGCATTTGCATATATGAGTCCACTGACTTTGAACAACATATGAGACTGTAAGATCCTCTGGAGTCTGACTTACAGGAGATTATGAACTCCCTGATGGATATGCTGGGGATAGAACTCAGGTCCTCTGTAAGGGTAGTAAGTGCTCTTAACCACTATGGAACTTTTCTAGCCCCCAAATGATCACCTGATAAAGAGAAATGTTTATTTCAGCTAACAGTTCAGGGAAGTTCAGGCCTTGTTCAACTGACCTCATTCCTTTGAGCCTACTGCAAGGCAGTGCCTCATAGCAGAGAGAACTTTGGGTAGCCAGTAAAACAGAGAGACCAAGAGGAAGGACCAGCTTTCATATTGCAATGATGTGACCACTTGACCTCTTACTGGGTATTATCTCTTTTTTCCATTATCTCACATCTTAACTCCCTAAGATGGAGATCAAACCTTTGATATGTGTGCCTTGGGTAGCTGTTTATGGTCCAAACTATAGAATTATGTTCCTGAACTCTCTAGGTGTCCAACACTACTCACTATGCAAAATGTATTCAGTCCATCCCTGGAGTCAGGAAGTCATAAATATGCTAGTATGGATTCAAATATAAATTCTCTAAGACTCAAGTCAGACTCAAATGTAAGTGATATAAAAGACAAAAAGAGAATTTCTTATTTTCAAGATATGGTAATGAGATAGGGACAAGATAAATATTCCCATTCCAAAAGGGAGCCTGGTGGACAACAGAATAGGACCAGAGTGAGAGTGAAACCCAGGAGAGCAGTTAATCCTGAACCTTTGCTGACAGCATTCCTGCACTCCATGGGAAGATGAGCAAACCCTTCTCCTGAAGCACTGCTGGTTGTGCACCTGCAAGGCCCCACTCTTCGTAATGTTGTTGGGTTTTTTTTGTTTTGGTTTTTTTTTTTTTTTGCATCCATTTGATTTCTATCACTGTAGCAAATACTAGAGGTAAACAACTTATAAAGAGAAGGTTTTTTTTTTGTTTGTTTGCTTGGATTAACATTTTAGAGGATTCTAGACCATCTCTACTACTTTTGGAACTGAGGAAAAGCAACAGGTTTATATTAAAGAGCATGTGGCAGAGTAAGAGAAAAGAACCACGATCCACTGTCCCTTTCAGGGGAATAATCCCCGGCCACTGGAAGATACTGCATGAGCTTCCACCTCATATAGGACCACCCATCTCTTGTTAGCATCAACCTGGGTACAAAGAGCAACATTCTTCCTCAAATATCAAGATATATAAGTTTAATAGGAGCAGATATTTTTCTTGGGTGGTCCGCTTACTGCACCCTCATATGTGAGAACAGGTTCTAGCACCAAGAATTAGTCCCCGTCAGCCATTCCACATTCAGCCACATGACCTGGCCGTAGTGAATTCTGGGAAATACAAATGTGCCAGGGGAGAGGGGTTGGACTATACTCGTATGCCCCAGTTCCATGTTGTGAAATAAAGCAGTAATTAATCTCTCAATGGCCAGAATGAACTGTGCCAGTTGCAGGATAGAGTTCATACTCTGTGCCTTCTCTGTGGCACAAACCACTATCTTCCGTTAGCCAGGTGAGTCTGCGACGAGGCCTCTTTCTAGCTGCATTTCAGTGAAAGAGTAGTGAAGCTAGGACTCATACCTGAGAAGCCAGATCTCCTTCAGCTTTGTGAAGGAAAACCCCATTTCCGTCACGAAATAAAGGCCGATTCCTTTCTTACTAGAAATTTGGCAGCTCCCCAACTGCTCACACAAAAGAACCTCTCTTCAATGCTCCGGGGTTCCTCCCACCTTAGAACTTCCTCAAACTTGAAAGTATTCCTCCCAACTTCCTGGTTTAAAAATAATAGAGTTGCCTGAGGCACAATGAACTTGAAGATTACTGGAGGAGCAGAGTACAGACACTGACAAGTTAAGGGCCCCCAAAATTATAAAGTTTCTCTATACAAAGACAAGAAAGGGAAGTAACAATTCAAATTCTCCAGTTATATTTATAATGTAGCAGTAATTAAATGTCCCAAGAGAAAGTGGCTGTTCCTTTAATTTTACACTTCAGAGATAGTAAAATGCCTGGGGCACCGTGGGGGCACAATGCACAAAGATTAAACAAATGTTGGTCGCTGGAACTCATTCTGCAAATCTGTAATGTAAATAAACTCTCCGGTAGATTCTGTCATTCTAAATTTTAAGATGAAAAAGTAAGGATTCCTGGACGCAGAGGGAGGAAGGAATAAACCTTATAATGGGAGCAGTTTCTTTTCTGTGACAGCTGACTGCCTGGTAAGTTAGAGTGAAGTCCTGTCAGTGCCTGCATGAGTCTTTGGGATAAGGCAACCAATACAGACAAAGGAGGTCAGTCACACCATGCAGATGCCTTCTCTTGTTTCCAGGTGGTAGGGGGAACTTCAAATACTTTTAAGCAGGCGACATAAAGAAACGTTTTACAAGTCTTCTTCCTTGTCTTTTCGAGCAATAGAAACAGGCATACTGCCCCCACACACACACACACACACTCACATGAGCAGTAATCTCATATTTACATGTACTTGTCTGCTCGGAGATTAGTGGTTGCTATGCTGATCTTAGTGGGTACTACTTAATGTCTACCAGTCATTGTGACGTCATTCTTTTATTTCATTTAGTCATTATGCCAATCTGTTAAAAACTGTGATCTCTGTTTTCAATTGTTGAGTGACTGACTTATGGCCATATTTTCCATGGTGTCCAAACAGGAGCACCAATGATATTCTGTGCTTTGGCACATGCAGAAAGATAAACAGACTTCCAAGCAAAGACACTCCTAGCTTTGAATTTGGGGAGGTTTTCTCCATAGATAAAAATAATAAAGCCACCATTTCCAATCTCCCATCCTACTTCCTTCCAAATGGTTGCCCAGCATAGAGATGTCCAGTAGCAAGGAAGAGGAGAGAGAACTTTCAAAGTCAAGACTTATCTGCCCTGGTAAATTAGCCCAGAACTAAGTCTCAATCAATCACCAATGTGCAGAGCTTATACAGTCATTTTCTTATTAATTCTCCCATTACCTCCTTCTTCCAACAAGGTAGAATGAAAATGACATTTGCTAGGCATCAATTGAAATATAGTATCTCATTTAAGAAGCAAGTTGAGATTGTTCTTATTTTACATAAGAACCTACTAAGACCCTGAGATGAATTCCATGGAGATCTTGTAACCTGTTAATATCAGAAGAGAATGGAAGAATACACCACTCTGGACTCTCTCTCAGTCCCTCTACAGTCTGTGAATGTGGTTATCTTCTTTGCATAAACAAAGGTGACTAAAATTGGGTATGGAGTAAATGACAGCCCTGTTAGAAGGTTTTTGATCAGTGTTATATTTCAGTCACACGGGATTACCACAAGCAGATTTTGTTATTTTGTAAAGAGTAAGGATGGAGATAATCACTTAGTAAACATCCTGCAGCAGCAATGAACAAAGTTAGAGTTCAAACCCCAGCTGGGGCATCAGAACCAGGCCTCTACACATTGCCAGGCGCTCACAGGAGAATGCACAGTTCAGGGTGAGCTGGGAAGACAGCCTGCTGTTCAGCTAGCTCAAGACAGTTCTTACCTATGTTCTCCCCAGGCTATCAAAGTCTCCATGTCCATGGAGAAAAAACAATTATGTCCTGCAAAATGTGTTTGTGTGCATATGTTTGTACATTCCAACAGCCAAATGAACTCCAACATGAATACCTGCTGTTAATGCCAAGGTCTTTTTAAAGAAGAAAGACATAGCTAATATTCAGTCGGAGAGATTTTCTATTCCGCATAAAGCTTATTTTGTTACATTCACATGGTTGGGTCCCTATGGATTTTTACTTTTAATAAGTCAGAAGTTACTCTGGAGCATTCTTTGTCATTCAGATAATTTATTGCTTCTAATTTTCTCAGCGTATGTGTTCAGTTCCTGAATCCTTACATTGTTATTGATATTAAAGGACACTGTGGAGGCTCTTCTTTACCACGACAACAATTTCACAACCACTGCAAAGAGATTACTGCGGAACAAAGTAAGAACAATCTCCAAGAATAAAATCAGATGATGAGGCAGCTCTTAGATGTACCTAATGGGAACGTCATCACTGGTAGATTTATTTCAACAAATGTTTCCTAGAAAAGTTAATTGAAAGTCAGTACAGAGGGAGGCAAGGGCAAACATAATGGATCATAATAACACTCAAGCAGAAAGCAGTACTAAGCTAGTGAGAACTAGGACAGGGGTTCTCTAGATGACAATGGGATGTTCTAAGGGATAATCAGAGCAAAGTATATGGGACAGAGAGAGTGGAATCATACAAAATTGTGCCTTTTAAGTAGTGAGACTCCTTTGGAAGTACAGGCAGTAACACAATCGAATTCTTTCCCCCTGGTGTGGCTAAAACTCTATAAGAAAGTGAGACTTTGTCTTGGGTTAGGGAGAACTGAAATGTGGAATATTCAACGTGTGCACAGTACAACCAGAGCCATTTTAGCAAACTCTCCCCAGAGAAGACAGGAAAAGGAAAAAATCTAAGGAAGGATCAGTTATGAGTTTGATCAGCTGTGTACAATCAATTGTTCTCTCCCTCCTAGTCAAGCAAAGGAGTAGGACTTAATTTGTATTTGTACATTGAAGACTCACAGACACAGGAAGGTAAGGGCCAACACTTTTACTCACAGTAATTCCGATCTGAGTATACCTCTCTAAGTTACGGGTTGTAAGATAATGATACCAGAATAAAGTGAGGCTCTCTCTCTAATGTTGACCGAATAAACAGTTTGTGATAAGAAACATTATTTGATTTCTTTTTTCTCTCCCCCCATTTTAACTTGCATGACCTCATGAACATAAAAGAACTTAGAGGTGACAAGCCATGGACTTCAAGTAGGTACTCCTCATTCAGCCATTTAAAAGTTGTAAGAACAAAACAAAAAATAATGGTAACTCATGCTTTCTGAGTGAAACTTCTAGGGAAATAAAAGTCTCATTCAGGCCCCATTGTCGACGATCAAGACATAATAATTACCTGATATAAACCATGGTGCTTGATGACAAGAAGTTTAGGAAATGTCACTAAACATTCTTAAGCAGTTGATAACAAAGATGTTGGTAGATTTCTTTGCTACCTTAGTCAACTACCTAGTGAAAGACTATAACCAAAGTCAGGGAAAAAAGAATGGCAGAGTTATACAAAGTACTTCCCGGTATCCAACACTGTCAAATATTTTAGGTATTTAATTTTTGTATCTATTCATTTAGACTGCGTTTATTAGCTTCATTCTCCATAGAGCAGCCCCCCAGAGAAAAATGTCAAGAGAAACATCTTTGTCTTCTTCAAGAACTTGAATACCTTTAAATTAGAAGGTACAGGAAGACAAGCAAATGTGTGTCAGAGACCAATAAGATTTTTCTAAATGATATTGTAAATGATAAAATATTTCAGAATAATTTCAATTGCTCTTGCTCTTTCCTTTCATTTTGAAAAGCATATAAAGGGCTCGGTAGTAGAATAATTGCCTAGCATACTGATGTCAGTTCACAACACAATGATCAAATAAAATAAATGAAAATGTGTAAGTGTCTAGTTTTTTCAGTAATCATATGAAGGCACATATTATACAACTTCTGAAATTTTACAAATACAATAAGCTATCATAAGTAAAGAATATGCTAGAAAAAGGGTTATTTTATTCGATATATTCTTTATTATTGGTTTTTTTATTCGATATATTCTTTATTTACATTTCAAATGATTTCTCCTTTCCTTGATCCCCCCTCCCCGCAAGTTCCATAAGCCCTCTTCCCTCCCCCTATTCCCCCATGCACCCCTTCCCAATTCCCTGTTCTGGTTTTCCTCTACACTGCTGCACTGAGCCTTTCCAGAAGCAGGGGACACTCCTTCCTTCTTCTTGGACATTATTTGATATGTGGATTGTGTCTTGGATATTCCAAGCTTCTAGGCTAATAATCACTTACCAGTGAGTGCCTGACATGAGTGTTCTTTTAAGACTGGTTTACCTCACTTAGTATGATGTGTTCCAGCTCCATCCATTTGTCTAATCATTGTTTCTAATGGCTGAACAGTACTCCATTGTGTATATATACACCACATTTTGTGCATCCATTCTTCCATTGAGTTCTTTCTAGGTTCTGGCTATTATAAATAGGGCTGCTATGAACATATTGAAGCATGTATCCTTATTACATGCTAGGAATCCTCTGGGTATATGCTCAGGAGTGGTATAGCAGGGTCCCCTGGAAAGGTCATGCCCAGTTTTCTGAGGAACTGCCAGACTGATTTCCACAGTGGTTGTACCAGCTTGCAATCCCACCACCAGTGGAGGCATATTCCTCTTTCTCCACATCCTCACAAACAGCTGCTGTCTCCTGAGTTTTTAATCTTAGCCATTCTGCCTGGTGTGAGGAGAAATCTCAGGCTTGTTTGGATTTGCATTTCCCTAATGACTAATGATGTGGAACATTTCTTAAGGTGCTTCTCAGCCATCCAAAGCTCTTCAGGTGAAAATTCTTTATTTAGCTCTGTACCCCATTTTTAATAGGGTTATTTGGTTTTCTGGGGTCTAACTTGTTGAGTTCTTTATATATATATATATATGGGATATTAAACCTCTGTCAGATGTAGGGTTGGTGAAGATGTTTTCCCAATTTGTTGGTTGCCGATTTGTCCTTTTGACAGTGACCTTTGCCTTACAGAAACTTTGTAATTTTATGAGGTCCCATTTGTCAATTCTTGATCTTAGAACAAAAGCTATTCGTGTTCTGTTCAGGAACATTTCACATGTGCCCATGTCCTCAAGGGTCTTCCCCAGTTACTTTTCACTAAGTTTCATTGTGTCTGGCTTTATGTGGAGGTCCTTGATCCACTTGTAGTTGAGCTTAGTACAAGGGGATAAGAATGGATCTATTCGCATCCTTCTGCATGCTGACCTAAAATTGAACCAGCACCATTTGTTGAAAAAGGCTTTTGTTATTCCAGATGAATTTGATAATAGCTCTTTCTAACTCTATGAAGAGTTGAGTTGGGATTTTGATGGGTATTGTATTGAATCTGTAGATTGCTTTTAGCAAGATGGCCATTTTAACTATATTAATCCTGCCAATCCATGAGCATGGAAGTTTTTTCCATTTTCTGAGGTCTTCTTTAATTTCCTTCTTCAGAGACCTGAAGTTCTTGTCATACAGATCTTTCACTTGTTTGGTTAGAGTCACACCAAGATACTTTATATTGTTGTAGCTATTGAGAAGGGTATCATTTCCCTAATTTCTTTTTCAGCCTGCTTATCCTTTGAGTAAAGGAAGGCTAATGATTTGCTTGAGCTGATTTTACAACAATTCACTTTGCTGAAGTTGTGTTTTTTTTTTCTGATAAAACTGAAGATTTTCTTTTTTTATTGATATATTTTTATTTACATTTCAAATGATTTCCCCTTTTCTGGGTCCTCACTCCCCACAAGTCCCATAAGCCCTCTTCCCTCCCCCTGTTCCTCCATTTACCCCTTCCCGCTTCCCTGTTCTGGAATTCCCCTATACTCTTGCACTGAGTCTTTCCAGAACCAGGCGCCACTCCTCCATTCTTTTTGGACATCATTTAATTTGTGGATTATGTCTTGGGTATTCAAAGTTTCTAGGCTAATATCCACTTATCAGTGAGTGCATACCATGATTGATCTTTTGAGACTGGGTTACCTCACTTAGTATGATATTCTCCAGCTCCATCCATTTGTCTAAGAATTTCATGAATTCATTGTTTCTAATGGCTGAATAGTACTCCATGGACATTTTCTTAGACAAATACCAATTACCAAAATTAAACCAGGATCAAATAGACCATCTAAACAGACCCATAACCCCTAAAAATTAGAAGGGGTCATAGATAGGCTTCTGAACAAAAAAAAAATCACAGGACCAGATGGTTTCAGTGCAGAATTCTATCAGATCTTCAAAGAAGACTTAACACCAATACTCTTCAAACTTTTCCACCACATAGAAACAGAAGGAACACTACACAACTCCTTTTTCAAAGCCACTATTACGCTGATACCAAAACCACACAAAGATCCAACTAAGAAAGAGAATTTCAGGCCAATTTCCCTTATGAATATTGATGCAAAAATACTAAATAAAATTCTTGCCCTCCGAATCCAAGAACACATCAAAACTATCATCCACCATGATCAAGTAGGCTTCATCCCAGGGATGCAGGGATGGTTCAACATAAGGAAATCCATAAATGCTATCCACTACATAAACAAGCTGAAGTTGTTGATCAGTTATAGGAGTTCTCTGGTGGAGTTTTTTGGGTCACTTAAGTAGACTACTAACATATCATCTGCAAATAGTGATAGTTTGACTTCTTCATTTGCAATTTGTATCCTCTTGACCTCCTTATTTTGTCTAATTGCTCTAGCTGGTACCTCAAGTACAATATTGAAAAGATATGGAGGGGGGGCAGCCTTGTCTAGTCCCTGATTTTAGTGGGATTGCTTCAATTTTCTCTCCATTTAGTTTGATGTTGGCTACTGGTTTGCTGTCTATTGCTTTTACTATGTTTAGGTATGGGCCTTGAATTCCTGTTCTTTCCAAGACTTTTAGCATGAAAGGATGCTGAATTTTGTCAAATGCCTTTTCAGCATCTGATGAAATGACCATGTGTTTTTTTCTTTGAAATTGTTTATGTAGTGGATTGCATTGATAGATTTCTGTATATTGAACCATCCCTGCATCCCTGGGGTTATGCCTACTTGATCATGGTGAATGATAGTTTTGATGTGTTCTTGGATTCGTTGTCAATAATTTCATTGAGTATTTTTGCATCGATGTTCATAAAGGAAATTGGTTTGAAGTTCTCTTTCTTTGTTGGATCTTTGTGTGGTTTTGGTATCAGTGTAATTATGGCTTCATAGAAGGAGTTGGGTAGTGTTCCAGTTCTATTTCTATTTTGTGGAATAGTTTGAAGAGTATTGGTGTTAGGTCTTCTTTGAAGGTCTGATAGAATTCTACACAGAAACCATCTGGTCCTGTGTGTGTGTGTGTGTGTGTGTGTGTTTAGTTGAAAGACTTTCTATGACCTCTTCTGTTTCTTGAGGGATTATGGGGCTGTTTAGATGTTCTATGTTGTATTTTATCCTGATTTAATTTTGGTATTTAGTATCTGTCTAGGAAACTGTCCATTTCCTCCAGATCTCCAGTTGTGTTAAGCATAGGCTTTTGAAGTAGGATCTGATGATTTTTTTGGGTTTACTCTGTTTCTGTTATTATATCTCCCTTTTCATTTCTAATCTTATTAATTTGGATATTGTCTCTGTGCCCTTTGGTTAGTCTGGCAAAGGGTTTATCTATATTGTTGATTTTCTCAAAGAACCTGCTCCTGATTTTGTTGATTCTGTATATGGTTCTCTTTGTTTCCACTTGATTGATTTCAGCCCTGAGTTTGATGATTTCCTGTCTTTTACTCCTCCTGGGTGAACTTGCTTCTTTTCGTTCCAGAGCTTTCAAGTGTGCCATTAAGCTGCTAGTGTATGCTGTCTCCAGTTTGGTTTTGGAGGCACTCAGTGCTGTGAGTTTTCCTCATTGTGTCCCATAGATTTGGGAAGGTTGTGCCTTCATTTTCATTACATTCTAAAACGTCTTTGATTTATTTCTTTATTTCTCCTTTGGCCAAGGTATCATTGAGTAGAATATTGTTCAGCCTCCATGTGTATGTGGGCTTTCTGTTGTTTTTGTTGCTATTGAAGACCACTCTTACTCCATAATGATCTGATAGGAGGCATGGGTTAGTTTGATCTTCTTATATTTGTTGAGGTCTGTCTTGTGACCAATTATATGGTTGATTTTGGAGAAGGTACCATGAGGTGCTGAGAAAAAGGTATATATTTTTGATTTAGGATGAAATAGCATATGTATGTATGTATGTATGTATGTATGTATGTATGTATGTATCTATCTATCTATCTATCTATCTATCTATCTATCTATCTATCTATCTATGTTAAATCCAATTGGTCTAAAGCTTCAACTAGTTTCACTGTGTCACTGTTTAGTTTCTGTTTTCCTGATCGGGCCATTGAAGATAGTGGAGTGTTGAAGTCACCCACAATTATTGTGTTAGGTGCAATGTGTGCTTTGTACTTTAGTAAGGTTTCTTTTATGAATGAGGGTGCCCTTGCATTTGGAGCATAGATGTTCAGAATTGAGAGTTCTTCTTGGTGGATTTTTTCTTTGACCAGCAAGAAGTGTTCTTCCGTGTCTCTTTTGATGATTTCAGGTTGAAAGTCAGTTTTATCTGATATTAGAATGACTATTCCAGCTTGTTTCCTGAGACCATTTGCTTGTAAAATTGTAGTCCAGCCTTTTACCCTAAGGTAGTGTTTGTCTTTGACACTGAGGTCTGTTTCCTGTATACAGCAAAATGTAGTGTTCTGTTTACATATCCAGTCTGTTCATCTATGTCTTTTTATTGGGGAATTGACTCCATTGATTTTAAGAGATATTAAAGAATAGTGATTATTACTATCTTTCATTTTTGATGTTATTTTTATATTTGAGTGGTTATCTTCTTTTTGGGTTTGATGAAAGAAGGTTACTATCTTGTTTTTTTCCTGGGTGTAGTTTCCCTCCTTGTATTGGAGTTTTCCACCACTTATCCTTTGTAGGGCTGGGTTTGTGGAAAGATATTGTGTAAATTTGGTTTTGTCATGGAATACCTTGGTTTCTCCTTCTATGGTGATTGAGAGTTTTGCTGGGTATAGTAATCTTGGCTGACATTCGTGTTCTCTTAGAGTCTGCATGAGATCTGCCTAGGATCTTCTAGCTTTCATGGTCTCTGGTGAGAAGTCTGGTGTGATTCTGATAGGTCTTCCTTTATATGTTACTTGACCTTTTTCTCTTACTGCCTTTAATATTCTTTCTTTGTTTACTACATTTGGGGTTTTGATTGTTATGTGACAGGATGTATTTCTGCTCAGGTCCAGTCTGTTTGGAGTTCTGTAGGCTTCTTGTATATTCATGGGCATCTCTCTTTCTTTAGGTTAGGGAAGTTTTCTTCCATAATTTTGTTGAAAATATTTGCTGGCCCTTTCAGTTGTAAATCTTCACTCTCATCTATACCTATAATCCTTAGGTTTGGTCTTCTCATTGTGTCCTGGATTTCCTGGATGTTCTGGGATACAAGCTTTTTGCATTTTGCATTTTCTTTGACTGTTGAGTCAATGGTTTCTATGGTATCTTCAGCATCTGAGATTCTTTCTTCCATCTCTTTTATTCTGTTGTTGATATTTGCATCTATGGCCCCTGATTTCTTCTCAAGGTTTTCTATCTCCAAAATTGTCTCCCTTTGTGATTTCTTAGTTGTTTCTACTTCTGTTTTTAGATCTAGGATGGTTTTGCTCAGTTCCTTCATTTGTTTGTTTGTGTTTTCCTTTAATTCTTTAAGAGATTTTTGTGTTTCCTCTTTCATGACTTCTGCCTGTTGACTCAATTTCTCCTGCATTTCTATACATGAAGGCCCTGGGTGCAGGCAAAAGCCTGACAGGCTCAGACCCAAGTTATGTCTGCATAGATGGTGCTCTCTGTTAGATCTCTCTGGAGTCTGGAAGCCAAGATGGTGGAGTGTTCCTCTAAGTGCCAGGCAGTCTGCAGGGCAAATACCCCCCCCCCAAAGTTTTGGTGCACAGACAGCCCACAGAGCTGCCTAGGCCCTGGTTGCAGGCAAAAGCCTGACAAGCTGAGACCCAAGCAATGTTAACCTCGGGGTATGTCTGTGTAGCTGGCACTGTCTGTTAGATGTCTCTGGCATCCAGGAGCCAAGATGGTGGAGTGCTCCTCCAAATGCCAGGCAGTCTGCAGGGCAAATGACCCCTGACAGAATTGGCACACAGACAGCCCATAGAACTGTCCAGGCCCTGGGTGGAGGCAAAAGCCTGACAGGCTGAGACCTAAGCAATGCTTGCCTTGGGTTATGTCTGCCTACTTGGTGCTGTCTGTTAGATCTCTCTGGCATCTGGGAGCCAAGATGGTGGAGTGCTCCTCCCAGAAAAAAAGTTAAATGGCACAGAAATAGTTCTTTAATTCCATGAGAAAAGCTACAATTCTGTTGTGAGATTGTCAGATCCTTAGTGGTCAGGGTAATAATAATACAGGATCTTTCTTAGGAATATGATTGCTGAGATGAAACAGTATAACCAAAGAAACTTAGGAGAAAGTGGTTTATTTGGCATACGCTTTCAAATCACTGTTCATCATTGAAAAAAAATATCAAGTAGAAGCTATTGCAGGGATGCTACTTACTGGCTTACAACACCTGGATTGCTCAGCCTTATTTCTTGTAAAACCTAGCATTAGCAGCCCACCCACAATGGTCTGGATCTTCCCATATCAATCACTAATCAAGAGAATTTCCCACAAGCTTGCCTACAGCCTGAGCTTAGGGGGATATTTTCTCAACTGAGACTTCCTCCATTCTGATGACTTTAGCTTGTGTCAAGTTGACATAAAACTAGCCAGCACAGCATCCATAGTATAATTATCATTACTGGAGACAAAAAGGTATTATTGATAAAGATTTTTATAGAGTAATTTCATACAAGAGCTGGCAGTTCCAGGCCTGGTTAGTGAGTTTCAGAACATTGCTTCCTGTCTACTGTTTTTAGGTATGTTTAAACATGGATGATAAATTGAAAAAGTGGTCCATGAAAATGCATTCATACAGTATATCTGTTTTCTGATGAGTTGTTGTGTGGCCTTATGAAAATTAATATGTGGTACTGGGAGTGAAGATTAATACCAAGAAAAACCCAAATATAAATATAAATTGAATTTAAAGTGGAAAATGATAATCCTCAACAACAAAATCCAACTTTAATTGCAAGAAAACTATTGGACACTCCATGCCACACTGAAATATTTCTCTGCTTCTGAATCTGTGCAGGTCTCCATTCTGTGATGCCAAGTCCTTAAAAAGTCAGAGCAAAAATCTGAAATTTCATCTCAAGCAGCCATTTGTCAAAGACAATGAATGAACTTGACCTACATGTGTCAAATCATACATTTAGGAAGTTGTATGTAAAGGGAAAGCATACTGATCACAGAAAGACAGAATAATTGTATTAAATTTTTAAAAATTAGTATATTGTTTGTGGATTAGAGATCTGCCACTTGATGGCTAAATTGTAAATGAAACTTATCTTAATAGCTCTGGGGAAGGAGGAAGTGGCATGGGACTGAGCATCAAGCTTAAACTTTACAATGATGCTATTTTGTGAACCAAAGTATGTGAAGAAACCATGAAATGTTAATACTTATTAATTATAAATGGCAGGCACACAGATGGTTGTTAAATTATTCCCTTTTGATTCTGTATGTTTCCAATTTTACCTTTTCAAAGAATCAAAACATACTTGTTTGATAAATTCACATTGAGAGATAAATACAGCCATGCTGGGACTTTGTTAGAATGCAAATCCATGACCAGGGGCAGTACTCCAGCCCCAACTACAGAGTAAATGGTTTTGCTTCAGAGTATTCTTAAGAGGGAATCTTCAGTATCTGAGACAATGTCAAGAACTCCATAGATATGTAAGTGTGCCACTCCTGGCTCTAACATTCCTTTAAGAAATCTAGATGAGATGGTTTAGTTAGTAAAGTGCTTGCCTGAATTTAGATCCCCAACATCCATATAAAAAGACAAGCACAGTGGCCTGAACTTGTAATCTTGGAGTAGGGGAAGCTGAGACAAGAGAATCTCTGGGACACACTTGCCAACCACTCTGGTGAACTGATGAATCCCAGATTGAATAAGAGTCCCTGTTTCAAAAACTATCATCAGTGCGACTTAGGGAAGCCTGCTTGTAGATTTAAATTTTTCAAAATTCTCTTTAATAAACTCTCTTTGAAAGCTTCAGCCTCCCTTCTAGTTCACCTGCCAAAGTAGAGGGGAAAGATGATTAATAGGACAAGGGGTATGGAAAACTCTTTAGAAGTAGTTCTTTGGAGTGATTCCAAACATTGTTGTCAGTATATCAGCAATCCAGTCCAAAAACACCAAACAAAAACCAGTGATTGCAGTCCAGTCCAATCTGCAAGAAAGCACACCCATACAAGAGTATCATCAGGGAAGACGAGCAAAGCATTGGAAAGTGAACTAATGCAAGAGTATCCTACACAGTCTCTTGGGTTTTATTTATACTCTTTTCAAACATCACATGTCCTTTCAAATATCAGCCTCAGCAAAGCATCCTCTCATGTGTCTATACCAGCACAACATCCTCTTACATGTCTACATCAGCAAAACATCCTTTCATAAGACAGCTTCAGGGAAAAACATCACACAATACAACTGAGATTACAAAGAAACCAGAAATTTCAACTTGACACACTGAAACAACCCCTGCCATTTGTGTACACACACACACACACACACACACACACACACACACACACACACACATACACACAGCCTAAAATTACTTATGGGGAATTTTTGACTAACCCTCTTTCTACTGTGATTGTATTATAGAACATGATACTTTTGGGAAAGTTTTTCTAACAAAATCTATAATAAGGAACATTGCAGTGCATTTGTTGTATACACTTTGACACTTCATACATCCTCAAATGTAGTAATACCTAAGCAAGGTTTCTCTGAACTTGAGCCAAAATATGTTATCCAAATAATACACATATTTTTAAAAACGTTCTTAGATTACTGTTACCTTTTTTATTAATTAATTTGTTCTTTGGCATTTTCACTCTATCAACTTTCTCAAAGGCAACTGGTTCATATAAGTACCTACCAGTACTATTCACAGGTCGGAACATGCCAGCTTCTTTTTGAAAAGGACCATCATTTTCATCTTGTGCAAAACTAATCTATTTTTATTTCATTTCAGAGCTCATACACTAACACCTAGGAAGTTTCTTACTAAAACCCAGGTCTAGTCAGAGCATCTATATTTAGAGTTTTACTGCTGTGAACAGGCACCGTGACCAAGGCAAGTCTTATAAACATTTAATTGGGCATGGCTTACAAATTCAGAGGTTCAGTCCATTATCATCAAGGCAGGAACATGGCAACATCCAGACACAGACATGGTACAAGAGGAGCTGAGAGTTCTACATCTTTTTCTAAAAACTGCTAGCAGAATACTCACCTCCAAGCAGCTAGGACAAGGGTATGAAAACACATACCCTCAAGGCTACACCTACTCCAACAAGGTCACACCTCCTAATAGTGCCAATCCCTGGGCTAAGCATCACATGCAACTCCCAGCTCCCCATAGACTTGTTTTGTTTTTTTTTTTGTTTTGTTTTGTTTTGTTTTTAGTGGCTGGTTATAAAATCAACTCAAGCAAATCAGTAGCTTTCCTATACTCAAAGGATAAGCAGGCTGAGAAAGAAATTAGGGAAATAACACCCTTCACAATAGCCACAAACAGTATAAAGTACCTTGGGGTGACTCTTACCAAACATGTGAAAGATCTGTATGACAAGAACTTCGAGACTCTGAAGAAGGAAATAAAAGAAGACCTCAAAAAATGGAAAAACCTCCCATGCTCATGGATTGGCAGGATTAATATAGTTAAAATGGCCATTTTGCCAAAAGCAACATACAGATTCAATGCAATACCAATCAAAACCCAACTCAATTCTTCATAGAGTTAGAAAGAGCAATTCTCAAATTCATCTGGAATAACAAAAAACCCAGGATAGCTAAAACTATTTTCAACAACAAAAGAAATTCTGGGAGAATCAGTATCCCTGACCTCAAGCAATATTACCGAGCAATAGTGTTAAAAACTGCATCGTATTGGTACAGTGACAGGCAGGCGGATCAATCGAACAGGATTGAAGATCCAGAAATGAACCCACACACCTATGGCCACTTGATCCTCGACAAAGGGGCAGAAAACATCCAATGGAAAAAAGATAGCCTTTTCAACAAATGGTGCTGGTTCAACTGAAGGTCAGCATGCAGAAGAATGCGAATTGTCTCTTTGTACTAAGCTCAACTCCAAATGGATCAAGGACCTCCACATAAAGCCAGACACTATGAAACTAATCGAAAAGAAACTGGGGAAGACCCTTGAGGACATCAGTACAGGGGGAAAGTTCCTGAATAGAACACCAATAGCTTATGCTCTAAGATCAAGAATTGACAAATGGGACCTCATAAAATTACAAAGTTTCTGTAAAGCAAAGGATACCATCAAAAGGACAAATGGGCAACCAACAAATTGGGAAAAGATCTTCACCAGCCCTACATCAGATAGAGGGCTAATATCCAATATATACAAAGATCTCAAGAAGTTAGACCCCAGAAAGCCAAATAACCCTATTAAAAAATGGGGTACAGAGTTAAACAAAGAATTCTTACCCCATAGACTTGTTAAAACACATGAGTCTATGAGGGGGGTGCATTTACAAAGTATATTTAATCAAACTTTCAAAGTCCATATAGCCTATAGCAGTATCAACAATGTCAAAAGTCCTAAGTTCAAAGTCTTATCTGAGATCTGTCCAATCATTTAGTTGGAATCCCCAAATCAAGTTAGGAAAACAGCTGGGCAAACCATACTCCAAACTCTGCATCTCCAGATGCAGTCTTCAGATCTCTAACTCCATTTTCATCTTTGTTGACTGCAACAAACTTCTTTCTCTTGAGCTGGTCCCACTCTCTGTTAGAAGCTCCTCAGCAGATAGCACATGGCTCTGGCCATCTCTAACATCTTGGAGTCTCCAAGTCAACTTCACTATTTCAGTTTCTTGTTCCAATGTCTGAAATCCACACATTATCTTCTGGGCTCCTCCTAAGGGCATCACTTCTTGAGCTCTGTCTTCTGTAGCACTCTAAATTCAAGTTGATTCACTCTACTGCCTCTGCTGTTCTTTGTGATCCTCCCATGGTACTGGCATCTCCAATATCCTGGGTTCTTCCACTGCAACTAGGCTTCACCAATAGCTTTTCATAGGCTCTCTTCATGGTGCCAAGTCTCAATCCCTTTGCAGGAACCCATCAGTCCTGGGCCATCAACTGCATTTGAGGCTACACCTTCACAAATGGCCTTTTAAGGCCTCTCATAGGACCAAATCTCAGCTGCTATTCATGACCCTGTTGTGCCAGGGAAATGTTAGTGATCCCCAGAACACATACAGGAGCTGATCTGATGCAACTCACAGCAGGCTCTTCATTCTATTCAAGCTAGCTTGCCCCGCTCAATGCACCACCAACATGCAAGATGGTTTTGGTGGTGGAGGAACCCCAAATGTCTATCAGGGCAAGCCTTTATAGTAAGCAGCAACCAGGGAGTATATGTGCTAGCATCTAATTAGAAAGCTACTGTGGCCTTTAACATAATTGGCTAGTTCTGGGAGTCATATCATATACTTAATTTCTGCTCTCCTCTGCATAGGCAGGGTGTGGGCTTGTAAACCGGTGGCACAGGTTTGTTGGAGGAATAACCTGGAGACACTGGTCTTGTTGAGGATATAACCTGGCAATACTGGTCTTGTTGGGGATTAGCCTAGGAACTGGAGCTAGGCTCGGGTTTTGTTGGGGAGTACCTTGGAAACTAATTTTAGGTAGCAGCCTGTTAGTTTACCTGAGTTCAAACTTAGGCAGGGTTCTCTAAAATGGAGTGTTTTGTTCTGTTTTGTTTTTTGTTGTTGTTGTTGTTGTTGTTGTTGTTGTTTTGGTTTTTTGGTTTTTTGGATTTGGTTTTTTTGAGACAGGGTTTCTCTATATAGCCCTGTCTATCCTGGAACTCACTCTGTAGACCATACTGGCCTCAACTCAGAAATCCACCTGCCTCTGCCTCCCAGAGTGCCGGGATTATAGGTGTGTGCCACCCCCTGCCCGGCTGGAGTTTGAATTTAAAAGATTTGGTATGTCAACCCCTTCATGACTTCAAAACCAATACCACCTGACTGATTCTTACACATTACCAAGTATAGCTGCCGCATGAGGTACAGCCTTGTTTATCTCTGGAACACAGCTTCTTTGTACTCTCAGAAAACACTTCCTAGAAGATTTTACCTCAGTTATGCTGGTCTCTTTTTAATCACCATTAATTTCTTAGCTCCAGCTAACTGGCATCAATTGTCCCAGTAGTCTCCTTCTCCTCTTTAATATAAACCCAGAGAACCAAGGTCTCTTTGTTCTCTTCATTATTACTTGCTTCCTCTTTTCTAACTTATTCACTACCTAAGTTTGAATGTCATGGATTTTGCTCTGTAGATTGACCTTGAACTCAAAGATCTGCATACCTGTCTTTTGGGATTAAAGGTGTGTACCACCTTGCCTGCATTTAAGCTTTTCCTCACTTAGAACTTGCTCTGTCTCAGGCTGGCCATCAGTTTGGGTTTATTTCCAGAGATTAATGGTATGTTCCACCACGCCTGTATGTAAGTTTAGCTTGGTAGGATCTTGTCCCAAACCCCACTCCCTTGATTGAATTTAATATCCTTGAATTCAGGATTCAGTTCAATTTCACTTCCTGGTATTCCTTTAATACTCATATACTTTATATTTTTCCTTTCTCAACTTCCTGTGCTTGGTTAAAATGCTCTTCATGAGACTTAACCAGAGAACAAAGTCTATGATGTGTGTTTCTGAGACTTTCTTGCTCACTGCAATTAATCTGCGTCTCTTCAGCTTAGCCTCAGGAATACTCTTCAGACAAGGCATAAAGTAGTCATGTTTTTCACCAAATATCACAAAAACAGTTTCTATGCCACACATTGAAATTCTCTGATAAAATCTTTTGGGCCCAGTCTGCACAATTCAAATGACTCTCAGTAACAAAGTCTTCCATATTCCTACTAGGCTGGCCCATTAAGCCTCATTTAAAGAATTCCATGGCTTTCCAAATCTAGTCCCAAAATTCACATTCTTCCAAACAAAAGCATAGTCATGACTATCATGGCAATATCCCAATCCCTAGTATCACCTTCTGTCTTAGTTAGGGTTTTGTTGCTGTGAACAAACACTATAACCAAGGCAAGTCTTATAAAGGACAACATTTAATTGGGGCTGGTTTACAGGTTCAGAAGTTCAGTCCATTATCATGAAGGCAATAACATGGTAGCATCTAGGCAGGCATGGTACAGGAGGAGCTGGGAGTTCTACTTCTTCATCTGAAGGCTGCTAGCAGAATATTGACCACCAGGCAGCTAGGACAAGGGTGAGAGAGCCCAAGCCCTCAAGGCTACACCTACTCAAACAAGGCCACCCCCATCATTAGTGCTAATCCCTGGGCCAAGCATATACAAACAATAACACTCTATGTCCCTCTCTGTGTGTCCCTCTGTGTTTCTCTCTGGCTCTGTCTGTCTCTCTTTTCCTCCGTCTTGTTCCCTCCCTCCCTTCCTCTTTACCTCTGATAGTGTGTGTGTGTGTGTGTGTGTGTGTGTGTGTGTGTTGTGTGTGTGTGCTTTATAGCTCTTTGTCTATAGCATATATAATCCTTGAAAATTGCTTTCCCTGCCCATGGTGTTTCCAAACTATAATTCCTAGTGGTCAGAAACATAAGTTGAGAGAGTAGTGAGTTTGACGTTGACCTGAACTACACAGTAATTTCTATCCTGTGCTACATAGTAAGACCATCTCTCACACAAATACAAAAGAACACAAGGTACCTTTATGTAGACCCAAGAGAATGCCTAGAAAACATCTACATGATTGCTTCTAAGGTATTTTTGTTCAAAAGATGATTTTGAATATCCTTATTTTGCATTTTAAAAAACTGAAGTTCAAACAATGAAGTTACATGCTGAAAATAATACTTTGAAAAATAGGTCAGGCTCTAAAAACTACTTTGGTGGTTTTACAACACAGAGATCAGACAGCCGCACATCGCTGGCTGAAACAAATGCTGTAAGATAGGGAAGATGGATGGTTTCCTCTTTTCCTTCATTTAAATTAGGACTGAAATTCATCAATGTGGAGAGTGAATTTCTGTGGTGAATAAGATTGACTCTATTCAATAATGAGTCAGGAACATGTGAGCCTGTAGTCTGTGTAGCCAAATACTAGCATAGATATGAGCCTGTGGAAATGGGAATGCCTGGGTTAACTGAAAGGAAAATACAGAAAAAAATCAAAATTCCAAGGTAGCTAGACATTTGACCTGCAGCATTTCCTAACATTTTTGTTTGTTTTGCTTAGGGTTTTAGTTTTTTCTTGTGTATTACATCAACTCTGCATTCTGCAAGATTGGAGTCTAGATTAGATGCAAGAACAGTTTATTTTATTGACCTTGGGCTTTCTAAGTGCTTTTCCTTCTTGCTGAGATGTTTCATTGTAAAGAATCAGAAAAACAATCCTAGTATATATCATGAACCTCTGACACAACAAAATAGAGTGCCAGGGCTAACAGCTCTCCCTGGCTCTCAACTACTTTCATTTTGATTTTGTGAGGCACACAGAAGAGACCTACAGAGGAGCTACTTAGTCTTAGGAAGGGAGGCTTGGGAACAATAAACAGTCTCTGCTTTATTTTCCATTACATCAACATGACCAACATAGTGGAAAGAATAGCTCAAAGGATGAAAGATGGATACTTTCTCACTGTCTCTTGGTCTTTTGTGTTTGAACAGAAGATCATGGTGGCTACAGCCTCTGAGAAAGGAGCCCTTTTGCCTATTAAATAAGAATCAGAGACAATGTATAGAAGGTATTGAGGAGACATCACTTTCAAAAGCACAGGCCTAATGACCTACATCCTCCATATAGCCCCACCTCTCACTTCTCAGGAAGCTTTCAAAATAGCATCATCATATAGATACCAACATCCCACATATGCACCAATGGGGATATTTAATGTTTAAACCATATCAATAATCAAATAAAACCACTTGACATGAAATAAAAGTAGAATTTGAAGCTAATATTTCCCTTTTCCTCAGACCTCTACTTTTTAGAACAGAACCATAGCTTATGTCTTATTTTACTTACTTATTTCCCAGTAAACATATCTGTTTTTGGTATTTTTTTTTAATTAGTTACTGTCCCTCTGGCCTGCTTAGTAATGTTTGAAGGCAATCACGGATTCTGCCATTGCTATAAGACAGGGCCACTGTGCTCAAACTTGAATGATAGATAAATGTCATCTGCAAGAAACATATTCTTATGGATTCCCCAAGTGTTGGGTTCATATGCTATTATAATGTCACTTAAATAGGCATAATATATATATATATATATATATATATATATATATATATATATATAGAGAGAGAGAGAGAGAGAGAGAGAGAGAGAGATGTGTATATCTATCTATATATATGCTCATTAAAATCACCTTATGCTAATAATTTTATGCTAGTATAAAACTGAAGAATATATATGAAGTAATCACTAAACACACAGAAACCCATTATTGTCTACATGATTGCCATCAGATTCAGATAGCCAGTATTATTTAGCTAAAATTAAAGGTATTCACTAAAGAGCATGTAATAGCAGACATAGTAGTAGATTGTAGGTCATGTATTATTCTGCTTTTATTGCTTTAGTGTGGAAGTTTTATAACTTTAACTCTTCAACTTATTATTGTGAGTAATGATGTCTTCTGATTCTCATCTGATGTCATCTGTTTCTCATAATAAGAAATTTCTGAGCAAAGAATGCTTTTCAACTCTTACCAGTACCAGATACAAGAGCCACAATGATAGCACAATGGGCACTATTTCAGTTATAGTTAGTTGTTTTGGTGACCGTCACATATTACTGATAATGAAATTAGTCATATGTAACTTGCTTTTGAGGTTAGCTTATAGTCTCTTCCTTGCATTCTTCTTTTGTGGCTATTAATCTAACTGAAGTGCAGTTTCTGAGAGCTCTTGCAGAGCATGTAAGCACTAACAAAGAACATCAATGACATTTCTCCATTATTTTTCTTTTGTGGTCAATTAATACTTATGAGTGTTTGGAAGGTTCCCATAATAGCATTTGAGAACTGCTTCATGAAGTGACCTGTGTAGAAAACATGTATGTGTGCATATGCAACTGTTGCATCTGGGGTGATTTTTTTTTCATAAAGTTGAGTCTTCTTTCTTTAATTCATTATAAGCTGTCTTACAGAAATGTAAACTGAGTTCTCAACCATACCTTGATGCAGTAATATTCATTCATTAGGTGTCTAGGTCATGTAAGTTGATGGATTCTGTTGCTAGGCTGCAAGGACAATAGGCAGTCAAAGCTCTGTCTCCTGGTAAAGTTCTTATAAACAGATATCTTTTCCTCCAGCAGTAAAAGGGACTTGCCCATCTTGGGAAAACAGAAGTCACTGATGGCTTTGGCATTCTTCTAAAACTTCTGGGACATGATCATTCCATATTGACTTCTATGGAAGGTCATAACTCATTGACTGATGGGACAACAATACAGGTCAAATGAATATATCACTTAACTTGATCCAACAGCCAAAGTTTAAGCCTCAGGTGAATTTCTAATGTGATTCTCTCTTAAAAATGTTGAAGACTTAGTAATCATTGAACATCTAATACCATAGTTAGGTAATTCAGACTCAAAATTATTTCAGATATACCTGACGTTACATATTAGTTAATGTAGACTTAGAACACATTTTATAAGTGTTCTTAAACATTTTAACCTCCAATCTAGCTCACCACCAACCAAAGGAAATGTTAATAGAGTGAAGGAGGATGTTTTTAAATATATTTTTTTATTATTTTTACTTATTCACTTTACATCCTGCTTGCTGACACCTCCCAGCTTCCGCCTCCCACATTCCTTTGCAGATACCTCCTCCCCTTCTCCTCTGAGTAGCTGGGGCCCCCTGGGTATCCTGACTCCACCCTGGTGCTTTCTCTTACATTGAGGCTAGACAAGGTGGCCCAGTCAAAAAAATATATCTGACATATAGCTCTTGGGGTAGCCTATGCTCCAGTTGTTTGGGAACCACATGGAGACCCATTGGCATATCTGCTATATACATGCAGAGAGGTGTAGGTCCAGTCCCTTGTCTATTCTCTTATAGAAGAAGAAGAAGAAGAAGAAGAAGAAGAAGAAGAAGAGGAGGAGGAGGAGGAGGAGGAGGAGGAGGAGGAGGAGGAGGAAGAGGAGGAGGAGGAGAAGGAGGGGGAAGGGAAGAAGGAGGAGGAGGGGGAGAAGAAAGAGGAGGAGGGGGAGGGGAAGGAGGAGGGGGAAGGGGAGGGAAGGAGGGAGGGAGGGGGAGGGGAGGGGGAGGGGAGGTGGAGGGAGAGGAGGAGGGGGAGGAGGAAGAAGAAGAAGAGGAAGAGGAAGAAGAAGAAGAAGAAGAAGAAGAAGAAGAAGAAGAAGAAGAAGAAGAAGAAGAAGAAGAAGAAGAAGAAGAAGAAGAAGAAGAAGAAGGAGGAAGCAGATAAGGCCTCCACTGAAAGACCAACAGAGTCAACTAACCTGGACCCTTGGGGATCTCAAAGTACGAACCACCAACCACAGAAGTGGTTTAGGGGGCGATTCCAATCTGTTATCAGTTTATCAGCACTTCAGTTCACACGAATCAGCAGCTATAGCTCCATCAATTTGCAAACACATTTAACAAATAAGTAATGTTTGTTTGATTCAAAAGTAACTGGGAGGTTCTGCCAATTGGTCAGAGTCTTTTTGAAGTGACAAATAGCTGCCAGAATATCATGAGAAGTTCTTTGGTGCATTTCTCTATACAAAGTCATTAAACAATGATCAGTGATGATGACAAGGTGAACTGTTGCCACAATGAAGACCAGTGTCAGCAAAGTCAAATGAAGACCAGCAAAAAGTGACAAGGTGAACCAATGCCACAGTGTCATCCACTGTCTGTGGGGCTATACATATATCCTTTACAAGATCATATGTTCTCTCAAGCATCTATTCTTGCAAAACATCAACTGTCCCTTTTCCAGAAAAATACTGTGTGTCTGTACTCAACAAAATATACTCCCACATGTATGCTTCAGCAAAAATATCATCTCATGTGTCTGCTTCAGCAAAACATCTTTGCATAAGACAATTTCCAGAGCAATGTCATATGACACAACTGAGTCTCCAAGGAAAACAGAAATTTCAACTTAAAGTTAAGGGCAAAGCCAGTGTAGAATTCTGTGTCCAAATTCAGTTACCAAAAAAAATGTGAATATAAAACGTATGTTAGTATTAGAGATTCTGGCTGGCTTCTAGGACATTATAATTAAGTGGAGAGAAATAGTGTAAGGGTTTTTTGTGGTACAACAATGCACGTGTTTTGAATTGAACAATCTGGATTCAAATCTCAGTCCATCCACTTACCATACATTCTATTTTAGTTTTAGGATGTGAAAAGTAGTTCTGAACATAATTTTTATATTTTAAAACTATTTTATGAATTAGCTGGTATTTGTGAATCTCTTGATGACCAACATATTGTAACCAATTAGTTTGTTTCAGCTATCAACAATAAAACTATTACCCTCATTATAATTAATAGAAATATCCTGAGAAAAATAAACTAGGTTTTAAATCAGAATTTATATAAAAGGACCATAAACCAGATTCTGAAGACAAGCTAGATTTGGAAACAAATAAATAAGAAAGGTACAATATGCTGAATTAAACTTCAAGAAGCTATCAACTATAAATGCCTTAAGCCTATAAAAGTTACCACATTAGGGGAAAATAAGTCCACCAATGTGGTAAAATTAAATATTTAAGTTTGATAAATGAGGTATTTTGTATCATGGAGGTGTGTGTGAACACAATCACAACTGTCTCCAAAAGGGAGGCAGAGGAAGATTTGATACTCAGATACTGGAAAGGGAATTTGATGATATTGGCATTGAGGACATGAGTGACATTACCATATGACAGAATACATCAACCATGTCAGACAAAAGGACTCCCTAGACCTCATGGAAGAATCCAGAAGGAGCAGTTACATTTGAGTAGGGTCCAGGGACACAAGATTTAAAATCTGTCCAGCAAAACTATAAATGGAAAAGGTTATGTTGTCTTTAGATAGTGTGTTAGTGGTGTTTGTTCTATCAGTCAAGGAAATAAATATAGAGGACTTCCTGGAAGAAGGGATATTTTAGATACAGAGCAAAAAAATGAACAAGAGTTAGTTTAGCAGGAAAGAGAGGAGGGATTGATTCCTACATAGAAAATCTCTGACATAGCACTCAGTTGACAATTTTGTAATGCTGCAGTGTGCGCTATGCATGATACTCTTCCTGAATATAATAAGTAGGAAGTGGAAATAAAGAGAACATTTCCCAAATTGTGTTTTCTTATCTCACGTTTGAAGATTTTTCTATAGCCATGGTGCCTGATCTTGTTCATTTGACCCAGATTAAAGAAAAGACCCAAACTCATGACTGTTCTTGAATAAATACAACAAATCTAAGTAATTTAACTTGAAAATAAAGCAGTACCCCAGCTTTGTCCCAGAGCATGAAGAGAGACATGAAAACATCCTGTAGTGATATGAGATTCGCCCACACTGCAATTGCTGAACAGTTTCTCAGAATGAAAGGACAGTGTGTGTCTCAGCAATTTCCATAGATATAATGTGGAATTCTGGAAATCATTTTGTTTGGTCAGGCAGGAGAGTATCTATCTTGGAAAGCTTACTTTACTAAGAAATATTTTGCAATCCAGTTCAAAGAACAAGATGACCAGGAAAGGTAGAAGCACAACTTTAGGTTAGTATGGAAAGAAAGTGCTAAAGTTTTGCTCAAAAATATCTGTTTTAAGTTTAAAAACAAAACAAAACAGAAACGATTCTTGGTTATCTTATTTTAAAATTTCAAAATGATACTAGAAAATTTATAGAACACTGTGTTTATTATTTATAAGTTTACTTTCTCTTGCTATGATTGGATTTTTCCAGATTTGCTCCCAAAATAACCTTCATTGAATTTGAAGACATAGCATCAAAATAAAAGTCTAGATATAGTTTCCCAATAGTAATCACACAAATCAAAATCAATAGGCATTCTTGTTTTTTTTCAATATTTTTATTTTCTATATTCTTTGTTTACATTCCAAATGATTTCCCCTTTCCTGGATCCCCACTCCCCATATGTCCCATAACCTTCTCTCCATCCATTCTCCAATCACCTCCCTCCTTTTTTTCTCTGTCCTTATATTGCCCTCCAATGCTAGATCAATCCTTTCCAGGATAAGGACCTTCTCCATACTTCTTCTTGGGAGTTATTTGTTATGCGATTTGTGCCTTGGGTATTCAGGGCTTCTGGACTAATTAATATCCACTTATCAGAGATTGTATTCTATGTGTAGTCTTTTGTGACTGGGTTACATCACTTAGGAAGATATTTTCCAGATCAAACCATTTGCCTAAAAATTTTGTGAATTCATTGTTTCTAATTGCTGAGTAGTATTCCATTGTGTAAATATACCACATTTTCAGTATCCATTCCTCCTTTGAGGGACATCTGGATTCTTTCCAGCTTCTGGCTATTATAAATAAGGCTGCTATGAACATAATGGAGCATGTGTCTTTATTGCATTCCAGGGAATCCTTTGGGTATATGCCCAGGAGAGTTATAGCAGGGTCCTACGGAAATGTCATGTCCAGTTTTCTGAGGAACCTCCAGACTGATTTCCAAAGTGGTTGTACCATCTTACAGTCCCACCAACAGTGGAGGAGTGTTCCTCTTTCTCCACATCCTCGCTGTTGGAAATACAGTAAGAATTGACCAACTGACATGCCAAGCCTGGCAAGAAACTTTCTGTAGACCAATGTTTCAGTGGCATCCCTACATTATGTCCAAATGCATATCCTAAACTAGCAGAAAATGACCAGTGTCACACAGGAATGGACAGAGCTACCATCAAGATTTAGAAACAGGTGATATCTACAAGGTGCTAGAGTAGTTAAATCTGCACTTGATATGAAAATTTAGTGTATTAATTTTGATTCAGGAAATTGGTAAAAATGTCAAGATAAATAAAATCTATCAAGCCCTTTCTTTTGTAAGAGTCCAGTGCATAGGAAAACTCATCATGCAAAATAATAATTATTAGTCATACCTCTGAACAAAGGTACAACTCAAGACATTCAGTAGAACTTGTGAACATTTATTAGAACGATGTTTAACTTAGAGAAAATTATATGAGGGCAAGTGATATGGCTCAGTGGATAAAGGTTCTTGCTGCCAATTCTGCAAACCTGAGTTTGACTTCCAGAACATACATGGTAAAAAGAGTGTATTGACTCCCCAAGTTTTCCTCTGACCTCCAGAAGTGTGCCCTAGCACACATGTTCACAGATGTCCTCATGCCAGTGTGCATGTTCTTGTGCACATGCCAAAACATAAGGAGGCAGAGTAAAAAAGCAAACATGGAGTTAATTCAATGACAAATCCACACATAAACTACTTGGACTCAAAAACACTAAGAAATTTTTTATATTGAGTCAATTGTTGCTCTGTGTATTTAATTTCTTCAGTAAAGCAAAATCAGGGTTCATTCAATTTCATGCCTACAGTCTTTACTATGAACCTCTTATAAACACAATCTCCTGTATCTTTAATAGTATTTTAACACCTAACAAAGTTAACTCTACTTCCTTACTATAAACAATATTCAGGGAATAATCAAATTTCTTCATTCACCATTATAATATCTTTCATGATTATTTTTAAAACAATACATCTACAAACCAGAATGTATAATATGTCTGCCAAGCCTCTATGTCTAACTATTACTCTAAGAAAGTTTGTATGCAGGTCAATGTCATTTAGAAATTAATTCTTCTAGAACAATTTTGTTCATGCATTTACCCTCAGATTTAAGTTTGTGAGTAAGGTGGTTTGAATATGCTTGGCCTTGGGTCAGTAAGAGGTGTGGCCTTGTTGAAGGAAGAGTGTCACTGTGGGGGGTGGACTTTGAGGCTCCTATGCTCAGACTATTCCCAATATGGAAGACAGCCTCATCCTGGCTGCCCTTGGCTGACAGTCTCCTCCTGACTGGCTTTGAATCAAGATATAGGGTTCTTACCTCTTCCAGCACCATGACTGCCTGGATGCTGACATGCTTCCCACCATGATGATAATGGACTAAATTGTGTAACTAGCTCTTAATTGGAGCTGGCTTACAGTTTCAGAATTATCTGAAATTATCAGTGTTGCAAAAATCAGCCAATAAGCTGAGGTACGGAGTCCTGATTCTTTCATTGTCTTCACAAACCTTTCATTCAATGGTTTCCTCCTAACTCACTGTTTGTCTCCTGAAAATGGACACTTAGAAATCTCACCTTTTTATACCCATGTAACTATTATGTTTCTTTGAAGAATTTTTTTGGCCACAAACAGCTCTTATACTAAGCTCAAACATATAAGGATGACCACACAAATGCCTCACAAGTTTTAATTCCCAAATATAATCTTGGCAATTCATAGAATACAATGACAGGACTTTCATATCTTCTTTCCTTATGATTTGTTTTATTTGGGGGATTGTTAGTTGAGAACCCTTTCATTTCCCCCAACTTTACTATTTTAGTGTCATTATGATTATGAGTTCAAACTAACTCAGTAACTTAGTTAAGCTAGTTTTAACCTAACCAACCCAGTCTTATATTTGTATAAGAATATGTATATATGCATATACATATGCACATAGACACATATATGTTAGTATATAGATGGCCTCATTATTTTTCATAGTTTCATAATGAACATTTCATTGTTTGCATGTAATATACTTTATTTGACTGTATTGTTTGGTGTACTATATTAGAGAATGTTGCAATACATTTATTTTCTTTTTTTTCTATACCAGAAAATACTTTATTAAATATCATTCTACATATATCAACTCAAACATTTCTGATACATTTCTGGAGAAATGTGGCAGACCTTTTGGTAACATTAGATCTACCTCCTCCAGCATCATGACTGCCTGGATGCTGACATGCTTCCCACCATGATGATATCCATACAACATTATTATTTTAAAAAATTATGAACAGTCCTGATATAGAGACCTAGTTTGACATCTTTTGCTCCTCACTCATATTTTGAGAAATGGTCTCTCCATGAAACTACAGCATACTGTTTTGCCTAGAGTGGCCTGATAACCAATTTTTGAGATGGCACCTGTCTTGTTTTTCAGTTTCAAATATTCTACTTGACACCTTCCTGTAAATATAAACAATAATCTGACTAGCCTTCAATTTATCTGCTTTAATAAATTGTAAAATTACACATATACAAATGGCCTATCTTAACACTATTTTTAATAAGTTATCAGTAAATTCTTGGCATAATTGATTATTTTATAAATCTATATACTAGGTTTATACACAAGTTTCTCAGGTGAAAAAGTCTAAGTGGGAAAGTTTAAGACTCTCTCTGATTGAGAGAACAATTGCATACATAGGAACGTAGGTTATAGCCCAGTGACAGTACTGGTCTGCCCTAAGCCCCACCCAGTGTTTGATTCCTAAAACTTGTCCTCCAAAGTTACATCCTCATTACTCATGAAATGTTTGTTGGGATTGTTTTTCATCCACACATGATTGAATGCTTGGAGGTAGAAGACAAACAGTGTTTCCTCTGAGATTCCCTTGGAGGTGATTGCCTACCTGACACAGTGGAGGGCATAAATTGATTTCTTCTGTGTTAAAATACACTCTTGCCTGGGTAACATGGCATAATGTGGTTATAGAAATGTCTTCTCAGGCCGGGCGGTGGTGGTGCATGCCTTTAATCCCAGCACTTAGGAGGCAGAGGCAGGCAGATTTCTGAGTTCCAGGACAGCCAGAGCTACACAGAAAAACCCTGTCTCAAAAAAAAAAAAAAAAAAAAAAAAAAAAGGAAAGAAATGTCTTCTCTAGGGGGGATAATACCCACTGAGGAAGTTCGTTTCAAGACTCTTACATTGGAGAAACGTACACTGTTGCCCACACATGTCATTCAAAAGAACAACAGTAATCTAGAACTTGAACAACTTATGTCGAAGAAAATGTTAAACTATTTCACCTTGCTACTAAGGTTGTAATCTACTATGTCTGAAAGCTTTCCTGGAATCAATGCAAAATCATGGACTCTCATTCTTTAGTGGTGTTTCATCTTCTCCATCTGGGGTGCCTGACTCTCAGTCTTCTACCTGAAGTACGTAATATAGTCCTTGGCAAAATTACAGGTTCAATTTCCTCTCTCAAGATAAGAACCTACTCAATAAGCACCTGGGTTTTGCATGACTTTCCATGCCCCGCCCCCAAAAAATGTATCCTCAGAACCTTAATCTTCAGCCAGTGAAACTTCACCCCAAGAACTTCTTCCCACTTTCCAAGACTCATATATACATCCCTTGATTCAACCCAAATAATGTGCATGTTCAAAATCAGTTTCATTAAATATCATGTAAGAAAGTTGTAACACTAAAATCCTCATATTCACAAAGAAGTGTTTCCATGTCTCCAACCCCCAACCCTGTTATTCACTGTCATTCCAAGATTCTCCTGATCCACCCATTCCTGAATTTGCTCCATCCTTCCCCTCCCAGTTTACAGATGGACATCCCCAGAGAAGAAGAATCCCAGAACCACAATGATCCATATTTTTTCAGATTTTTGGACTGAAAATTTTCTAATAAATACATTGAAGTTGAACTAAAAATTAGAGTTCATAGGAAACTACTCTTTAAGATCACTAAGAAATCTGTTAGGGTATTCATTCAGTATTTTCAAGAGGGCAAGTCCTCTGAGTAGGTTTGGGAGAGATTCTTGTGCCAAGAATAATCTATTTGTCATCCTAAATCTGGAATCCCTGTAGACCCACCCTTCTTGTCACCATTCTTCTTACAGCCTCTGTTTCATCATAAGGTAAGAAACAGTGTAGAGGACAAATTCCTCTTCAAAGACAAATCCATGACTTCACATCTGAAGTGTCAATAGGATGTGCCACCAACTGGAGACCAAGTATTCAATTTATTTAAAACTCTATATTCTTTAAAACATTTCTATTCCTGAGTAATGACCAAAATATTACTAGAGGTGTTACCAGAGAATTTTCACAAGATTTTAATTTATTGTAGGAAAAAATAGAAATTAGTTTATCTCCAGTGTTAAAAAACTTCTAGCAAATTGTAGAGTAGCTTTTTATTGAGTATTGCCCAACCACTAAACCTCAGCCTGTAGAAGCACATCAGGGATATCTGTGTCTGGAGTTGTGATACAATTCTCTATAAGACAACTTAAAGGAAGAGTTTCTAGTTTGCTGAAAACGTGTGTACATAATGTGGGATTATTTACACCATGATCATCTCAAATGTGCACTTTAAATAGATGAACTTCATTGTTTGTAAATTGTACTTCATTATATATATTCAGCTTTCAATAATCTAGAAAACCATACTGAAGTAATTGCAAAAAAGAATACATTTGTGCACATGTTCAAGTGGGTTTCTTTTGATTATAAAACAAAATACCCCTGAAAGTGCCAGTGTTCATTGAGGGCAGGAAAGAGGCATGCTGTCCTGACATGAATATAGATGTGATATTGATCGCAAGCACCTTCAAGAAGGATGAAGCTCACTGTCAACTGTAATACTGTGGCATATACATACGCTCTACAGGAAAAGACTTTCCAGCATCTATGCGGTTCTCACAAAATTCATGGATAGAGGACATTCACCTTCTAGAAAGTCATAAAAAACTTCCCATAAAAGGGAAGACAAGTGAATGCTGGGAAATTAAAATATATGGGTTCAATTCCTGTCTGAATTTTCATGGATAAGTATTTAGGCAACTATAGGCATAGGGAGTGTTAGCTTTCCCACATGCAGAACAATTTTATGCAGGTATTGTGAAGAATTAGGTGTTATAACTTTAAGAATGTTGCTTTTTTCTTAGATTAAGGTGTGTATTTAATATGTTCTGGTAAAATCTAATGCTTTTACTGTATTTATATTGTGAGTGTTACTTCTGCTAGATACAACAGATTATGTCCTTGTCATTGATTATGAGTAAAATCACAAAGTTATTCTTTTTTATTGCACATATTTATTTTTTTCCGTATGTGTGTCACTTATATAAGTTCATGTATGTCATGTGTGTGCAGTCTATTCAGAAAGAGCCATAGAAACTGGAGTAACAAGTAGTCATGAGCTGTCTTGTCAGTGCTAGAAATTGAACCTAGGTCCCCTATGAAAGCAGTAAACTCTCTTACCCACTGAAACCATTTCTCCATACTTCTCCAATTGAATCCGATGTTTGCTAAACATCTACTATTGCCTCAGCTCCTGGAAAATACCCCAACCATCTTTTATTTCCTCTCTTTATTTTCTGCCTTCTTCCCTTGCCTTGTAGCAAGAGCTTGTTTCTGGCCCCATACTGTCTGCAGTATGGAGTTTTACTTCCTTCTTTCTCATGACATTCTTCAGAGTACTGTCTATGTCTATAGCTTGACATTTAAGCTATTTTTACTAAGATATATATAATTAAAAATACATTACCAATGTGGTACAAAGCACCTGCTCTGTTCAGAGACAGACATGGACTTTGGAGACAAATGGAACTTCGATTAGTGCCTCATACTGCATGTGAGATGCATTGCTTTACCTCCCTTGAGTTTACTTTTTTCCTTCATGAAGTTGTATCATCCTTTTTACCATAAGTTTATGTGTAGACTATTCTTATAACTGAAACTAAAACTCACTATAGATTTGTAAGCTAAAAGTACCGTGATGTTTTCATGGCACTGTGGATGGTGGATCAGAACCAAAAAACACCCTACACTTTTCCAGATTCCAGAAGGAGAACTTCCCCCAGAGGAGCCTAGCAAGATAGACAGATGCCAAGGCTGTAGTAGGCACACTAGTGCCAGTTTTTCCTCAGAATTCAGCTCATCTTGAGCTGACTAGGGACCCAGCACTTACATTTTAATCCAAAAAGTGACATCATAAGCTTTCAAAATTTAAAAGCAAACAAACAAACAAACAAAAAAAAAAACCTATCATTCTCTGTGACCTTGGAAGATGGGTCAGAAAAAGCATGTTGGGGCCAGCCGTATGACTATTTTTAGCTTCTATACATATTAAGAAGACTGGTGAAAATTCAGACTGCATCTGTAGAAAGCTCGCATGGCTGTGTCCATTTACCCCATCATGAACAAACAAAACAAACAACTGGTGGCACCCTCTCACCCTGGACAGCAGACAAAATAATGCTCAGAAATGTGGCCATTTAGTTACTTCAACTCTCTCTGTCCTTTTCCGCCTGCCTCTGTCTCTCTGTCTCTCTGGGTCTCCGGGTCTCTATCTTTATCTCTTTCTCTGTGTGTGGTGGGGAGGAGGATCACAATTATACCATGACTGTCTGTGAACTTCATAAGACAACCTTGTAGAAGTTAGTGTCTCCTTTCACCTTTACATGGGTTCTGGAGATTAAATTCAGATCATCAGGATTATGCAGCAGTAATTGTTTGCAGAGTCATCTCATTGCCTCTTGGAATTGGATTTTGAGCATTATTTTTGTCAGGCTCTATATCAGATAAGAAGGGTACCACAATGAATGATCCCTGCAGTAGTGAGTGAAGGTTCAGATGGCACACTAAAAACAAATAGACAAACAAGAAAACATAATTAGTGTAACAAGTCTGGCATGTAGTAGATCTCAGGGGCTTTTAGAGAATACATACAAGGAAACAGGCCTAGAAGACGAGATGCTATAGTAAGTGATGAGTGCCTAGTCTAGGAACTAACAGGATTTACACACATAGAAAGCACAGAGCACAATAATAACTAGAGTTAATGAATATGGTGGTTTGTACAAAAATGTCCCCCATAGGCTCATAGATACAGATGCTTGTTCATTAGGAAGTTGCACTATGGGACTTTAAAGACATGGTCTTGTTGGAGAAAATGTCTCACTGGAGGTGGACTTTGGAGTTTCAAATGTTTAAGGCAGACACAGTCTGGCTTTTTTGTATCTCTGTCTCTGTCTTTGTCCCTGTCTCTCTGTCTCTGTCTGTGTCTCTGTGTTTCTGTGTCTCTTTCTCATCTCTATCTTTCTCTCTCTTCCTGCTAACTGCCAACCAGCTACTTTTCCAGCACCATGCCTGCCATCTGCCATGTTTTCTGCCATTACAATGATAGACTAAACCTCTGAAATTGTAAGCCAGCCAAAATTAAATATTTTCCTTTATAATAGTTGTCATGGTCATGGTGTCTCTTCATAGCAACTGGACTTTAACTAAGACACTGAGACATCACTGTGGCAAGTTTTGATCCAAACTCTTTGCATGTTATCAGAGACAAACTCTGCTGCCATGCTGATTGCCATCTTTTTTTTCCCTCAATTCACAGATAAGATGTGGAAGTTCAGATAGATGAGGTAATCTTCTCCAAATCATGTGGTCAATAATGGCTCACAAGAAGAAACTTGATTTAGGACAAGAATTTCTAGAACTGACTGTGTGTTACACACAAGAAATTGGCCTCTATCATTCAAGAGGTCAATAATGTCTAATTCTTATATCCTTGGAAGTGCCTCTAATTTTCAATCAGTCCATGAAAATAACAAATAAACCTATAAGTCAGAAACAATGACAAAGAATTCATTGTATGCTTATTACATCAAATATAAGCTATGGGAAGTGCACTGGCTGCTAAGCTGCCACCAAGTACCAGAGACTGGGTAGCTTAAACCACAGAAATTAGATCTTTTTTCAACCTTCAAAGACTCTAAGTTTGAATTTAAGATGTCAGCAAGAAAGATTACCAGTCTCTCTCTCTTTGACTTGCAGATGGTGCTGTCTTCCTGTCTTCAAATCCTTTTCCCTACATCTATTTCTGGGTCAGAATTTCATCTGTTTAAAGACAATACTTATACAGAATCTGGACCCACCCAAAGGAACTCATTTTAAAAGAACCTTTGCAAAGACTCCTTCACCAAACTGAGTCACACTCTGAGATATTAGAAGTTAGTGCTTCAACATATGAACTTGGGGATGGAGACTGTTTAATCCATTAGAGGTAACAATGGGCTGAACTATTGTCTCCTATGGTTTCCAGTAATATATGTATGTTCTAAAATTTTTATGTAAGTTCCCATGACAAAATGACTTTGAAGCTGTAATTAAGGTAAGATTTAGGTAGAAAATGAAGCCCGGATTATGTGGGTGGGCAGAATATAAACTATGTCTTTATGGGAGGAGAAACTGGAGTTGCAACCAGGGAGATGCTAAAGTTGTTGCTTTTAGATGGCCAAGAACCAAAGGAGAGAAATAATGCCGAGAAGCAGGAAAAGGCAAAGGGTGGCTCCTGCTCTAGAGAATTCAGCAGGTGCCAGTTAGACTCTGACCCTCCAACACCGCAGGAAGATAAGTGTGTACTGCTCATAGCAGAGGCAGTTATGGCTCTTTGTTTCAGAAGCTATAGGAAATTCACACACCAGCCAAAGCTTCCAGGCCAGAAGTGAAGCAGACCTTTGAAATACCACAGCTGAAGAAACAGTGTGAATGAGCCAGGGACCCTTCTGAGTGGCAGTCACCTCCTCCCAGGAAAACAAGTTGTGTGTAAATAAACTCTCAGAAGAGGCATCCCAGAGAACTCCAGGGAAGAGATGTAGCACCATGGATGGGGCTGTAGCACAGGGATGGGGCTGAGCACTCACTATGTATTAAAGTCAAGCACTGAGACAAGGGTGAACAGCTTACACACAAGCATCAGCAGAGAGAGGAAATGAAATTCTTCTAAAAAAAATTCATAAAAACAAAACAAAATAAAAAATACCCCAGGAAGCTGCAGTGAAAAATTTCACCCAGTCAATAATAATGGTGAATGGCTGAAGCTAAATGTGATAAACCTGAAATTTACAACATCAAATTTTCACAATTGCTCCATTGTCTTTCCCCTTGTGAGCACACTGATGTTAAGTAAGGACATGAGGCCATACCCTAGGCTTTATTCGAATTCATGATGCAAAAGTGGTATAGAAGCACAAGACAGCTGTTCACAGGAGGCATACTAAATGGACTTCTGACCTCCCTGCTGGGTTGAGAACATGAGTCAACCTCGGATGCCTTTCATCTTTCTTATCACCTATACAATGAATTTCCTCCACTCTTTCTGCGTCTGCCAGTTCCTTTGTGAGTGCCACTCAGGATGCTCTGCTGAATGATGCCATAGGTAACCTTCAGAAAGCTAATTACATGCCGTATCTCAACTTCCTTGATTGGCTTAAATAGCAGCTAATTGATCAGAGGTTTCAGGAGATTAAAGAAAACTACACATTAGTCACCAGGGAAAAGCTTTGTGATCAGCCAGATGACAAGAGGCTTTCTAAGTGTATGGCATGACAGGAGTCCCCGACAGTCCTCCTATTGGGTGCCAAATCTAGCCTGCTTCCTCAACAGACCCCTGCAAGACCTGACTCACACTGACAGCACTGAGTGAAAAAGAGGATGAACCAAGAGAGCTTCCTGGAGTGTAATTTAAGGTGCAAAGTCTTTGTTTCCAGTACTTGTGGTTTCACAACTGAAACTTGAAGAAAACACCTTTCTTCCTACTCTCTACTGTCCTTGGTATTTTTCTTATTCTTCTTTTGCTCCCCCTCAACCTCTTTTCTCTGTCACATGACACCTTTCTTCTTCTTCTTCTTCTTCTTCTTCTTCTTCTTCTTCTTCTTCTTCTTCTTCTTCTTCTTCTTCTTCTTCTTCTCCTTCATCTCTTCCTCCTCCTCCTCCTTTTCCTCCTCTTTCGCCTCTTCCTCGTCCTTCTCCTCCTTCTCTGCCTTCTCCTCCTCCTTCTCCTTCTCTTCCTCCTCCTCCCTCTTCTTCCTATTATTTTATTTATTAGGCTGTTGCAGCATCCATCACATTTTCCAGAGACTTTAGAACAATTTACCTTCCTTACATAATAGAATTTTAAACATAGAAAATGACCAGAGTCCTGGTCAAAGATCTTAAAGAAAGACCCAAATGTAGGTTAACAAAAAACATGACAAGCGCTACAGGGAGGAAATAACATCAAGAGAAACCCAATGGTTTTAGACTGAATAATATATCTGTCCTCCATTTCCCCATTAACTCAGAAAGGGATTAAGTACTGAGCAGAGCCAAGGTTTGCAGAGTCCTGCCCTAGCTCTTCATGTTATATATGTTATTTGTCTGCTGAATCCAAACAAATGATAATCTCTTAGGAAAGCTATAATCCAAGCACCATTATCCTATTTTTGAGAATTGCAGATGGGAAAAGCTAAGTCACCCAAAGGCACATCCCTGATGAGAAGCAGATTTTGAAACTATCTCAATTGACACTAGAGTCTGGCTCTTCCCACAACATCATTGGGTGAGTTTGAGATAGAAGTTTCCAGAAACATCAGAGATGAAGGTTACCACCCAAACCAGGATGTGCTGAACAAAACCAAGTCCTTCTTACATAAGTTGCAAAATTTTTCTCAGAACATCAGAATGGCTATGACATCAGTCTTTCCATCTTGGGATGGTGGAAGCTTAGACAGAACTGAGCTCATTCACAAGCAAATGTGGTGCCAGTGAATGTGGAGCGTTGCCGTACCCCTAAACCCACCTTCCTCACTGCTTTAGCTTTATTATACACCTTTTTTGATGCACAATCAAGCATCCATAAATATTTAGTTCAATTACTTTAGCCCCTCTGTCATACAAAGTGCCAAACACTGTTAACTCATTTTTGTCAGATGGTCCTGTCATCCAGATGCACCACTAAGAAAGCATGCCAATTCTGAAGTTTGATGATCACTAATACCTGAGCTCTATGTACTAGTCTTCTTCTAAAAATCAATCAAGGATCAGAGTTACCTTCTTTATAATAGACCTAACCTCTACACACACACACACACACACACACAGAGACACACAGACACACACACACACACACACACACAATGTAGAATCTATCTGCTCTGCATCCAAATATAACTCAACGCTGCCTCTTCAGTTATTTGTGCCAAGACTACCATGCTCCAAAAAAGCTAGCATCCCTTTTCAAGCACTTTTCTGCCAATCTTCTGTTTTTAGACTTTCATCTCCTGTTACTAATGCACACCCCTAGTATATTTACAAGGGAAAATATCCCATTTCCTGCCCTACTTGCTGCTAAAAGTGAGCATGTGATACCACTCTGTCCATTACAGACCCAAGTGGTAATCTGCCGATGAATTCTAGAAAAGGTTTGTTTCTCAGCTCTATGAAGTTTGGCCTTTCCTCCTCCTTTATGACATTTATCAATGTCAGGACATGGGGTAAATATTCTGTAACCCCAGAGGTAAGAGTTAGATGCTAAAGATGTTGGAACAGAAAGCTAGCAGGGTCTGGATCATCCCTGCCTCATAGAACAACTTCACAGGCCCAGAAACACTTAAGAAATTGAAGTTTAATTTCCCCTCTGGTTGAAAACTAATGAAGGGGTTTAGAAATACTATGATTCCATGGTTTGGTGACCTCAGCATTAACCTTTAAGAAAGCTGCATTTTCTGACAAATTAATTTTCTGTCACACTCATCATTGCAGGTGATATGATTTCAAATTGGCTTGCATTTTACTAAATTAGCTAGTTTTGTTATCTACCCACAGCAATGAACTACTTTCCCAAGATTTCCTTTCCTACATTTTTCAATTAGCATGAGTCATGAGAAAGAATCTTGGGGGACTTTACAGCATAAAAGAAAACCAATTGTACAGCTCACATTTTTAAATCTGACTTGATGACTCTCTTAATTGACATATCAGCTGGGTCTACAATTTCTCCATTTCCTGTGAGTTGCTCCTTTGATTTATGACTCACGCTCAGAGGTAAGTACAGCAATATTCTTCCAGTTCTGCAAAGTTCTTGCATTCTTCCAGTTTTTATAAAACATCCTTACTATGACCTTCAAAGTAAGAATGGAAGTGGGGTTCAGTATATGCTACAGGGGTTTCATCTCATGCTTTTGGATTCCCGCATGCTCATGATTTTTCCCTCTTCATTGCCTCTCTGTGGACAGAAGGACAGTCTTACACACTCTTCTAAATGAGCTCCACAATGAAGGCCAATCACTTGTAGCACACGCGATACTTGTGTTTATGTATCTATACATCCTTCTATCCTTCAGCTTCCACGTGATTGATCTCAGACTGATACTGTCATTATTTGGTCATGATTGAAATGAACATAGTTTATTTGTTAAAATGCCTGCTATATTCTAGACAATTTTTTAAAAAATGTATTGTACCCATAAGCATTCATGATTGTTCTTAAAAGTCACTGAGTGTCTTCTTTTTTCATGTTAATGACAATGAAAAGGAAGGCACAAGATTAGATAACTTACTAAGCTGTGCGAATATGGAAGATTACATTCCAGAGATTATTTGCTATTATCCAGCCTTGAGCTTACATAAAGTTAACTATTATGGCTTATCACTCCACTGGAGCCTTGACTTGTAAGCTAGTCAGAACTAAATCAAAACACAGTTCCTGTAGGATGTACCCAGGGCATTTTTGTTTAATTATCTGGGTGACTTTTGAGGACAGTCTCATGTATAACTGCCTGGCTTTGAACTTACTAAGCAGCTAAGGAAGACCTTGAATTTCAAATCCTCATCCTGCTACCACCTTACACAATAGAAATATGAATATAATTCATTTTTCCATAGTTTAAACTGAGTTCTTTAAAAACCCAGGCACGTAACTCATACTCTGTCTCAATGGGATTTTAAACATATATCTTACTTAGGTTGATGAACTTTCAAATAACCCAACATGGTTCTGCTCTTTTATTTACATGCCTCTCTTATGGTACCAGGGATGGTTTAATATAAAGGCAAAGCTGAACACTGCTCTATAGAAAGGTTAGACAGAGTGAGAGCTGCAGAGCTCCTGAAATCTACCATTAGTCTCACAGAGAATCGAACACTGTGCTTGCTTGGCGGGAATGGGTTAGTGCGGTTTGGTTATTACTTGTTTTTCATATACCCCTCTTTTAAAAGAAGTTTTGAAGAATTTTAACATCATCCCTTAGATCAGCGTTCTGTTTTCCTGGACAGCATGCACGTCATGGTGACAGAGCACAGGAGGGAGAGAGAGAGAGAGAGAGAGAGAGAGAGAGAGAGAGAGAGAGAGAGAGAGAGAGAGAGCTGTGAGTCAGAAGTCAGAAGCACAGGCTCCTCTTCCTTCTTTCCTCTTTGATTCCCAGGGTCACCTTGGTCAAATCTCTTAAATTACTGGGGCTTTCCATCCTGCCCTTGGTTAAGCACAGACCTTCAGACTGTGTTACAGCAGGTGAAGGAAGGGGAGATAAGGCTGTAACAAAGACAGGTTCAGCTAGGGGAAAAAAGACCTCAGGGAAAAAATTACTATGCTCACTCTAAATGTAATTTACTGTGAAGACTGAAAAAGTTAGAGAAGGTTTCACTTGATGCCATGCTCAAAGGTGCTTGACGGAGAGTTCTGACACAACTATGAAATTTTCTCATTCTCAGATTTAGGTTTTAGCTCAAATATGATTACTAAGTGTTTTTACTCAGCCTGTACAAGAATTCCATCACAAAAGCCAGAAGAATGGAAATCTCTCCATTCTTACTAGGGAGTGAAGAGTTACGGAAATATGATTAGACCTTTAAACATGAGCTCCCCAAAGCTGACTTGGGATTTTTTGAGATGCTTGTGTTTCTTCTCAAGTCTCCGAACCCATTCGTATAATATACATAACTGTGGGAATACATCACCAGGTTGGGAAGGACTCCGACTCTGGATCCTTAGAATGGATCCTCAGTATTACCATTACCTAGAGGCTAGATAGACGTGAAGAAAACATTTGCTAGAATGTCCATGTTAAAATGTCTCTCAGGTTATTTGAGCACGGGTTTAAAACATATATCTAAAGTCAAAACAAATTCAAATCTGCTGTACAGTTTTCCAACATATTATAGGAACTTGGGAATATCTTTAATTTTATAAGCCTAAATTGACTTGTCTGGAAAGATAGCATAACAATATTGTTTCCTGGTTCATTCTGAGGATTAAAGAGAACTTAGTACACATTCCTCAATGTAATACAATCTGTCATTCTTCTTATTATTCCTATGTCATTGCTATCTTATAAGAAACTAATATGTTCACACAGGTGGAGATACAGAAATTGATAAATCTTCTATATGGACTGTAATGTAAGTCATGTTTGTCGACATTTCTCCAACATAAACTGAGAGTTTTCTGCCAACAAAGTATGTACAAAATTAGTGCCTATTGGACAGAAGCATAAATGACTACAAAAGATTATCCAGTTGTTAGAGAAAATAGTCTTTTTGTTTATTTTGTTTTATTGAAAGTCTGATTCTAACTCAGAAGACCCATTTTATATAATGAGCCCACAGATCCTCAGTGTATGCTTCTAAACAAACTCCAACTCAGAGAAGAAAGTGAAGGTCATAAAGATATTAATCAAGGTTAATTTAGGCCAAAAGAATAAACTGAAGGCATGTGACATTCAAACCGATAAACAGAGAGCAGAGAGAAGATGGCATGTGACTTATAACCTGCAAAATAGACCACATCAATCTTATCTTATGGGGAACAAATGGGAAGAAATTTATGAAAGAATGTAACATTAATTTGTTTAATTCCTAATCCCACCCGTCTTAGTGCTTATCTGGCCATGACCAGCAGTTCTCAACTGTGGGTTTCTGCTGGACCTGTGTTCAAGCTTCTTGCCTTTTCCCATAGGTTTTTGATTTGGTGATTTCCATTATTCATTTTCGTTAATTGCAATGTATCCTAGTAAGTATTAACTGCTAGCTTCACACAAACTCTGGTGTTACCTAATAAAAGGTGTCTCAATTAAGGGATTTCCCAGATCAGATCAGTCTGTCACAAAGTCTGTAAGACTGAATTGATGGTGATTGACATAAGACAGTCCAGACCACTGTGAGTGACATCACTCCCTAAATAGGTAGTCCTAAGCTATATAAGAAATTTAGATGAACATAAGCTAGTAAGTAAGCTGGCAACAAGTTTCCCTTGGTGGCTTCTGCTTCAAGTTTCTGCCCTGACTTCTAATAATATTGGTCTGAAAGTATAAGCCAAATAAAACCTTTTTTCTTTCTTGCTACTTTTGGACACAGTGTTTATCACTGGAATGGAGATCAAACTATGACACACCAATACAGGAACTCTCCCAAATTTGCTTTTCAAGACCAAAGACTTTCCTGAATTCCAGGCTCCCATATACCATTGCTTCTTGGTGTTTCTACACATAGATGTACAAGGAGACTTCATGTGTGTTTCTATATGCCAGTATTGACTGTACCAAAAGCCACACTGCTCTTCTATCCCTATCTCAGAAAGTATCCAGCATCAACCCAGCTATATGAGCCCCAAACTGGAAACAGGACTAAGATTTATTGTTTTTCTCTGAATTTAACCTATCCATCAACTAAATTTATGGGTTTTTCATCTGAGACACATCTCCATTCTTGAAATTCTACCCCTAGAAACAAAATATTGGACTGGCCCAGGGACATCATCTTGATTTGAATCCTTATCACCACATAGTAGCCCCAAAGTTTTCTCTCCACACAGAGGCTAAAGAGGCTTTGACAACAAATATATAAATAATCCATAATCACACCATGCTTATACAACGTGCTTTCAAGGCTCTTCATGACACAAACCCTGTGTATCACTTGATCTTCATCTTAGATAATTTTCCCCTTTTCCACAATAACCTTTTTCCTTCCATGCCAATGGCTACATACAAGGAAAATTATGCCAAGTGCTTTGCATTAGCTGGCCATCTTCTTTTGAGTACTCCCCTTCAGGTTCCTACCCAGCCACCTTCTCATCATCCCAGCAGAGTAAAATTCACCTCAACCCTCCTACCCCCAGCAACAGTCTCAGTAACTTTATCACACACACGCACACACACACACACACACACACACACAAGTCAATATTTTCTTGTAGGGTTAATTAGGACCTAACATTTTCCTCAATACCCTTTGGTTACGTGTTAATTTCTGCCTTATCCAGAATGTGAACTACTTGAGAACAATGATTATTCCCCTTCTATTTGCATCATACCTATAAAACTGTTACCCATCAAGTGACATAGTCATTTGCCTGTGAATAGGGAACATAGACAAAGACTCTTCATGACCTGCTGACCCCTCGATGACTAAAAGTTGATGTCTGATACTGCAGAAAACTCCTATATCAACTCTGATTCTCCTTTACATATATTCTTCTTCACAGAAACAACTTGTACACCTGTGTGTCCTGTACTCCAGAAGACTCCACCTGTACTTTAGTCCTTTCTTAGCCTCTCAGATCAAATTAGAGTTTGGTCCATGGTTCCTTCTGCTTTGAGCATGGTTTGATCTTGGTTTGCAGAGTTTGGTCAGTAAATCTCCTTTTTAATGTGTAGGCTTAGCCTACTGTATTTATCTCTCTTAGATTTAAAAGCAGCTGACCTTCATCGTTAACTTCAAATGCTAGATGGTGACAGAGAAGCACTTGACTTACCTAAACAGAAACCCAGGCATGGTTGAAAATATGAATACAAAGCCTCTGTGTACAAGCTTCAATTCTGTCTTCCTTTAATACGTTGTATTTTAGGGGGAAAACCTCTTTTTACAAAACAGTGTTGTATCTAAAAATAGATTCTAAGCAATGTTACATGTTCATCAAAACACAGAAAAGGTATTCTTTGTCATGTTGGGTATTTAAAAATGTTGTCTATTTCATGACACTAGAAAATCCAATGAATTAGAGTGAACTGCCTTTTATAATAGAAGCAATCCACAAAATTATAAAATGCAAACTTTTAATTCCCTTTCTCAGAATCAGTAAACATAAACTACTACTCAACAAGATACAAACCTGGGGACTAAGCAAAAGATTCATAAAAGCAATTGTACTCTCTATTACTTCTGCTTTATTCTATAATTACAGAATAAAATTGGGGAATAATAAGAATGTTATTATTATTCTCCAAATAAATTTAGTAATTTTGATGAATCAAAAAGGGGAGCCCTTCATAAATGCTCTGTGTAAGGACTCTCATAACTGCTTGTAATGTCAGTACCAGTGAATTTCATACATCTGGCCTTCACTGTTCCCTTAACATGCATGGGAGAGAGAGAGGGGGGGAAGGGAGAGGGAGAGGGAGAGAGAGAGGGAGAGAGAGAGAGAGACATTAACAAAAACCAAATAAGTAAGAATTATTGTAAAATGTTTGTGGAGGCCAAAATTGTACCATTTTCTTCATAAGCACCTGTGTGTCTAAATACTGTGCCATTGCCTTATGATTTAAAAAAAAGCAATCACCATTCATGGTGCACAGAAATGTCAGGAGATGTCAGAAGTCATCTTCTACAATGTGACCATGGCAAGTGAGAATCATACAAAGTTTCAGATCCATCACATGAACAAGAGGAGACAGGACTATGAAGCCACATCAGTTAAGTTGCTTTTAGCATCTCAGGTAAGATTGGCCCTCTCCTAGCTTATCTACTTTCTTAAGAAAGTATCACAACCCCAGACAGACATTCAAAACATGTTTGACATCTTTAGAACTAATTTGTTCTTGAAGTTTGTGTTACTTCCCCATGAGTTCAAGAAGGCTGGATTCCAACTCAAATTTTCTTTACATCCTTCTGCACCTCCATCATGCATCTCTCCATGTAGGATGATCCAACAGCTAAGCTAGCTCAAGACAATCATTGCCTTAGCTGCTCACCATGCATTCAGTGGTGTTCAAAGGAAACAAACCAGTCACAAACATACCTAATGCAACAAAATAATATAGGAAAATAGGATGAGAGGGTGCATCATAAGGGAGGAGGGTTTCTTTGCTTGAATAAAATGGGAAAGCTATAGAAAGCTCAAGCTATGCTGATATGCAAGAGCCATTGTTCTTGTGGATAACTATGTAAATATTGCTGTATTTAAAAGGAAAGGAACTTGGGTAGCATGGTTGTGGGCCACAGCAAAGAAGGTGAGAGTCACTGGAGGTACTTCCCAGTATGATGGAAACTGCTGGTATATTCCACTGCATGATGATTGATAATTAATTTTAAGCAAGAGCTACAGGCAGGAGAAACAATGCATATCCTGATTATGGTAACTTGAATCAAAAGCTACAGTGGAACATGATTGCAGGGAGACCAGAGCTGCACAGCCAAAAAAAATGTCTAAAACTGAGGTAGTACACTCAAGTACATCTTTTTTTCTGGTAGAAAACTTGAAGTTCCAGCTTACAGACCTGGCCAAGACACAAGGAAGTGTTATGTGTGCGGTCTGTCCAGATGAATACAGTTGTTTTGTTCTGCTCTGTTCTGTTTGGGTGATTTTTCTTTAGCTCAGTGTCTTGAGGCAAAGGTGATGAAAATCACTAGGCTGGGCCTTTTAGAAACATGATCTATTAAGTCTCCCAGGAGCTGTGTTGGAGAGACCACAATTTACATTTTCCAAATAAGAAACTCAGCTAGAAAGAGCAAATATTTTGCCCACAATCATGGATCCCCTGGCAGGGAACCAGATTCTACCTATACAGCCACAGATGACTTGGCGCCCCAGAGTATTTCCGCTTTTGCTCTCCTTTTCAAGGGCGATTTAATGCCAGTAACAACCATTCACAACTGTACAGGCATTGGCAGTTTATCCCAGCTCTTTCACACTCATTATCTTGGGCCTCCTGTGAGCTGGTTCACACCCGCCCCACCTTTTATTTTCACAGGCATGGCAGGTACAGGATGTGATAAATACCCTGAACAAGGAAACATTTAGCCTAAGCTAACTATTATCGGCAGCATCTGTGACGAATGACTTAATATAACCCCGAAAAGCCCAATGAGATGACTAATTTGTGGTTAAAGGTGGATGGAAATTTACTTTGTAAAAAATTACATGGAAGTAACTCAATTAACGTTGAAAGAGAAAGGGGGATGGAAAGCCAACAAAAATACTCATGTAATGATTGACTCCTTCTAGCAGGGCAGACAATAGAGATAAGAGTTACAACCTCAAGAGCAGTTAGAGAGAGAAGGAACAGGTTCCGTGGTTGCATACCGGTTGCAGAAAATAGATTGGAGCAAGAAACATAGAAGGAAAGCTCTGTGGCCTCAATAAAGCCTGGTTTTCAGGCAGCAAAGGATCCCTCAGCTGTCCAGTTCAGTTGCCTCAGTTATCTGGTGAGGAAACTGGCTTCTCACTTGGTGTACACATGGGTAGAGTCTTGGAGTACAGGGGTAAAATGTACAGGCTATCAGACAATGCAGGCTTTAGGGGTCCTACTGCCTTTGGTCAACAGGCTCTGTAATAGGTGATAGGACCATTTTGAAGCAGAGATTATTATTTTCTTATATGAAGTGCACAAATAATAATATCGACTTTTTTTTAACCATAGGAGTTAGGATCCCTGTGGCCTCTAAAATATCCATAATTTTCCTTGGCATGCAGTAGGTATTTTCTATTAGTGCTGTCCTCCAGGGAATACAGGAAAAGCCAAATGGAGTCTTCCCTAGGTTCCACACCTCCCACAAAGAAAATCAAAACATTGACAAGTCACCTCACAGGCACAGAACAAAGTCACAGCATTCTTGTGCTAAATTTGTAAATATAGAAAGTTCCAGAATCCAATGCTCAGTTGTTCACTTCCTGCCAACTTACCACCACTTCTCTCAAGTGTAGTTTCCTGTGTATCTGTCTAGGAGGCCCTTTGCCAGGGCGGGGCTGGACTAAGGGACCTGAAAGGCCAGGGAGTACAGGGCAAGGACGAAACTAATAGGGGTGAGAGGGAGAAATGTCACCCATGGTGAGGGAGTCTGTGAAACCAGAATTGCCTTTTTCCTGACACTGGGTACACAACAATCTAACCCTCTCCAAGCTCAAACTGGAGCCATTGCAAAAGGCTTCCTCCTTCTCCTTGCCTCTGCTGATTCTGTTTGTCCTTTGAGATAAGGAGCAACATCTGTACTCTGGCCTTCTGGTCCCAGCTGCCTCCAGCCTCCCAGAAACTCTGGGTTTGCTTTCCTCCTGAATTTTCTTCCTTTACTCCCTCTCCGTCTTTGAAAGCATAAAGCTCTTTTTCAAGGTCATTTGCCCCAATTACCTCACAATGTTACGACCTAGAGGATCATCTGGGAGCACCTCCTTCTAGAATGTGTGCCCCCTTTTCTTTGTCATATCCTTACCCCAGCACTTAAACACGCTTCATAGATTATTCCCACCTACCCGTCTGTTTATTTATGAGATTAGCTCCCTCTCTTCCTGGCATATAAACTAAAGGGCATATTTGTTTCCCAGGCTACTTTAACCACTGCCCGAAGGCTTGGAAACCTAAAACAATACAGCTGTCCTGTCTTACTTCTGAGGGCCTGAATGTGTAACCTCAGGCCAACAAGCTGGTTCCTTATGGCAATTTCTGGGCCAGTCTATCCCACGCCTCTTTCCAGGATTCTTGTTATTCCTGGTATCCCTTAATATTATTGGCTTTTAGACATATCCTGAGAAAAATCTATCCTCATTATCCTATGGCTCCAGCTCAGAATTCCCCCTCTTGCTTTAATAATGTCACCAGTTACTGCATATAAAATCCATCTTAAATTGATGATGTCATTCTGTGATATTTGGATAGATTTTATTCGCAAAACAGCTATTTCTCAATAAGCTTATAATCATAGTGACCAGGGGTAATAGTTAAATGTAATCATTAGAGAGATATGTATTACAGCCTACTAGAAATAATCAAACGTCTACCTCTGGACCCGTTGAGTTCCTCATGGTATTTACATCCTAATGCGATCCTAGTTTTCTAAACTGTTAGGCATAAAGTGAATAAACTTCATCCCGCTTTGCTGTATGGGGCCCTCCCACCATAAGAGCTAAAGTTTCAAAAGCTTTGACCTTCCCAAGGTCTCTACTATCATCAAAGCTTCATGGCAATCTAACTGCTGGTAGAAGAAGCCCTCATTGCTATGGGGCTGGCCTCATATAGGCTGCAATGCATGTTTTTGGTGTTGGGAGAGGCAGACTAGGAAATGCTTATGATGAGCTCTGTGATAACACATATCAGGGCAGTTTCTGACTGGTGAGATGTCCCTGGACTGGGATATTGGACCGAGTAGATTCATGGCTACAAAGGCATCTTCCATATATTCCCTGCATTTAACTATTAAGCATACTTCTCTCCAGAATATTTTTCTGCTCCTCTTTGTTATTCTTTTCTCTCAACCATGGGATCAACTCTATACTGAAATCTTCCTTTAGTACTAACTTCTAATAAGGTCCATCATACTTTCCTACCTTAATGCAAACTTCAACAAAGCTTATTATTTGCCTTTAGCAGGCTTATCACAACAGTGAACATTGATTGTACAGTGGATTATGATCATAAATAATTTCTACCCTGTGGAGGGGGGCAGGCTCGTGTCTAAAAGTGAGATGAAAACCATATGGAAGTGTTATTTCAAACATGTTAGTTTTAGTTGTTGACTTAACACAAGGTAGAATACCTGTGGAGAGATGAGTTTTGCCTGTGGGCATGTGTTTTTAGACTAGTCTTGAATATATTAGTAGATGTGACAGAATTAAATCACAAAGGGGGCAGCACCATTCCAGGGATTTGGCTCCTAGGCCTTGTAAGAGGAGAATGGGAACTAAGTGCATGCATGTATTTACACTTTGCTCGAGAGAAAATGTGATAAACTTCTTCATGTTCCTGCCTTGAAGACCCACCAGCATTGAAATGTAACCAGGAATTGTAAGCTGAATAAAGCCTATCTTCTTTAACATTACCACTGTCAGATTATTTTATCACAGCAAAGGAAATTAAACTAAGTGTCCTTTTAGAGTTTAAAGTAGCTTAGTTTTTCAAATAGTCTCTCGCTGATAATTACCACTCTTTTACCACTCACTCAGAATTACTCAGCACTCTACCTTGCTGCAACCTAGCTGCTGCACTTCACTCTTAGTGAATTGAGCTCACAGTCGGATGTGAGTTCATTTGAGCCAGGTAGATGATCTATATCTTCAGGAGCCTTTGTTACCAGTATCCAATCCATCACTATCAAATCTCACCCATGTAGCCTATTCAACATTTGTTGAAATCTTCCAAGTCTCTTCATTTAGGCCTATCCATTCCAGCACAGGGATGCATACATGCATATTATTATCTAGGGCTGCCATACAAAAGAGCCAAAACTGGACATTTTCAACACATTATCTGCTCACAGTTCAAAGCACCAACTGTGATGTCAGGGCACAGGCATTGTGGTTTCTTTACAACTTCATTTCTTGGCTCATTGAGGGACATCTAACTATGTATTTGTATTATCTTAGTAAGTGTTCCTGTATCTTAATTGATTCTCCTAACTGTACCACTGATATTTGACTAGTGACCACCCTAGTAGCCATACTTTAATTTAGTTAGAGGCACTACCTCCAAATAAAGTCATATTCTGAGTTGCTGAAATTAGGACTCAATTTATGAGTTTGCAGGAGGATGATAATGGATCTAAAGATTTAGATTAGAATACATCTTACAGATATATTTCATAGATACTCTAAAAAAAAAGCCTGTCTTTCCCATTATGACCATTTTTAGCATCTCACCTTGTGTCCATGGCACTTGTCATAACAATACCATCTTATGTGTGATTATTTCATTTACATCTGTCTCTCTTCTCTACCAGTCCGAAGGCAATACATGTGTCTTATTTTCCCAATCATTAAATACTTTACCCTATTTATTTTCTTTTAATCTCTAACTAACTATAAGTTATTTTATTCCCTACCTCTCTTGTTCCTTGTTCCTTCAGACTTCTCTTTTGCTCTTGATGTATCTCTCATATATTGTTTCCCTAATAGTCTGACATGATCACATTCTCAACTTGCTCAGAGGATTTTTACAGGGAGGTTGTTCAACACTCACAAGGCTTTAGTGAATGTCATGTTATACCGATGATATTGCAAATTCTATCTCTTCTGTGGTTCTTTTCCCATTTCTGAATCCTTTACTATATATTATTTCAAGGTTTATCAAAACATGCTCATAGGAGCTGGATTAACAATTGAGAATGTGAACTATTCTTTCCAATTAACCAACTTAAGTACTCATCACCTGTTTCTTGATACTTTACTCCCTGTAATTACAGCCTGATTGGCTCAGAAGGCATCCTCAGTCACATAAAAACATGACCATCTTGAATTCTACCCCATCTCTTATTTCTTAACTTAATAAGAAGTGAGGTGGGATTTCAATCCAGCAACATGGCTGCTTTGGCAATAAATCACATCTAAAGATCTAGGTCTCTGGGATCTGGCTAGAATAGAGACTTGCCCTTAACAAACCACTAATCTCTTTGGGTGGAATATAGACAAACATTTAATAATTTTGGCTGGAATACACACAGATCTTTAATCACTAACAATAAAGGTAAGGCGAAAATGATGATTTAGTTGAGGGCAGACAAAGTGATAAATTTGAGACAGATTTAACATAGTGTATCAGAGATAGGATATGCCAAACTATCATAAAAACAGCACAGAAAAGAGAGAAGAGTTAAGAGAACAGCAGTGGAAACAAAGGAGTCTTAAGAGAGAAGTGCAGAGAGAGGCAGAGAGACAAAGATACAGAGAGAAAGAGAGGCATAGAGAGCAGAGGAGGCAGTTTTACTGGGACAGTTTTATAGGGACAGGTTTCAGGTGAAGACAAAATGAGCCAGAGAAAGATGAAGATATAGAAGATTAAAGCAGATTTCCAGAGTTAGTTTGAGGCCAAGCAGAGCAATTCAGTCAGAAACGAAGAGAAGCCTGTTTTCATCAGTTCACTTGGAAAGGTTTTTGGGCCAAAACACTTTTGTTGAACTTTGAAAGGTTTTTGGCCATCCAGAGGTCAGAAAGAGACAGAGAGAGTAAGATTATTTGACAGTAAGCCTCTGAGACAACAATTTCATCTGGAAAATAAAAAAATATTTCCACATTGGAAAAATACATTCAGAGTGGGAGACAATAAAATGTATGCCAGAATCCCATTGTGTTAGATTGAAAGTATACATTATATCCTTGAATATAGCACATCATTCATTCTGTAATTCACTATTTTTCTCTTTATTTCCTTGTCCCTCAGATCTTATGTCCATTTTTTACTTCATAGCCAAGTTGTTTGTCTTTGGTTTAGTGAACCAAATACAATCAACTTTCCTATTGGTGGCCCATTCTAACATGATGCAAACCCATCTAGTTAGCTTTACACACAGGATGCTATGTGACTAGGAACTGCTATATCTCTATGGATTAATTACTTACTGATACTCCCTGACTTTTATTTCTGTCTGTGTTCTTGCTTGGGTAGGCTTGATATCCCACCTGGCTTTACATAATCCATGCTCACCTGTTCATTTGTTCATGCCTCTCAGAACTTATTTCAAAAGACATTCTGAGCTCTGAGTCTTCTTGAAAACAGTCTCAGAGGCAGAAGACTGCTCTAGCTAAAATTGTCCTTCCTTACATGAGAAATCAACTGATAGGCAAGAGTGTCGACTCTCGGGTTTTTCTCTAAATTAAGAACATTTCTGTTAAGGTCTTCCAGCTCCAGAGATGCTTTGAGGGGTGTCTAAACATACCTTGTGCACTGGATCCCAGCTCAACTTTATTTGCATATTTCTTCTTCCTTGAATTGCCACTACTGAGGTCCCAATGACACTGTAAATAGAACTACTGCTTATTTACAGTGAACTATCATCAGGGTCTGCTTTGCATGGAGCTGAAATACTGGGCATCTACAGGTATTGTGCCCTGTGCCTGTGCATGTTTCTGTTCTGTATTCTCCTACTAAACTAGTATGTACTCCTCACACTACCAGTTACGTATGACTTGATGTCCCAAAGGGAGGCACATTTTATTCTGTCCCATTACAAAAATTTCAAGTTTTCTTGACAACATATCATCACACTGCATTATAATTACTTCTTAGATATTTTGCTTTTCTTCTAAAATAACTCTATGTTCTGCAAGAATGTAGCATTTGTTAACTATAGCAGTGTAAAATTTTCCACAAAATGCAGTGACTTAAAAATAACACAAACAACACTGTTTGTTACCTCAGAGCTCTGGGGAGGCATAGTGTAAGTGAGCTCAACCACATTTTCTCTCAGTCTCAGTTGTGGATAAAGCATAGCCTAATTTTCTACCTATTGAGACCTGGTCTCGATCGTACATATTATAGGTAGTCATTAGGGAGTGATTGGATGATAAGGATTCTCTTTTGATGAAAAAATTCATAGATTAGCTTGAAGGTTTGGAGAAGACATGTAATAAAAGTAAACTCTCAATCTGATGAAATGGCTCAGTAGGCAAAGGTCCTTGCTGCATGCCTGATGACCCAGATCATATCACTGAGACCAATATGTTTTCCTCTGATATTGACATAAAAGTGCTGTGGTATGGATGTGTGTGCACACACACACACATACACACACACAAACACACACACACACAAACACAAACACACACACATACACAAACACAAGCATGTGTATAAATAACTAAATGTAGTAATTTATTCAAAACAAAGCAAACCTATAAAGTATTTTCTGTCTCAAGAAGACCTTGTGCACATGGCCCACATTGACATCATGCTCTTGGGCTTCCCAACTACCCAAATAACTAACCAAATAAACCTCTATAAATTACTTGGAATCAGATCTTCAACTTAGGCAATGCCAGTGTACTTAGGATGTCTCCAAATACTGTAAACAAGCTGTCATCCAGCCTGGATGGCATTAGAGAGAACTGCTGTGGTAACTTGCATGAGAAAGTCCCTCATAGGCTCAGGTACACTGATCTCCTATTGGTCGTGCTGTTTAGAGAGGCCTGAGAAATGTGGGCAACCTTGAGAAAGGAGGCATGTCAGTGGGGGGTGGGACTCCAGTGCTTATTACCTCATCCTACTTCCAGATCACTCTGTTTTGTGCTTGCATTTGAAAACATGAGTTTTTAGCTCCCTGATTCTGTTACAATATCTGATACTTATTGCTATCCTTCCTTAGGAGGTTTCTGTTTTTTGTCTTGGGGTTTGTTGCTTTGTATTGTTTTGTTTGTTTTGTTTTTGTCACAGGAACAGAAAAATGAATACTATAATCCCCCACACACACTCACCCAGGCTTTTGGCAGAATCCAGCCCATCATTTTTGTGGGATTGAGTTCATGGTTTCCTCTCTCTCTGTCATCTGAAGGTCTCCCTCTGTTTCCAGAAGCTACGCAGGCTCCACAAAGTGTTCCAACAGTTCAAAGCCAACAGCTGTACTTGAACACCTACCCCTTAAGTTTTCCTATTTCTAAAATGACCCTCCTTTTCTTTACCAATCAAAGTTTTTAGACTTTTTTCTCATTTAGTTAGATTTATCCCGTTAAATACTGTTATTTGTCTAAGATTCATTGTTTCATATACTACCAACTCGACATAGCACCTCATCTTCCTAATTAGGCTCCAAAAGAAAGCACAACATAGATATTCTACAACTTTTCATTGACTTCTTTCATTTGCAGAAGGAGAGGGCATCTTATTTCCAGGGTAAGTCAATACCTCATAGAAGTTCAATATGCAAGATAGGAATGTTTGCATTAGTTTTCAAATTGAACTGAATTTAGTTTCAGAGATCTGATGTCTGTTCCTGATTGTGTAGAAATACCAAAATACAAGCAGTATACCTCAGCTACCAAACAAACTACATAAACAACAAACATTAAGTAACACACAGTGTGATAACAAACTTTTCATGATGAGATTTGGTTCATAGAATATATGAAAACAAAATAGAAAAGTCACAAAATAGAAACAAAACATTCTTTTGAAAAACCTATGTTTAATTTTGTCCTCGTGAATATTTTATTTGCAAAACTATCAACCTTTAAGCTCAAGAAGTAAAATACTTGTTCTCAGTAAACACAGATGTTTACTATTAAGATAACTTGATTCCTTTGTTTTCATGGTTTGTGTAAAATGTTTGTAGGACTGCTGTTTCTGCACATGTTCCAATGAGTCCCATACTTCTTGCTGATTATGGCTTTGCTCCTTCCTGCAGACTGCAGTTTGTGCTCCAGGGTGTGCTTAGACATTCACAATCATGACAGAAATGGACAACTATCAGGGATGAAACTCGGGCTTCAGTGACTCAGAATACTGGTGTCAGCCTAGACTTTACATCCCTTGACACATTATTTTCCTGGTGAATAATAAATCATTGTGTTTTCCCAATCGTCCCTTTCCCTCTGACTTCCTCTTCTTTTCCACCATTAGTCATGATGGGCCAGTTTACCAGCTGTCACTTAGCATGCAACTGCAGAGACTTAGACACTGAAACTGGGAACACACCTGTGCTTACCTGAGTCTGCAGTCCACCAGATGTAATGGTTATACAAGTATATTTGGCTGCTTTTATATATCACAATCTGCTCTTTCTTGATGTGAGTTTTCAAACATCTCTAGCATTAGAATTTAACATTAGAGCAGCATCATCGTGTACCTCTGGAACAAAATATACATGCACATAAACACACACACACACACACATTCGTATACTCATCCTGACAAGAAAACTTCTATTACTAGATGGACTTGCATTTTATTTTTATTATGCAGTTCCTTTAATTCTCACAAGAAAGATAATGGAGAGAAATTATATACCAAAGCAAGTCACCTAGATATTTCTCCCACTGAGTGAAATATCCTTCAAAATAAAGTGTCTGATTGCAAAGTTCATAATTTCCCCCTTTATATATAACTCAGTATATAACCCAGGAGCCTGAGTTGCTCCTGGCTTATATTATTCCATCTCTCCTTTTTGCTTAATCAGCAAAGAACTACAATGCACTAATCACTGAGATAAGAAGAAAAGATTTGTGCAGAGATCCAATTGTCTCACACAAATATTCAAACTTCCTTAATGAATGTTCTTACAAATAGATGAATATATGGCAGAATCCTTAAAGCACAATAATGGTAATTAATCTCAGTACATATTTGTCTGGAACTTTTCTGCCCATACAAGAGCTATAATTTATATAGAGTTGTTTACACTTAAATTAAAAATTGTTAAAATTATTTTATAAATAAAACACTAGATTCAGTTCCTTGTTTGAACTGATCTCATTTTGCAAATTTCATAGGTTTATGTCCTTAATGGTTGCTGGATTATATAGTTTGGATAACAGCACTTTTATCCTTGCATGATGAGCTGCTGGACAGTATCAGTCTAGAAGACCCAACCTTTACAGAGAAAATATTTCTTGATATGAGACTTGCAGAATTAATGAGTTTTTTTTCTTGGCTAAGCAAAAGAGACAGGAGGTTCCAGGCAAAGGATATCAAGGGAGCCAAGGCAAAGAAATGGTGCAAGAATGCAGAGATTGCTTGGATAGGGGACAAAAAGTACAACAGAGCCATGCTCAATGAGTAAAGAGTGAACTAGAGTTGAGAGCGTGATGAAGAGCTACAAAGAGGCAGGATATTCCGAACTAGTACCTTTCTATGACATCAGATAACATGTCTCCTGATGAAAATGGATGTTCTTCTATAGAACAATAGATGTTTAAATGTTTTCAGAAATAAAGCCTATTTCACTTTTCAAATGAAAACTATCCAATAATTTTGTAGGCAGTACACATAATAACTATTCTTTTCAAAGCATGGTGGAGATGTCTCTTTCTGAAACAACTAAACCCTTAAGACTACATCTCCACCACTCCTTGGAGCTATTAGATGAAATTTAATCATTCTTCAGATGACCTGCAATGCTAGTTGGAAGATCTTCCTGCTCCAGTGTGGAAGACTGACAGGTGAAGATAAGATAGAGCTGGGATGAATAACTGAGAAGGCATGGAAATAGATGAACAAATTATGTGAGTTTCATTCTTAACCAGACTGGCAAAGCTCAGTCTCCGGATCCTAAGGTGTCTGGAATTCAAAGAAGAGAAGAAACAACTTCACTTCTCAGCCTTTTCATGGGCAATTTAGAGACTAGTAATGTCATTTTTCATGATGTGAAATTCTGGAGGGACATTTTACTTATTAGATGATTGGTTTAAATTCTCTATATTTCAAAAAATAACAGGAGAGGGAAGGTGATGGCTTACATTTAGACCTTGAGTTATGGTTCTGTCATTCTGTCAAAGCCCAGGGGAATATCACAAAAATGCGTCTACTCACGTCAATGAATAATGTATGTCTCATTTCTTTATTCTTCCCCATAGCAAATACAAATCTGAAGCGTCTGAAGCAAACAGACCACAAAAAAACTTGAGTCAAAACTGGTGTTTTGTCAACTGATTAGATAGCAGTTAGTTTAATGCTAACATTAATCAAGGTCTGATTGCTCCATTGTGAGGAACAAGAACTCTGTGCAGAGATTAATACACAAGATACAGTGCAGCCTGTCTCTGCAACAAACCCCACATGGTAATTAAGAAGAACACAAAGCGAAGGTTATTGATCTGCTGTTATTGAGAAACAACATAATTGATATTTCATATTGTAATTGTTGCTTCCAAAGTAGAAGAGATGGGTTTGTACAGATCATTAGCAACAAGGTTTGGATTTGGTTGTATTTTTAATTAACTAATTAATTTAAACTGAAATGATTAGTTTAAATGTTATTGTGCTTCAAAACCCATTGATTTAATTGTCAGAAATCCTTGTTTTTAAATCTTTGAAGTGATCTTCTTCTGGAAAGTTGTGGTGTTATGGTACAGTACAATTGTCTCTGGAGTTTGGAAGATTCCGCTTATGTGTGTGTAGGATTAGGTTCCTTATTCAAGTTATCGGAAAATTTCCTCTGTAAGGTGACAGTGAGGATAGACACCCTGGGAATTTGTTGAAAAGATCAGAGAGGAAGCCTTATTTCCCAGCATCAAAGATACTGAATCCAAGTCCTGTTTCCAAATTACTTCTGCCACCACTAGCTGTGCATCCTTACACACCTCACTTAACAATCTGTGTTCCAGTCTTCCTAGGTCTAAAATGTGAAGAGTATGCCAGCCCCTTCACTGAGTAACCGAACATATGATCAGTGCTTCCAAGAGGGTCCAGAGGAGGAAGCATCTGGTCAGTGTACAAGGGTTGTGTTGTTATTATTTGAAGCTCTGAATTTAATGCCTCATAGCACCAAACACACACACACACACACACACACACACACACACAGAGAGAGAGAGAGAGAGAGAGAGAGAGAGAGAGAGAAGGAGGGAGAGGAGGAGAGGAGAGGGGAGGGGAGAGGACGGGAGCAGAGGGAAGGGGAGGGGAGGGGAGGGGAGGGGAGGGGAGGGGAGGGGAGGGGAGGGGAGGGGAGAGGAGAGGAGAGGAGAGGAGAGGAGAGGAGAGGAGAGGAGAGGAGAGGAGAGGAGAGGAGAGGAGAGGAGAGGAGAGGAGATAGGTAAGTTTGCCTTTAATGAAACAATGTACTATAGAGCTAGAGAGATAGCTCAGTGATTAAGAACCCTTGCAGAGGACCCAGAATCAGTTCCTAGCATTTGTCTGGTGGCTCACAACCATCTATAACTCCAATCTTTTTTCTGTCATCCAGTGGAACCAGGTACATAGGTATAGGGGCCATAGGCACATGCAGATAAATCATTCATACCCTTAACAAAAAGGTTTGGGACATAATGAAACCCTAGTGGTACAAGAAATATTACATCCTTACTCTGGTGATGAATATGTAATGTGATATATGAAAATTTATCAAACTGGACTCCAAAATGATGGGTGCAATTGCTCATGAAAAAGCTGAACTGAGCAAAAAGGAAAATTCCTGGTGAATTGTAAGAAAGAATGAATTGGAAATACCTAAGTTGGATATGTCACTAAAATATTTTATGATGCCAGTGAGTAAATGAATGTCGCTTTTGAAGGAAAATGTGTTGTCTACAAAGGAATCAATGTCAGAAACTCTGCATACACATTATGAGGTTTGACTGCCAGAAAACCAAAAAGAAAATATTTAAAGGTTGTAAGGGGAGGGTAACATTCCAGTCCAGAACTTTATACAAGGCAAAACAGCCAGACAAATGAGAATAAATAAGCTCTACTCTCCACAAGCTTATCTTAGGATATTACAGTGAGATGTCTTCCAACTAAAACGAAGGTAGAATTAGGAATGATGACATGGTGGTAGAGACCGATAAATGCAATGTGGCCATGAACCTTTTCTAGGGAGCACCAGTCCAGGCAGAATTAAAAAGATGAAAGCAAAGCACAATTTGCCAAGATGATTTCAAACAGAAATAAGTAAGAGCCATAGGAAACTTTTGCGGAGAAAAAAACTTCATGTGAAGGGATAGTCAATGTTTGGAACAGCCACACCTTGGAGCAGGCATGCTGTCAGCTAGGGGAGACTTTTATAGGTTGCAAGCATACCTCCATGCTTACAAAGCCAGGGCAAGACAAACAGACAAACAAACAACGTGGCAGGAATCATTTAAAATGACTCTCAAGCTCAATGACAAAACTCACATGGAGTGGAAATGAAAGAAGACAACACATCAAGGCAGTAGAATAAATCTCCAATAAGTGCACTTGATAAAGAAAAAAATGATATGTGTGAGTGACTGTTTTCTGTTTATTCCAGTTTGTAAATGAGGAACATAAAATAGACAATAAAATGTACAGAATTAAAGTTTGAGTGTCTGTACTCCCTGTTAACTTAAGCATTTATTGTTTTCTCTTCTCTGCCCATTTTTTTTCAACGAAAGCATTATAGGAGAAAGTCTGTGACCCTCCCTAGGCTTTGGTCTTTTGTGGTCTATCTTTAGCCTGTCTTACATTTGAATACCACACATTTCATACCTGTTGCTGGATGACTTTGAGAAGTTCACCTATAGGTCATGCCAATTTTACTCATAGACAGCTGGCATTGTAAATAGACTCTTAAAAAAATCAGCCCATGCTAGGTTTTGAGGCATTATAGTTGCAAATCTGGATCAAGGTTATTTTAAAATCAGGGTGAGTTTTTTGTTCATGAATTATTTCCCCAGGAGAAATTTATATTTTTTTGTCAATTTGTCTAATCTAGTTGCTGTCTCTGCATCCCTTTTTAGGCTTGATAATTTATTCAAAACCCAGTCACACCTTGTCACCCTCAGTGTCGTTGAAACTTTACATGTAACTGCAATGTGCTCCATTTATTGTACATCCCACTAACTTAAAACAAGACACACAACAAAGCTTCAACCTACAACCACCCAAACTTTACTGTCAAAGGAACAATTGCACAACCAAGTTCTCTTCTTTATATGGGGTTTTTAAAATATAGTCTACTCACAACTCTCATGGGGAGCCCCAAACATGGCTGTTCTCCATACTCCTCATTGGCTGCTGCCCTGGAATTGCTTACCATCAAACAGTAGCAACATTTCATTCTTTCAGAGACCTGTGAGTAATATCTTCCCATTTTATATATGTTGTGATTTTTTTGTCTCTTTGTAACTTGTAACTCACCCAAATATTCATTCAAGCTTAAATTTTTACCCCACTAAACCAGAAAGAAATGTTATAGTGAATACTGAAATCTCAAACAAGAGTTTCAACCCCTCATTAGATCATTTAATTCCCAGATAAGCAACACACCACAATTTTTTTCTGTTTTTTTTTAAAGTACATATATTCTTTATTTACATTTCAAATGATTTCCCCTTTCCTGGTTCCCCTCCCCCTGAAAATCCTATAAGCCATCAAGCCTCCACCTGTTCCCCAATCAACACTTTCCTGCTTCCCTGTCCTGGTATTTCCCTATACTGCTGCATCTAGCCTTTTCAGGACCAAGGGCCTCTCCTTGTTTGATGTCTAACAAGGCTATCTTCTGCTGCCTATGCATCTAGAACCATGGGTAACACCATGTGTACTCTCTGGTTGATAGTTTTGTCCCTGGGAGCTCCGGGAGTACTGGTGGCTCATATTATTGTTCCTCCTGTGGTGCTGCAAACCCCTTCAGCTCCTTGGGTCCTTTTTCTAGCTTCCCCATTGGGGACCCTGTGCTCAGTTCAATGGCTGGCTGAGAGTATCCCCCTCTGTATTTGTCATGCACTAGCAGAGCCTCCCAGGTGATTAGTCATCAGTGAAATGCAAATCAAAACTACCCTGAGATTTCACCTCATACCAGTCAGAATGGCTAAGACCAAAAACCCAGGAGACAGCAGATGCTGGAGAGGTTGTCAAGAAAGAGGAACACTCCTTCACTGCTGGTGGGATTGCAAGCTGGTACAATCACTCTGGAAATCAGTTTGGTGGTTCCTCAGAAAACTGGGCATAATACTACCGAAGGACCATGCATGTAACAAAAACATGTGTTCTACTATGTTCATAGAAGCCGTATTTATAATAGCCAGAAGGTGGAAAGAACCCAGATGTCCCTCAACAGAGGAATAGGTACAGAAAATGCTGTGTATTTACACAATGGAATACTACTCAGCTATTAAAAACAATGAATTCACAAAATTCTTAAGCAAATGGGTGGAACCGGAAAACATATGGGCACAGGGGAAATTTTCCTGAATAGAACACCAGTAGCTTATGCTCTAAGATCAAGAATTGACAAATGGGACCTCATAACATTATAAAGTTTCTGTAAGGCAAAGGACACTGTCAATAGGACAAATGACAACCAACAAATTGGGAAAAGATCTTCACCAACCCTACATCTGACATAGGGCTAATATCCAATATATACAAATAACTCAAGAAGTTAGACTCCAGAGAACCGAATGACCCTATTAAAAAAAATGGGATACAGAGTTAAGCAAAGAAGTTTCACCTGAGGAATATCGAGTGGCTGAGAAGCACCTAACAAAATGTTCAACATCCTTCACATTTTTAATAAGCCTTTACAATACTACAGCTGACTAGAATCTACCCTCTATGTTTTTATGTCTACTTCCCCACCAATAACCCAGACATATGACTTGCCATGTTCTGCCTGTGCTGCCCTTACTCTGACTAGCCAGCCATCATGGCCAGTTCTCACAGTCCCTTACCGTGTGGAGTCTTCTCTTCTCCTCATCTTCTTTCTCTTCTTTCTTTGATCCTGCCTCAGACCCCAAGCCCTGGAACTGAAACCCAGCCTAACTTTCTTCTGCCTAGCTGGAAGCTGTAGGCATCTTTATTCAACCATTAGTTTTGAACTAAGGAACAAGTTTACATAGCATCACTTGATGTATTCTTCATTGCTGGAGGCAGTTAGACATTGGGATCCCGTATTTAACATTACAATACACAGCAACAGACCAAACTTCAACAAAGATAGCATAAAATAGAAGTCTTGGCATTTTTCTACTGGAAAACAGAATTCTTGTTGAGCTAAGTAGGTTATCTAGCCTATAGCACTTTTCACCTGCATTTGGAACACATGGGCTTTGTTCCTCAGTCTGCGAACATGAATCCCAGTATGTGTTTCATATGAGTTAAACAGCAGTCAGATTTGCTTGAAACTGTCAAGCACATTTATGAAGCTAAATGTTGGTCATACAGTGATGAGTTACTGAGCATCTGGTAAGTACTATGTACAAGAACACAACACAAAGGTAGAATTGTGAGCAGATGGTTATATGGTGAGATTTTTCGATTGGTAAAACAGTTGTCTTCACTGTGAATGGATTAGAAAGTTTTGTAGCGTCATTTCTGCTGCTGTGACAAAATGCTCAGACAAACAGCAACATAGATGCTGAAAGGACTTACTTATAGATTATAACCACCATTGATGACGGACAGGGCAGAAATTTAAAGCAGGAACCATGGAAGTACATTGCCTAGGAAAACTTGCCTAGGGATGGAGCTTCCCAAACTAGACTAGACCCTGCTACCTCAATTAACAATCAGGACAATTGGACACTGTCTATATGCCAATCTGATCCAGGCTATTCTTCTCTTGAGGATTATGCTCTAACAGGTCTCTAGGTTGACTCAAGTTGACAGTTAAGGCTAAACAGGATAGAAATGTCATGTTTGATAATCTGAGGCAACTCTAATTATTGGATAATGGAAGTGTATAATAACCTCAGAACTACTTGAAACGTAAAGGAAAGAGGGTGTCAAGGCTGTCTCCTGGGTATCTTAATTGTTAAGTGGATGGATTTCTAAAGAGAACAACTAGCAATTATCATGTTGGGAGACTGAAGAAAATTCAGGTTTGGGAGAGCACTGAAAAGTCTCTCATTAGATGTGGTATTGCCACAGGCACTTGGCTTATCATAACAGTTTACATGCTCATAAATATATTCTGTTTCAATACTCACTAATTTTACACCCTCATATTTTAAGCCTATTATGGAAGAAATTCAAACCACATGGGTGTTTGTCTACAAGCCAAAACTTAATCAAGTTAAGCCCATAGTAATGACTTAACTTCAAGCCTAGTAGCTCTTGAAAACATTTAAACCTCAATGACTTAGAGGTGAGGGTGGTGGCTAACAAATGTTTCTGATGTTTCAGATGAGGAACTAACTTTCACTTTAAACTTTTCACTGTTTGGCAGAAATGGTCAAAAATAAATCATCCATACTTCAAAGAAGTCAGCACATAACAAGCCAGATAGCAATAAAATTAATCTGCTTGTCTCGGTTGACATACACTTTCAGTACAGATGTTCAGCATGAGGAGGGTAGGCACTTGTGATAATGCATTACTTCATTTCTTTGACCTCGAGATAAAAGCAAACAAGAGAAGCAGAATGTGCCACTTGCCAGACCATAAAATGAATCCTGCCCCGTGGGTTCTGATCTATCTCATGAGTTCTGTCTTTGCCAAAAAAAAAGATAGTATTTTCATTAGGATGTCAGCTATGCCTTGTCTGACATGCACTTCTTTGCAAAAGAGGAATGGGATTGAGGCATTTTAAGAAAAGAAGGCTTTTAAGTTTAATTTAATTTAGCTAATCCATCAGGCACAGTTATTGCCCTCTTGGAACCTTCTCAAAGGATGAGAAAGTACAAAAGCACAGCCAGCCTCCACAGCGATGACTTTGGATGGTTCGAGTTTTTTTGGTATTCACAGAAACCTTGTGAGGAATAACTTCAGCAAGGATTTCAATTTCAGCAACCATTTCAGCAACACTACCTAACCTGAGGACTTGGTAAAGGAAAGGTGTCTTCAAGAATGACATAAGATTCTTTGACATGAAGTATGCTTTTCTCATTAGTAGGCTCTCCACAAAATGCAAAGCAGTGGCACAGGACTAATAGCTCCATACTCCATTTGTGTGTGTGTGTGTGTGTGTGTGTGTCTGTGTGTGTCTGTGTGTGTGCATATGTCTCCCTCCCTAGAAGCCAATACCCGGTTATAGCTCCTGATAGAGGGATGGGTCCTTCTCACTCATGATGAAATATTAATAGAATTAGTCTTGTACAGATAGCCAGCCAACTTCAAATAAATGTGCACACACACACACACATTTGTATGTCAGTAAAATATAAGTAAAGTAACACAAGGAAATTGGCCCACACTTTAACATAAACCCATGCCATGATCACTGTAAAGCCACAGAATTTCAGAGAAAAGTCCTGTGACATCACAAGATCTCTAGCCTGCCTCAGGACCAACTTTTTCTCTCTGTATAACCCTGAAAAAATTATATAACTTCATGTCTTCCAGTGAATCATCTTTAAAAAAAAAAAAAGAAAGAATATTTCCTTGTGTCATAGACTTTTGTGAAGATAAAACAGGACGAGGAGAATAACTTACCTGACAATATGTCTGATGTAAATTGTTTGTCCCCAAAATGCCAACATCATCCCATGTCAACTTACAAAGTCTTAGATGCCAAAATCAGGGAGACATTCATTAAGGTAAGTAGTGTCTGAGCAAGAGCTCAAAGAGTTCTTCTGATGAAAGTACTTGTGGCTTTTGCATATGTACATGTGTGCACAAACAACATAGCCAGATGTGAGTTTTATATATTTGCTAGAAAGCAGTCTTTCTCCCAGACCATCCAATGCTCAAATTTGTTACCGACCTGGATATCTTATCTTCTACCAATAAAAGATTAACTTGTTTGTTCATGTCACCAGGGTGACAGTCAAGGAGCTCGGATGATTTGCAACCCACTCCCAGGGAAAGAAAGTGCAAATGTGACAGAAGACCTTTGCTCCAGGCTTTGAAATGCCTCCTACCCACCTGGTCATAAAAGTAACATTCAGGCACTTTGCAGGGAGGACTAAACTCATTTCCTGATAAATAAAACCAAGTTTCTATTAAAAGGTGATTAATTTCTAATTATCGAAAGTGTACACAGTAATGGTCCACAAAAGAAGATGCCAGAGTTCCCAAGCTCTTGCCAATCCTACAAGAGTTTCCAGGTTGATACTTAGTAGTGTTATCTTTTGACTAGCCAAATCCTTTAATTCTTTTTTATCCATTTTCTTCTACATAACTTTGTCATCCTTAGCAAAGTGGTTAAACTTTCCCCAAAGAGATGGTGACATCTAGGCTTTTCTGTAAGCCAGGTCTTTATGTGAACTATACTAACCTTTAGCCACAATCCTAGTGCAGGACTGAGAAAAATGTGAGGTGATTCACATGACACTTTTAGAAGTGCATTGGGCAGAGACACTAAGGATGTAATAGAATTCCTATTATTTATAACCAGTGAGGGGTTTCCCCCATCCAATGAGAAGAGAAAACTAGCTCATTACAGCAAATGGAGGCACATTTCCTTTTAGAATGGAAAGTTCAAATTCAAATGTAGATGAGGTCACTGGGTCAAACACTAAGTTAATTTTTCTCAGAGATAAATCTGTTCATGTTACAGTAGTGAGAGACAAAACCAACTGTCCCACAGTACAATTTCCAATAAGGTACCTTTTCCACACATTGCCTCCATAATCCCAGGATTCATTCTAATTTGATTAGCCAGTAACCTATTTTTCTATAGCAAGGACAAGAGCTGAGAAATTGGCTGCTTTAAATGGCTAATTTTGGTAGGCACTCTAAGGGTTCCTGTGACCTGATTCTAAGAACCTATGCATATGTTAGCTTAGATATAGCATGAGAGATTTTTTTCAGATGTGATTAAAAACAGAGAGATGGAAATGTTATCAGATTTTCTGAGTTAGACCAGTCGAACTACAAAGATCCTTATTGGGGACAGGGGGAACAAGAGTGTCAGCTGAGTGAGTGCCTAGGGCCCCATGAGAAGTGAAAAAGAAAACAGATTGGCACAAGGTGGTCACAAACCAAGGACTTCCCTCAGCCCACCTATCATCAAGACTGTAAATATCGGGTTACAGTCCTCTGGTGGGAGCCTTCAGACCTCCGCTTCTGGATCCAGAACAGCCTGGGCTGCAACACCACATCTCCAGGTCCTGCAAGAGGCCAGAGGGGCACCAAGAAGGCCGGCTGGGAGGAGTCAGTGTGCTCTGGTGAGTCCAGCAGGCCCAGGAGGGAGCCTTCAGGTGTCTGCTTCAGGATCTGAACAGCCTGAGCCACAGCACCCTGTCTCCAGGCAGTGCAGGAGGTCAGCTGTGCACCAGAGGCCACCTGGGAAGAGGCAGCTTATACTGGTGAGTCCAGCATTGACAAGACCAACAAACACCAGTGAGAACTAGATGGCAAAAGGCAAGCACAGGAACGTCACTAATAGAAATCAAGGCAATATGGCAACATCTGAACCCAATTCTCCTTTAACAGCATGTCCTAGGTACCCCATCACGCCAGAAAAACAAGATTTGGATTTAAAATCACTGGTCATGATGCTGGTAGAGGAATGCATGAAGGACATACTTAAAGAAATTCAGGAGAAAATGGATCAAAAGTTAGAAGCCCTTACAAGGGAAACACAAAAATCATTAAATGAAATTCAAGAGAATACAAAAGCCAATAAGGAGGAAACACAAAAATCATGTAAAGAAATACAGGAGAACTTTGGTCAACAGGCTGAGGTCATGAAAGAGGAAACACAAAAATCTCTTAAAGAATTACAGGAAAGCACAAACAAGCAAGTGAAGGAGCTAAGCAAAACCATGCAAGATCTAAAATCAGAAGTAGAAACAACTAAGAAAACTCAAAGAGAGACAACTTTGGAGATAGAAAACCTTGGGAAGAAATCAGGGGACACAGATGCAAATATCAACAACAGAATACAAGAGATAGAAGAAAGAATCTCAGATGCTGAAGATACCATAGAAACCATGGACTTAACAGTTAAAGGAAATGCAAAATGCAAAAAGCTTGTAACCCAAAACATCCAGGAAATCCAGGACTCAATGAGAAGAACAAACCTAAGGATTATAGGCATAGATGAGAGTGAAGATTTACAACTTAAAGGGCCAACAAATATCTTCAATAAAATTATGGAAGAAAACTTCCCTAACCTAAAGAGAGAGATGCCCATGAGTATACAAGAAACCTACAGAACTCCAAACAGACTGGACCAGAACAGAACTACCTCCCGTCACATAATAATCAAAACACCAAATTTACTAAACAGAATATTAAAGGCAGTAAGAGAAAAAGGTCAAGTAACATATAAAGGAAGACCTAACAGAATCACACCAGACTTCTCACCTGAGACTATGAAAGCTAGAAGATCCTGGGCAAATCTCATGCAGTCTCTAAGAGAACACAAATGCCAGCTAAAACTACTATACCCAGCAAAACTCTCAATCACCATAGATGGAGAAACTAAGATATTCCATGACAAAACTAAGTTTACCTAATATCTATCCACAACCTAGCCCTACAAAGGATAATAGGAGGAAAACACCAATACAAGGAGGGAAACTTCACCCTGGAAAAAGCAAGATAGTAACCTTCTCTCATCAAACCCAAAAGAAGTTAACCAATCAAATTTAAAAAAATAACATCAAAACTGAGAAGAATTAATAATCACTATTCCTTAATATCTCTTAACATCAATGGACTCAATGCCCCAATAAAAAGACATAGACTGACTGGATACGTAAACAGGACCCTATATTTTGCTGCTTACATGAAACACACCTCAGGGTCAAAGACAAACACTACCTTAGAGTAAAAGGCTGGAAGAGAATTTTACAAGCAAATGGTCTCAGGAAACAAGCTGGAGTAGCCATTCTAATATCAGATAAAACTGACTTTCAACCCAAAGTCATCAAAAGAGACTCTGAGGGACACTTCTTGCTGGTCAAAGGAAAAAGACACCAAGAAGAACTCTCAATCCTGAACATCTATGCTCCTAATGCAAGGGCACCCTCATTCATAAAAGAAACTTTATTAAAGCTCAAAGCACACATTGCACCTAACACAATAATTGTGGGTGACTTCAACACTACAATTTCCTCAATGGACCAATCAGGAAAACAGAAACTGAACAGGGACACAGTGAAACTAATTGAAGCTTTGGACCAATTAGATTTAACAGATATATATAGAACATTCTATCCTAAAGCAAAAGAATATACCTTTTTCTCAGCACCTCATGGTACCTTCTCCAAAACTGACCATATAATTGGTCACAAGACCGACCTCAACAAATATAAGAAGATCAAACTAATCCCATGCCTCCTAACAGATCACTATGGAGTAAAAGTGGCCTTCAATAGCAACAATAACAACAACAACAAAAAAAACAGAAAACCCACATACACGTGGAAACTGAACAATATTCTACTCAATGATACATTGGTCAAGGAAGAAATAAAAAAATTAAAGACTTTTTAGAACTTAATGAAAATGAAGACACAACATACCCAAATCTATGGAGCACAATGAAAGCAGTGCTTAGAGGAAAACTCATAGCCCTGAGTGCCTCCAAAAAGAAAATGGAGAGAGCATACACTAACAGCTTAATGACACACCTGAAAGCCCTGGAACAAAAAGAAGCTATTTCACCCAGGAGGAGTAGAAGGCAGGAAATCATCAAACTCAGGGCTGAAATCAATCAAGTAGAAGAAAGAGAACCATACAAAGAATCAACAAAACCAGAAGCTGGTTCTTTGAGAAAATCAACACGATAGATAAACCCTTAGCCAGACTAACAAAAGGGCACAGAGACAGTATCCAGATTAACAAACTTAGAAATGAAAAGGGAGATATAACAAAAGAAACTGAGGAAATTAAAAAAAAATCATTAGATCCTACTACAAAAGCCTATACTCAACACAACTGGAGAATCTGGAGGAAATGGAGAGCTTCCTAGACAGATATCTGACACCAAAACTAAATCAGGATCAAATAGATCATCTAAACAGTCCCATAACACCCAAAGAAATAAAAGTCTCCCAACCAAAAAAAGCACGGGACCAGATTGCTTCAGTGCAGAATTCTATCACACCTTCCTAGAAGACCTAACACCAATACTCTTCAAACTATTCCACAAAATAGAAACAGAAGGAACTCTTCCAAACTCTTCCCAACTCGTTCTATGAAGCCACAATTACGCTGATACCAAAACCACACAAAGATCCAACAAAGAAAGAGAACTTCAGGCCCATTTCTCTTATGAATATTCATGCAAAAATACTTAATAAAATTCTTGCCAACTGAATCCAAGAACACATCAAAACGATCATCCACCATGATCAAGTAGGCTTCATCCCAGGGATGCAGGGATGGTTCAATATAAGGAAATCTATCAATGCTACCCACTACATAAACAAACTCAAAGAAAAAAACATATGATCATCTCATTAGATGCAGAAAAAGCATTTGACAAAATTCAGCATCCTTTCATGCAAAAGGTCTTGGAAAGAACAGGAATTCAAGGCCCATACCTAAACATTGTTAAAGCAATATACAGCAAACCAATAGCCAACATCAAACTAAAAGGAGAGAAACTTGAAGTAATCCCACTAAAATCAGTGACTAGACAAGGCTGTCCTCTCTCTCCATATCTTTTCAATATAATACTTGAAGTTCTAGCTAGAGCAATTAGACAACATAAGGAGGTCAAGGGGATACAAATTGGAAAGGAAGAAGTCAAATTATTACTATTTACAGATGACATGATAGTCTACTTAAGTGACCCGAAAACCTCCACCAGAGAACTTCTACAGCTGATAAACAACTTCAGCAATGTGGCTGGTTATAAAATCACCTCAAGCAAGTCAGTTGCCTTCCTATACTCAAAGGATAAGCAGGCTGAGAAAGAAGTTAGGGAAATGACACCCTTCACAATAGCCACAAACTATATAAAGTATCTTGGTGTGACTCTAACCAAACAAGTGAAAGATCTATATGACAAGAACTTCAGGTCTCTGAAGAAGGAAATCAAAGAAGACCTCAGAAAATGGAAAAATCTGCTATGCTCATGGATCGGCAGGATTAATATAGCTAAAATGGCCATCTTGCCAAAAGTGATCTACAGATTCAACGCAATCCCCATCAAAATCCCAACTCAGTTGTTCAAAGAGTTAGAAAAAAGCAATTCTCAAATTCATCTGGAATAACAAAAAACCCAGGATAGCTAAAACTATTCTCAACAACAAAAGAAATTCTGGGGGAATCAGTATCCCTGACTTCAAGCAATACTACAGAGCAATAGTGTTTAAAAACTGCATGGTATTGGCACAGTGACAGACAAGTGGACCAATGGAATAGAATTAAAGAACCAGAAATGAATCCACACACCTATGGTCATTTGATCTTCGACAAAGGAGCCAAAAACATCCAGTGGAAAAAAGATAGCCTTTTCAACAAATGGTGCTGGTTCAACTGGAGGTCAGCATGCAGAAGAATGTGAATTGATCCATTCTTATCTCCATGTACTAAACTTCACTCTAAGTGGATCAAGGACCTCCATGTAAAACCAGACACACTGAAACTAGTAGAAAAGAAACTGGGGAAGATGCTTGAGGACATAGGCACAGGGGAAAAGTTCCCGAACAGATCACCAATAGCTTATGCTCTAAGATCAAGAATTGAAAAGTGGGACCTCATAAAATTACAAAGTTTCTGTAAAGCAAAGGCCACTGTTAAAAGGACAAAACAGCAACCATCAAAGTGGGAAAGGATGTGCACCAACCCTACATCTGATAGAGGGCTAATATCTAATATATACAAAGAACTCAAGAAGTTAGACCCCAGGGAAACAAATAACCCTATTAAAAATGGGGTACAGATCTAAACAAAGAATTTTCACCTGAAGAAATAGCCGAGAGGCACCTTAAGAATTGCCCAACATCATTAGTCATTAGGGAAATGCAAATCAAAACAACCCTGTGATTTCACCTCACACCAGTCAGAATGGCTAAGGTCAAAAACTCAGGAGACAGCAGGTGTTGGCGAGGATGTGGAGGAAGAGGAACACTCCTCCACTGCTGGTGGGGCTGTGAGGTGGTACAACCACTTTGGAAATCAGTCTGGCAGTTCCTCAGAAAACTGGACATGACATTTCCGGAGGACCCTGCTATACCTCTCCTGGGCATATACCCAAAGGATTTCCCGGCATGCAATAAAGACACATGCTCCATTATGTTCATAGCAGCCTTATTTATAATAGCCAGAAGCTGGAAAGAACCCAGATGTCCCTCAAAGGAGGAATGGATACAGAAAATATGGTATATTTACACAATGGAATACTACTCAGCAATTAGAAACAATGAATTCACAAAATTTTTAGGCAAGTGGTTTGATCTGGAAAATATCATCCTAAGTGAGGTAACCCAATCACTAAAGAATTTACATGTAATGCAATCTCTGATAAATGGATATTGATTAGCCCAGAAGCCCTGAATACCCAAGGCACAAATCGCATAACAAATGACTCCCATGAAGAAGTATGGAGAGGGTCCTGATCCTGGAAAGTATTGATCTAGCATTGGAGGGGAATATAAGGACAGAGAAAAAGGAGGGAGGTGATTGGAGAAAGGATGGAGAGAAGGTTTATGGGACATATGGGGAGGGGGGATGCGGGAAAGGGGAAATGATTTGTAATGTAAACAAAGAATATAGAAAATAAAAATATTTAAAAAAAATAAAAAATAAAAAATAAAAAAAGACTGTAAATATCAAAAAAGAAAAAAGAAAAAAAAAACTTCTCCAGAAGCCTCCATAACAAAGTAATCCCATGTTGGACAGTCTAATAACTGGGATAGGAAACTACTACACGTGTCATACCCTCTGCCAAACAGCTGAGGTTCCTCCTTAACATATCAAAAAAGGCTTGGCCACAGGATTCTCCCTGCATCCTCCAGTCTCTACCTACAGGGGTCCTCCTGGTTGACATACCCTGCTCTTTATCTTAACCTCCAGCTAAGGGGACTAGCCTTCTCTTTCCCTAGCTACCCTTCCTTTCTATATAATCCAACTATCTTGATTATCCAATCTCTTCATCTGCAGGGCTTCTCTCATTTGGCCCTCCTGGCTGATGCACATAGTTCTCCTTTCTTCCTCTCCATCTCCTCACATGACTCAGGGTCATGTCCACACTTGGACCCTCCCACATGGGTCTGCCTTTAGCTATGCTCTCTCTTTAATCTACAATAAAAATTTGTCTTCTGCCATACCTGGGAGAAGCCGTGTGCTTTCTTTTTTATTTAGTTTCTTTGCTCCCTAGGTTTGTGATCATCTATCACAACTTCACAAGAAAAACAAAGACTTTAGTCATCATCTTTATGATAATCTGAAGGTTCAGACTTCACAGAGCTGAGAAGATGATTCTCTAGACAAGAAGCTTCCTTTACCTGATGAGAACACTTAGCATAAGGAAAACCTATTAAATTTTAGGTCATCTTTGTTGCCTCTAGTGTTTTCTGATTCTTTCTGTAAAGTGTGCATAAATATTACATTAAATAATATATGTCATGGTATGTTTACTTATTGTCCCATGCTTGTGTATTGGATTCTGGAAAAGAGGTGTCTTTCTTTGTTCATTCTGAATGAAAGTAATGTAACAAAAATGTGATGGGGGACCTGTACATCATAAGTGGTATCTCACATTCCCATTAATTCTAATCTCATTAGGAAGAAGGAGCCTGCCAGGAATCAGAGAAATGGTCATAGAACTATCAGACGATTACCTTATCATACAGGTATCTCTTTCTCTTTGTTTTCCATAAAACCTGACTTTCTCCCTTAAATTGATTTCAAGATCTCTGGAGCCTCAGAAGTTGGATAAAGTGACTTAACTCTGAGCTGTATGCCATAATCTCCTACATAACCTAGCATTGATTGTGTGTGAAACAGAGGGAATCTGGTGAGGCATGGGGAGATTCTGAGGAAGGGAGGGAAGGGATCTAGTGGTAAGGATGTCTGGACGATGTGAGAAAGAAAGTTGATCAAGAAGCACTGACTCCAGGATCCACCTCTACCACTGCTTGTGATCTAGCAAGTAATTAAAGTCCTGGTCATCACAGAGGACATTTTCCATGAAGAAACTGGATGGGAAAATGATTGTTTGTTTTGTGGGTGGCAGAAATATCAATCTATCAAATTAGTTCTTCCTAATGGAGTTTCGCTGTAAATACAAACCATACTTAAGGGCAGACCCAATGCCCAGAAATGTCAGCACAAAATATGAACTCAATAATACTTTTTGTAGACATTTTACTTTTTGTCTCACAATGCTTTGTTTGAGAGGTCAAGAGGATCTGGGAGGGTTTAGAGAAGGAGAAACTGTCTTCAGAATGTATTGTGCCATTTTTTACACACACACCCTCACACAGCCACCCACACACACCGACACACACACACACACACACACACACACACACACACACATCCCTTTCCTGAAAACTAGAAGTTGCTTCCTTGGATGGACACATTAAGGGAGAAGAGACAGTAAAATATGAACATAGGGAGGAGGAGAACTGGAGATAGCAATGGTCAAAGAGAGAAGAATTTGGGAGCCGAAGGAAGGCAAAGGAGGGTCTAGTCCAAGATTTAAGTCCAAGAAGAGTGGTGCATAAAATACTGTACAAAAAAAAAAAAACAGTACTTTTAAAATTGTAAGTAAAACACTCTCAAAATTCTTCCTATCCGCATCCATCCTGATCGTTGTGCAAAGGACTTTGATAATCAGATAAATGTTGTCCTGGCCCAGATGACTTCTTCTATCCCTTTCCCCATGGCCATTTACGTCCTATTATTTACACCAATTTGTATTGGCTCTAAGGTACATTTCTCCTATTTCCAAGCCTTTCTCTTGCTTGCTCTTCTATATACCAGTTTCAATATGTAGACATACAATAAGACCCAGAAAATGTCAAAAACCATTCCTTATACTCTCTCCACACTTAACCTTGCCCTGGGCCAGAGTAAATACTGCCCACAGTGACTCTTCATGGCTAGCATTCAGAACTGCCTGCTGGACTCAAGAAATCTCAGCCTGGTAGGCTACAGAAGCCTCACCTACTCTCAAAGGAGACTTCCATTCCTCATACAGCAAGCTGAAAGACCAAATTCTGAAGCCATGAACTCTCTTAGTTACATTTTGGCCACTGAAAAAATATGCCAGGTTTAGAATTTCAATTTCCTCTGACAATCTGATATCAGCCAGATAAGACATATTACTTCATTATCTGCCTGAAAAGATGGACACATAGTTTGTAGAGTCTGTGTGGTAAGGCCTTGCCTAGGAAAACAGATAAGACCTGGTATTGTTGGATCATTTACAAGTCATTTTCTGGGCTGTTATGAGAAAGAAGCTATCTTACAAGATTGGTGGTGAGTGCTTATAACCCTAGCACTCAGAAGATGGAGGCAGAAGATCATGAATTCTGAGCTAGACTTTGTTACATAGCAATGTTCTGCCACAAAATGCCAAACAGGGACCTATGAAGAAGGCTCAGTGGATAATAGGGCTCACTGTGTTAGCATAGATCCCTGATCTCAGATTCACAACACATATTCAAAAAATATGAGCATGGATGCAAAATCCAGTAGCCCCAGTGCTAAGGACAGAGACAGGTGGATACTGAAGGTCAGTCAGATTAACCCTAACAGACAGCTCCTGAATGAGTGAGAGACCTTGTCTCAAGAGAATATATGAAGCAGTGATTCAAGAGGGCGTTGATGTTTCCCTCTGGTCTCCCTATGCATGTATTTATTCTCAACCTCACATATACTCACAAACTAGATGTGCTGCACACCTGTACCCTCTGTGCTGGGGAATATAAGGGGAATCGGTAGGATGAATAGTGAGTTTGGGGTCACAAGGGGATATGTAGTATATTCAAGGCCAGCCTCTGCTATGTAGTGAGACTGTCTCAGTCGAACGAGAAGTGGGATAAGTAAACAAGCAAACCAATGTCCATGCTGTGAAGTGGTGGCCTTGCTGCTATTTATGACTAAACCAATTAATCTCTAAGAGGCTTGGAAAGTAAAGCTAGCTAAGTGAAATCTACAAGTATGGAAGGTAAACTTTAATCAAAGATTTTAACTATTTAAAGGAAGGATAAGTTTGATAAGTTGAAGATTATACAAATTTTACAAGAAAGTAGACACCAAAAAAGTTATATTTAACTAATTACTTCATGTTACAAACTGGTCTGCATAATCCACATTCATTATTTTATTTAAAATCTTTACAGCAAACCTTGGGACTGGGTTGAATTTATACATAAAAGAAAGGAAGGAAGGAAGGTAGACAGAGAAGAAAAGAAAAGAAAAGAAAAGAAAAGAAAAGAAAAGAAAAGAAAAGAAAAGAAAAGAAAAGAAAAGAAAAGAAAAGAAAAGACAAAAGGTAAAAATTCCAGAACTTAGCTCCAGCTTAGAGTTGAATAAGAAACCCTTCTACCGCTTTTCTGCTGTGACCATGCATGTCACCTAAGTTGAAAAAATACTCCAAAGGCAGAGACAGTGACAGTAATTAGCATGATGTTAGCTAGCCACAACCACAAGATAGCCAGATGCTTATCTGGCATTCTTTGACAAGTCACAAACGTATGGTTCAAACTTTATTTCCCAGTGACAGAAAATAATATAAAACTGTCCAAAGCCAAAGAAATTGTATACCATAATTCAGTACAAGAATTCATGGCAGCACTATGGGCCATGTGACAGTTGAAACCCAATGACAGAAAAATGAGACGCCCTACATGTAAGAAAGCTGGACTTAGTATTACAAGATTGCTCCAAGGATGTATACCTTCTGCCAACCCCTCCTTGGCTCCATGGTGTCTGAATACCCATATTCCTTTATTGCAGAATAGCTTTCACTGAACACCAAATTTCAATCTTCCAAACCCTGGACATAGAAAGACTAATGCACATTATTATTGTCACAGGTTTTGAAATTGATCCCCTTACATATGGTCACTTGTATATTATCACCTAATGTCTAGGAATCAGTGCTATCAGCATACCGAGAGTGCTCATCACAAATGGAGTGACAAATATACAGAACATCCCTGAACAGGAGAGCTGCTGCATCCCTGACTGTGATGCAGCACAGCTGTGAGGCAAGGGTCAGCTCAGCATCTAGACAACAGTATAATTTTTCTAATTGTCTGAGACCTCTGTTACATTTTCAAACTCAAAGTAGGTAGTTGTCAAGACCACAGAACACTCATATTCTCATTTAGTCAATTCTCAGATATATACAGGTGCAAAAATAGAAGGGGAAAAAAGAGAAAAAGATATGATCTCTACCCTTGGCATCTACTGCCTGCCACAGGAGGCAGATGTGGATACTAATGATGACAGAGCCATGAGTGAAGGACATTAATGAAAGTCTATAGAGGGCAGTGTTTTCCATGCTGCATTTTGAAACCCATTGACAGGTCATTAAATCAATTTGCTCGGCTAGAGACAGCATTTATTTTAAAAGCAATGAAATGGGCTAGGATATATCAGTGTTCTTGGCATACAGTAGAGAAGAAAAGCTTATAGAAACAAGTGTTTGGAGTCCCTGTGTGCTGTATACGCATAGCTCTAAGGTTATGTTGTAAAATGTATTTCTTGCTTTAGGGCCTCATGAAAAGTCCGTGAAAGTCACCACTACAGTACAAATGGGAGTCCATATGAAAGTTATCTAGATATGATTAGTAGATATGATTAGGAAAGAGTTTCTAAAGAAGTGGTCTCTCAAGATGAATCTTGTAGGAAATTCATTACTCCTACAAGAAACAAAAAAGCTTACAAAACATAAAAACAACAAGCAAATATGACTGAGAAATCAATACAGATCCCTCAAGTCATGGGACCAGAAACAGTATAAGGAGCTTGTGATAGTCTAGACAATAAAGCCTGAGTCACTGAAGCTACCATCCCAATCATAAGAACTGATTCTATAATGGGGGAGAGAGATTTTAAATATTTAAAATGAGAGGAAAAGTGTCAAGACTACAAAGCCACAAAATTTTAGATGCATCAAAGATCATTTTTCCTTTGTGAACAAAGTTATAAAACTGGGAATGTTTTTGTATCATCCACAAATTTTGTCTAGAATCAATTCAGAGAGGGAGTATTTTGTGTTTATGTGGTTCAGTGTGGATGTATAGATAAGGAGACACAGGGCTTCTTAGGGTGAATGATAGCTCAGGACACAGTGGGAGGGACCTTAAATGAAATCCCTCCCCAGTGGGAAGAGGAATCTTGTAGAGTCCACCTCCTGTAGAAACACAGGACATCAAGTGAAGGGATGGGGTTGCCATCCTACAGTCAAAAACTCTGACCCAGAATTGTTCTTGTCTAAAAGAACTGCAGAGACAAAAATGGAGAAAAGACTGGGGGAAAGTGGGTACAGTTATTGGCACAAACTGGGATCCAGCTCAAGGGAAGGCTCCAAGGCCTGACACTATTACTGATGCTATGGTGTGTTTACAGACAGGAGCATAGTATGGCTGCCTTCTGAGAGGCCCAAAAAACAACTGAAAGAGTCAGAAGCAGATACTTACACCTAACCAAGGACAGAAACTGGGGACACCTGTTGTTGAATTAGCAAAAGGCTGCAAGAAGCTGAAGAAGAGGGAAACCCCATTGGAAGACTAGCACTCTCAACTAACCTGAACCCCTGACATCTCTCAGACACTGAGCCCACCAACCAGGCAGCATACGCCATCTGATATGAGGCCCTTAACATATATACAGTAGAGGACTGCCTGATCTGGCCTCAATGAGAAGAAAAGCACCTGACCTTGGAGAGACTTGAGTCCTGGGGAGTGGAGAGACCTGGTGGCATGGGGTAGGGGACATCATCTTGGAGACAGGGGAGGAGGAATGGGATGAGGAACTGTCTGATGGTAGACTGGGAGGGGGATAAAGACTGGACTGTCAAAAAAGAAAAAAAAGAAAGAAAGTATTAGACCAAAGAAAACGAGTTGAGTGAACTAAGCAATACCTCCCCAAACTAACCTTTGAGTTTTATAAAGTGCATCTATATACAATGCCACATAACATCTTAATTTACAATTATTTTTGTGTGCCAAACATGCTGTGCACAGTCAGACCAGAAGGGTCCCAATTTCATTGCTACAGTATCATATCAACAGAATCTTCTAAGGTCTGACTCAGAGCTTACCCCTACTTACATCCCCTCCTATGGAAAAAAAATCCCCTAGAAAATTATCTTACCCAGGCCCAGGGACTTGAGGTCAAGATGTTCCAAGCTAACTCCTACTATTTGCTTCTGTTAAACTGCTTGCTTGCTCTATTGACTACCAGGAAATGCTTTCTGCTTTAAAGGCCCCCTGCCGGAGAACCTTTTCTCTCCAGGTAGTTGCCAGATCATGACTCAAATTCAGAACCTTGTTTGACCAAGTAGACCTTGGGATCTTTGCCTCATGAAGTGTTCAGCTAAAAATAGTGCCTTTAGCCTTGAGCAATCAGAAATAGCACCTTCAGAACTCAAAGCTGAGGTCTCATTTGTACCATATTATACACATGTGATTCTACTACTATGAAGCTCCTCCTTTGGACTAGCAAAGAGTTTGCAGGGCTGGATCACAGAGAAAGGCTACTTCTGTCTAATCCCACTTTCTCTAGAGTTTTCATATCGAGAAGCACCATGTCTAATTTGTGGTTTGAAGATTTCTTTGGCCAATCCTTGTTCCTTCTTACTAGTCTTTAGTAGCAAAATTCCCATCCAAAACCCAATATATGTTCCCATGTTCTCTCATCGCCTGATTGGCAGATCAGAAACAGTATCTAAAGTGTTTGTACCACATATGTGTCCTTGAACTTTTATTCCCTCGGAACTCATTTTCTAGGTGATTTTTAAAGTTTTGTGTCTTTCCTATCTGAATATTTTCAAATTAATGTCTCTATCCTTTAACAATCTTCTGACTCCAGACATAGACACCTATCACCCACTGGGCATCCCCCTACCCTGGGTATTAGAGTAGAAGCTCAGACTTCTTGTATCCAAATACAACCTTCTGATCCTTGCTTCCAAATTCCTTCCTTCTATAATCCGTGCCTGCTCAGTAAATCTGTCTGCTTGCTCTGGGAAAACACCTTGGCACCCTCTTTGTTTTCTCTCATTCACTTATAAACTCACATTCCTTCCAGCAAATCCTGTGAGTTCTACCTAAAAACATGCCGTATTCAACCACTCAGCAGCAGTCAACACTCTTCAAGCCACCATTTCCTTTTTTCTAGAATGCTTCAGACACTTCCTATTTAGAACCCCTGTTTTGATTCTTTCCCTAGTTCACTCTACTCTTAACACAGTGACCAGAATAACTGTTTAAATATAAACCAGATCATTTTCTGCACAAATTTCCCCAACAGCATCTTGTAATCAGAATAAAGCCTAGAGTCTATTAGGCTATGTTGGGAAACTACATCACCATTTCGATTTGGTTACCCAACAGCTTCTTTTATTCTAACTCAAGCATTTTACCCTTTTGCCCAAATACCAACTGTTTTTACTATCAGATTGTTGTCATTCTACTTACTTTGCCTGTAATGGTTCTTTTTCCATATAACTGAATAGTTTTCTTTCTTTTCTTGTTGTGCTCACATGTTTGTTAATAATGAAGCTTTTTGCTATGGTCTGAATGTCTGTGTCACCTTGAAGTGTGCTTGTTTACATCCTACTGCACAAGATGGTGGGAGGAAAGGATGGAACCTTATAAAAGATGATGAGGTAATGATAAGAGAGTCTTCATGAATGAGATTAGTGTCGTGGTGAAAAATGACACAGGGAGATGCCTTGTTTCTATCTTTTGAGGCCACAGTTGGGAAACGTTGCCTATAAAAAGCAAATGGGCACAAACCAGACAAGTAATCTAATATCACCAAGATTTGGGTCTCTTCATATTCAAGAACTTTGCCAAATAAATCTCTGTTCTTATAAACCAGTCTACCCATAATACTTTGCTATGACAGCCCAAACAGATAAGATTTCCAGTCTCTTCATTCTCCTCCCTGGATCTTCATGCAAAATTGCATTTCCTGTGACTTCCCTCTCCTGTTCAACACTTTCCAACATTCTTAACATCTAACATAATTGATAGTTTCAGTACTTGCTCAACTTTTATCTTTTAGATGCTTGGATGTGTTTTCTATGAAAGTGTATAATTTTTAATTAATTTTAAAATTTTATCCCTAATGCTGAGTTCAACTTCTTTTACATGAACCATGTATAACAACCATCTGATGTACAAGTAAATGTATTAGACTATTGTTAATTGTGCTGACACATATAATTATTGAGTTTTCAATAATTAATGCAAAGTTCTTAACACAGTGTCTGGCACACAGCAGTGGTATAGTTGTGAGTCTGTATCAGTTGTGAGGCATAGCCATACTGTGTTAAGTAGGCAGAGACATTTTAGTATCCATTCTGAGAACAGGGCTTAACAACAGGGACAGAGAGGGCTATAACATGCAGAAGCCCCCTATGAAATAATTTGTTAACATACTTTTACATGAAATTCAGAATGGTACAACCTGTCTACACAAAGGAGAGATCTGAACAACTCACATATTCCTCATATATTGTACTTTAAATTCTGCACAGTTGATTTTCAGTATAAATTTCAGTTGCTTCCTCAAAAAATATGAAAAATAGCAGATATAATTGAAAGATAAAGAGTTCATTGGTTTTTTTTCTCCTTTGTTGCTTATGACCTGGAAACAGATCTTGGTTTATTATTATTTTTCTTTTTTTTGTACAACTATGTCATGGGTGCTTAGTATAACACAGCTATGTACTATGCAAGGATGACACAACAGCTAGGTGACAGTCAGGTTCATGAATTCACAGAGCTCACACTTAATCCTGGGAGATGGATAACCAACAAGGAACTACGGTAGGCAGGTGTCTGAACACTGAGAGTACAGGAACCATAAAAGAAAAAAAACTTAGAGTAAGAAATGAGGAACAGAGGACATTTCATTGTTTCTGAGCATTTTACATGTTATAAGTAAGACATTATCATGGAAACACTTTAAACAAAAAACAACTTTGTGCACTATCCATCCAAGTAAAGAGAAGTCTGGTCGCAGTCAGACCAAAAAGAAAAAAAAAAAAAAGAAAAGAAAAAAGAAAAAAAGAAAAGAATATTGCATTTGGAGACAGCATAAGGTCTCAGCAGCAGTTTAAAAGTTCTGAGAGCTGTTTTTGAAGATTAAACACCAAACAATTTGGGGTTATAGGCTCATCTACCCTCTTTTTCATTGGGAGAATGATCTTCTACTGTAGACAGACCTAAAGTGAGACCTTCAGTTAAATATTAAATATAAATATTCATGCTTTCTTGCCCTTCCAAGGCCAATCAAAGTACATTCCCAGGACACTTGTAGCTTCCCTAATCCCAGAAAAACCTATAAGAGGAGAAAAAGCCATAGGTCTTATTTCTGGCTGCTGTCACAGAATGCCATACATGAAACATCTTAAAATTAAATATTCAATGTTCACAATTTATGGGACTAGAGTTACAGGACCAAGGCACCAACAGCTCCTAGCTTCTGATATGAGGTTTTCCTGGCATGTAAATGGTTGTGAGAACATGAAAGGATCTCTCATGAAAGATTTCCAGTCTTTATTTTCTTATACCTGAACTATTCCAATTCAAGAGGACGCTTCTTAATTATCCTGAGAGGCTACTTCCAAACACCATCTTGTCAAATATTTGCATTTCAGCCTATGTATTAAAGGGATATAGGGTGAAATCTGTAACAGCACATAAACATGAACGGAAACTAACACTGCAACATAAAATGCAGACTCCATAAAGGGAAGAAAATATTAAGAATGTAGCCAGAAATTGATGGGAAGGGAGTGGTCAGACTAAGGAAAGCCTCTCAGGGAGATGGATCAGGTCATAAGAATTAGTAAGACTCTGATATGTGAGTAAAAGCTAAGTAATACAACAGAAAAAAAGCCATCTGGCCATATGGGGATATGGGACAAGAGACATAAAAACAATGGTGGAAGGTAATGTCCTGCAGCTCCTGATGAGTGGATCAGAAGAGACTCACTAACTCTGTGCATTTAGTTGCTTTCATGAATTCAAATGGAAGCATTCACTATGCAGTACTGAGGGTTATATAAACATTTGGGATAAGATCATAAAGCAAACAGTGGAAAGAAAAGAAAACGTTTAAAGAGAAAAGTCATGAATCATTATGGGCTGCTATTTTTTATAGCTTGAGCTATTTAAGTATGATGCACAAGAAATTATGTATGCAAGCTCCTAAGTAGTCTTCAGTTGACTTCTAATTAACCTCTTCTGCCATTTCTCTCCAAAGAAAATTGGAAAATATTTTTATAGTAAAAAAACAGTATTTTATAAAAGAACTACACAGATTTGAAAGTTGTTTGTAGTAATCTTTCAAAGCATGTGATATGTGTAGCAGCATCCAGTCTAATTGTGTTTATTCCTTATCCGTCTTAGTTATCTCAGCATTACTGCCTTATTAATGAGACTCAAACAAACCTTAGCTTTCTGGGACAAAAGCAAAAAACCCACAGTGTTTCAAACATGATTTCCTCTAATCAGTTCATATCTCATTATTTGTGATTCTTTTGGTGAAGATTTTGATGTGTGTAGATGCTTTTATGTGGACTATTATTTAAAACCTGTCATTCTATGGGTACCTACCACATATTAAAAACTATTCATGTTCTATTGGATCAGAGGATTTGCTCGGGATGAGCTAAATCTTAGTAAACAAAAGGAATTTTAATGTCCTGTATTATTTTTACTTTTGCCTTTCTTCTCCTTTAAAAATAAATGAACCTCTGTTGCTTATGGTCTTGCCTTTGCCTTTCACAGGTGGATTTCCCTGGTGTTTGTTGGTCTGGGTGACTGTCTGAAGACTGCCACTTTTGACCCTGGGTTGCTTCTGGTCTCCTGGAAGGCCTGCAGCCTTGGCTATAGCAAACCACCTGTGTAGCCTTCCAATTGTGGGCTCTTCACAGGGGCAGAGAAGCTGCTGCTCTGTTGCCCTGGTTGCAGTAGACCTCCTGGGAGGCCTTCAGACCGTTGGGTCTTTAGTGAAGCAGTCAAGCTGTTGTCCAACCATTGCTCTGAGTGCAGCTGATCCTCAACTGTTCTGAGTGCAGAGGGTCCAACAGCTCTGTGTTTAGTGGGTTCTCAACTACCCTGAGTGCAGTGTCCTAGTAGTAATGGAAGGGAAGAATGAGAATGAATCAAGAGAATCAGTGTGATAAAGATCATAAACATGAACAAATTTGAAAAATTTGTTCAAAGTACAAATTTAAATAAATAAATAAACTAAAACAATCAAACAAAAACCAAGATCATGATCTTGGTCTTTCCCAAAGGTAATTACAGAGGCTATTTGTTTTCACTTTGATGGGAGAAGGGATTACCTAGCATCCTTGCTACCAAAAATAATGAGAGCCTTACATGTCTCATGACAGCTGGTCTCTGGGAAGAATTCACATTTGTATTGATTGGCTGGGCTTGGCTGCTCTATGGACCAAGTATAATCCCAGCCTCATCACTGACGGGTATAGTTGATTTCTTCCACACACGATATTCTCAGGGTGACTCAGGCAGGGTCTAACCACTCTTCCTCCCACAGTCATTGTAACACCATGAGGAAGGACTCACTTCCACTTACTGAAAGAGAACAACCCAGTGATCTAACTTCCAATAGACTTCTCCCAAAAGAGCCCAGTTGATTTGCTCATGAATTTTAGTGAAGAAGATACACTTAGGCTCAGCAGAGTGACAAGGACAATTGGGAAGAGAAAATGAAGACTCATAATATTCTACAGAGAGCCAAAATTCACCCCTGGCAGTTTACCTGGTTGATAATGTTTGGTTCTATGCTGAGCCAAGCAAAAAAAAAAAAAAAAAAAAAAAAATGCAACTCTGAACTTGGCCCAACAGAAGCCTCCAGAAAAATAAATGCCTTTGTTTTTTTTTTTTTTTTTTTTTTTTTTTTTTTAAAGAGGCCAAATTGGGGCCATCTTCCAGGAATAATAACCTTGACAAGGTTCAAAGATGCATTGAGCCTCAGTTTCCTGATCTGTGAACTGGGGAGAGTTCTGTCATCACAAGGCAGTGAGGCTATCAGAAGTAGATTAACATGCAATGGACAAAGTAAGTATCCATATCCATTTTAAAAGAAGCAATTATTATTGTTACATTTTAATAGTGAAGTGGTGATAAATCATTATCATCATGGAAAATAATTAATTAGTTTTGTTATATTTAATTTACCAAGAATAATGAAAGCAATTTTGAAGTATAAGCGTCACTGAGGCCTCCCAGTTGAGTTCGGGAGCAGTTTCGACCCTGCATTTAATTGACTTTTAGTAGAAAACGTAATATATTATTACCTTTAGAATTTCTCATTTCAGAGGTAAAATGGAGCTTTTAGAGTAATTGCAAAAATTTTAAAGGGGACTCAGGGAAAGCAAAGAGGTGAGTTTCCATGGTGATGTCTCAACAACACAAAGAGAAGCGAAGCATTTAATGAGCACTTACATGATGCTAAACGGCGTGCTCGGCACTTCACACCCAGAATCAGTCTAGAATACAGAAAAAGCCACAAGACCATCAAGATTGTCTCAGCTTTATTGATGAGTCAACGCAGAGGACTTTCCAATCCAACCAGCTATAATGTATCCTGAGATGAGACTGTCTGCTTAAAGCGTGTGTCCACTCTCTATATAAAACTGTTCCTGAAATTGTACTTTCCTTTGAATCTCTCATGCTGAAGACCCATTTTCTTGGATATGTTGCTAACTTTTCTTAGGGCAGCTATAGGTATAAAACACAGACCTCTGTCTCTGTTTTCGCAACACACTAGAACATGAAGTTTTCTCTTACATGCTTGGGGGAAATTTCCTCTCTTCTTTAGAGCAGGAATCCCAAGATAAAGGTGAAGCTATGTGGATAGTGTAAGGACCAAATGGGGAAAAGGCATCAACTAATATCAAGTCATGGATATTTGGTGAACTATGGTATACTTTTATGCTCTCAAATGTTCTCAAGATTGCTGCTTACTTTTTTTTTATAATTTATTTATTATTATATGCAAGTACACTATAACTGTTTTTGGACACATCAGAAGAGAGCTCAGATCTCATTACGGATGGTTGTGAGCCACCATGTGGTTGCTGGGATTTGAACTCAAGACCTTTGGAAGAGTAGTCAGTGCTCTTACCCACTGAGCCATCCTCACCAGCCCCCGCTGCTTACTTTTTAGGAAAATTATAACTATACGATAATGGAAGCAGATGATATTTTGACTATGTAATTAAAATTAACATTAGCAATAAATTGTATAGTGTGTTTTAGGACACTGGAATAAAGCATGAAGAAGGGAACACTGTCATATAAGTATTCTTACCAGGAGGAAAAAACTATCCCTAAATAAACAAACATAAACACACAAACACAAAAATATCCCCCCCACACACACACACAACCTCTAAACAATGAATCTGCATTTTTTTATTCGATATATTTTTTATTTACATTTCAAATGCTTTCCCCTTTTCTAGCCCCACTCCCGAAAGTCCCATAAGCCCCCTTCTCTCCCCCTGTCCACCCACCCACCCCTTCCCACTTCCCTGTTCTGATTTTGCCCTATACTGCTTTACTGAGTCTTTCCAGAACAAGGGGCCACTCCTCCATTCTTCTTGTACATCATTTGATGTGTGGATTATGTTTTGGGTATTCCAGTTTTCTAGGATAATATCCACTTATTAGTGAGTGCATACCATGATTCATCTTTTGAGTCTGGGTTACCGCACTTAGTATGATGTTCTCCAGCTCCATCCATTTGCCTAAGAATTTCATGAATTCATTGTTTCTAATGGCTGAATAGTACTCCATTGTGTAGATATACCACATTTTTTGCATCCACTCTTCTGTTGAGGGATACCTGGGTTCTTTCCAGCATCTGGCAATTATAAATAGGGCTGCTATGAACATCGTAGAGCATGTATCCTTATTACATGGTGGGGAGTCTTCTGGGTATATGCCCAGGAGTGGTATAGCAGGATCTTCTGGAAGTGAGGTGCCCAGTTTTCGGAGGAACCACCAGACTGCTTTCCAGAGTGGTTGTACCAATTTGCAACCCCACCAGCAGTGGAGGAGTGTTCCTCTTTCTCCACACCCTCTCCAACACCTGCTGTCTCCTGAATTTTTAATCTTAGCCATTCTGACTGGTGTAAGATGAAATCTTAGGGTTGTTTTGATTTGCATTTCCCTAATGACTAATGAAGTTGAGCATTTTTTAAGATGCTTCTCCGCCATCCGAGGTTCTTCAGGTGAGAATTCTTTGTTTAACTCTGTACCCCATTTTTTAATAGGGTTGTTTGGTTTTCTGGAGTCTAACTTCTTGAGTTCTTTATATATATTTATCTGATGTAGGATTGGTGAAGATCTTTTCCCAATTTGTTGGTTGCCGATTTGTCCTTTTGATGGTGTCCTTTGCCTTACAGAAACTTTGTAATTTTATGAGGTCCCATTTTTCAATTCTTGATCTTAGAGCATACGCTATTGGTGTTCTGTTCAGAAACTTTCTCCCTATACCGATGTCCTCAAGGGTCTTCCCCAGTTTCTTTTCTATTAGCTTCAGAGTGTCTGGCTTTATGTGGAAGTCCTTGATCCATTTGGAATTGAGCTTACTACAAGGAGACAAGGATGGATCAATTTGAATTCTGGACCTCCAGTTGAACCAGCATCATTTGTTGAAAAGGCTATCTTTTTTCCATTGGATGTTTTCAGCCCCTTTGTTGAGGACCAAGTGGCCATAGGTGTGTGGGTTCATTTCTGGATCTTCAATCCTATTCCATTGATCTGCCTGCCTGTCACTGTACCAATACCATGCAGTTTTTAACACTATTGCTCTGTAGTATTCCTTGAGGTCAGGGATACTGATTCCCCCAGAATTTCTTTTGTTGCTGAGAATAGTTTTAGCTATCCTGGGTTTTTTGTTTTCCAGATGAATTTGAGAATTGCTCTTTCTAACTCTGTGAAGAATTGAGTTGGGATTTTGATGGTATTGCATTGAATCTGTATATTGCTTTTGGCAAAATGGCCATTTTAACTATATTGATCCTGCTGATCTATGAGCATGGGAGGTTTTCCCATTTTTTGAGGTCTTCTTCCATTTCCTTCTTCAGAGTCTTGAAGTTCTTGTCATACAGATCTTTCACATGTTTGGTAAGAGTCACCCCAAGGTACTTTATACTGTTTGTGGCTATTGTGAAGTGGTTCATTTCCCTAATTTCTTTCTCAGCCTGCTTATCCTTTGAGTATAGGAAGGCCACTGATTTGCGTGAGTTGATTTTATACCCTGCCACTTTGCTGAAGTTGTTTATCAGCTGTAGGAGTTCTCTAGAGGAGTTTTTTTGGGTCACTGAGGTAGACTATCATGTCATCTGCAAATAATGATAGTTTGACTTCTTCCTTTCCAATTTGTATCCCTTTGACCTCCTTTTGTTGTCGAATTGCCCGAGCTAGGACCTCAAGTGCAATATTGAAAAGATATGGAGAAAGGGGGCAGCCCTGTCTAGTCCCTGATTTTAGTGGGATTGCTTCAAGTTTCTCTCCATTTAGTTTGATGCTGGCTACCGGTTTGCTGTATATTGCTTTTACTATGTTTAGGTATGGGCCTTGAATTCCTGTTCTTTCCAAGACTTTAAGCATGAAAGGATGCTGAATTTTGTCAAATGCTTTTTCAGCATCCAATGAAATGACCATGTGGTTTTTTTCTTTGAGTTTGTTTATGTAGTGGATTGCATTGATGGATTTCCGTATATTGAACCAACCCTGCATTCCTGGGATAAAGCCTACTTGATCATGGTGGATGATCGTTTTGATGTGTTCTTGGATTCAGTAGGCAAGAATTTTATTGAGTATTTTTACATCGATGTTCATAAGGGAAATTGGTCTGAAGTTCTCTTTCTTTGTTGGATCTTTGTGTGGTTTTGGTATCAGCGTAATTGTGGCTTCATAGAAGGAATTGGGTAGTGTTCCTTCTGTTTCTATTTTGTGGAATAGTTTGAAGAGTATTGGTGTTAGGTCTTCTTTGAAGGTCTGATAGAATTCTGCACTGAAACCATCTGGTCCTGTGCTTTTTTTGGTTGGAAGACTTTCTATGACTCCTTCTATTTCTTTAGGTGTTATGGGACTGTTTAGATGATCTATTTGGTCCTGATTTAATTTTGGTATTTGGTATCTGTCTAGGAAATTGTCCATTTCCTCCAGATTCTCCAGTTGTGTTGAGTACAGGCTCTTGTAGTAGGATCTGATGATTTTTTGGATTTCCTCAGTTTCTGTTGTTATATCTCCCTTTTCATTTTTAAGTTTGTTAATTTGGATACTTTCTCTGTGCCCTTTGGTCAGTCTGGCTAAGGGTTTGTCTATCTTGTTGATTTTCTCAAAGAACCAGCTCCTGGATTCGTTAATTCTTTGTACAGTTCGCTTTGTTTCCAATTGATTGATTTCAGCCCTGAGTTTGATGATTTCCTGTCTTCTACTCCTCCTGGGTGAATTGGCTTCTTTTTATTCCAGGACTTTCAGATGTGTCGTTAAGCTGCTATTGTATGTTCTCTCCATTTTCTTTTTGGAGACACTCAGGGCTATGAGTTTTCTTCTTAGAACTGCTTTCATTGTGTCCCAAAGATTTGGGTATGTTGTGCCTTCATTTTCATTAAATTCTAAAAAAAGTCTCTGATTTCTTTCTTTATTTCTTCTTTGGCCAAGGTGTCATTGAGTAGAGTATTATTCAGCCTCCATGTGTATGTGGGTTTCCTTTTGTTTTTGTTGCTATTGAAAACCACCTTTACACCATAGTGATCTGATTGGAGGCATGGGATTAGTTCGATCATCTTATATTTGTTGAGGACCTGCATTATTTAAAAATTTCAATGTGATGAAATTGGAACAACATGTACGATTAAAGCAAACCTGGCAATTAAATAGACTAGGTCTTATACAAAAGGAGAGTCATGCTTATACATCATCAGAAGTTTAAGAAAATATGAAATACTAGACTGTAGATGAATGTATTCAAGTAATGATAAGTACCTCAAATGCAAATATCCAGTGGAGTTAAGGAAAATATTCTTATTCTTGTGTAGTATACAAGGAAACACTAATAAGCAAAAGGACAGGATATATGTTGTTTATTATTATAGTGGCTATTCTTGGTTGTACACTTGACTCTATCTGGAATGAACCACAATCCAGAATTGGGAGGCTCACCTGTAATCCTAATCTGGAGTCTGGGAAATACAAGTTTCTGACCTGGATCGTAGTGGCTATGAATGCCAGAAGATTAAAACAGGGAGATCTCTAGTTCAAGGTCATCTGGGACAAAGCAAGTCCCAGGTCTAGGCGTGGTGGCACACAGCTTTAATATGGGCCACACTGTCTGCTGGAGACCTACATAAGGACATTGGAAGAAGGAAGATTTGCTCTCTCTTCTTTGCCTGCTTGCCTTGTGGGACTGAGCAACTGCTAGATCCTTGGACTATTTATTTATAGCTGCTGCTGACCATTGTTGGGGGGTTGGACAATAGACTGTAAGTCATCAACAAATTCCCTTACTATATAGAGACTATCCATAAAGTCTGTGACTCTAAAGAACCCGACTAATACAGAAGTTGGTTCCATGAGTGGTTCCAGAGGAGCAGATATAGATGGAAGAATCTTTTAAGAATCTGAGTTGCTTTAAATATTTACCAGCACCTTCAACTATTAAAACGTCTCCAGGTGCTGTCCTGAGAGCTTGGAGAATATTGAAGACACATTGTTGAAACTATATTTCAAACTTAAAGAAGCTAATGCCTTTGATTATCTTGATGAATTAGGTGTGCAAAACTTTCTACAAGTTGGGGGAAAATCAGAAAATTATTTTGCTGGCTTGTTTCTCTTAGTATCTCTGGAAAAAACAATGAAGGAAAAGAAAGACTTGCATGATAAAATTGAACAGCTCCAGATGCAAGTAAGCCATCTAAAAATTGCTAAGTGTATCCTTGAAGAAAATCTCTCCAGCAGTCATAAAGTTCAAGTTGAAGAAAATCAAACTGAAGCCCTTATTAAAAGGTTGGCTGAATTACCCTAGTGAAGCTGAGGATTTTGAATCTTCAGATTGTCAAGGGTTTGCCCCACCTGAGGAAGTAGTACCCTCAGTCCCAGCCCTTGAAATAATGCCTTCTCCACATGAAGAAATTAATCCCTCTGAGTCTAATAAACCAGCAGTGAATTTTGCTGAAGACAGTGCCAGACAAGACAATATTGATGTTTCTCAAGCCCCCCCCCCCATTGTTTCTTCTAGAACTGTAACTAGACTCATACCAAAACAGGCCCCTAGATGAGAGGTAGAAAGTGTAGTTCATAAGGAAATGTATTACACTACTAAGGAGCTTAATGAGTTTGCTAATTTATTCAAGTAGAAGTTTGGGAATATGTGTGGGAATGAATTTTAAGGGTGTGGGATAATGGTGGAATGAACATAAAACTAGATCAGGCTGAGTTTATTGACATGAGCCCTCTGGGTGGAGATTCTAGGTTTAATATGGAAGCTTGCACAGTTAAAAAAAGGTGTCAGAAGGTTGTTTGAATGGTTTATCAAAAGCTGAAGTGTTTATCAAAAAGATGGCCAACTAAAAAGGAGTTTGAGAAGCCTGATATCCCTTGGCTTAATGTTGACAAAGGGATTTTAAGGCTTAGGGAAATTGTAATGTCAAAGTGGATATGCTGTGTAAAACCTAATCCTCCACAATGGGAAGGCCCAGAAGATATGCCCTTTACCAATCCTCTAAGACTCAAACTGGTGAGGGGGGCACCAGCACATTTGAAGAGTTTTGTTCTTGCTCTTTTATTTGTGCAAGACCTTAGGGTTGGAGATGCTGTTGTCCAATTAGATGAATTAAATTCAATGGGTTTGATTGGACCCCAAGGTAACAAGTGCCAGGTAGCAGCACCTAATAGCCAGAGACAAGGTGATCGTAGTTGTCATAATGGACAGTGTAGACAAAGCAATGTTTATAATGACATATCCCATAATGGTGAGCACAGGAGAGGTAAAATTTATAATGGCATAGTTCATTTGGACCTTTGGTACTAGCTAATCAGTCATGGTGTTTACAGGCATGAAATAAATAGGAAGCCTATTGCATATCTGTTTGCTCTGTATAAGCAGAAAAAATCTCAAACAAATGAAAGAAAGGCTAAATTGGATCGCGGCAAAAGGAATCTCAGCCAGTGAATCAATTTCCAGACTTGAGCCAGTTTGCAGACACAGAATTTGAATGAAGGGGTGGCCAGGTTCCCCTGAGGAAGAATCTTGATAAGATACCTACAAGTTTTGCTGATAGCTTTTCTCTAGTTCTTCCCCAGAGGGACCTACAGCCTTTTACAAGGGTAACTTTATACTGGGAGAAAGAAAAAAATAAAACCTTCCAGGGTCTATTGGATACTGGTTCTGAATTGACACTGATTTCAAGAAATCTGAAGAAACATTGTGTCCCTCCAGTTAAAGTAAGGACTTGTGGAGGACAGGTGATTAGTGGAGTTTTGACTGATGTCTGACTCACACTCGGTACAGTAGGTCTCTGAACACATCCTGTGGTCATTTCCCCAGTTCCAAAATGTATAATTGGGATAGATATACTCAGATATTTACCCAATTCTCATATTGGTTCCCTGACCTGTGCAGTGAGGGCTATTATGGTGGAAAGGCTAAATGGAAGCCTTTAGAGTTGCCTCTGCAAAAGAAAATAGTGAATCAAAAACAGTATCATATTCCTGGAGGAATTACAGAAATTACTGCCGCCATCAAGGACTTGAAAGATGCAGGGCTAGTAGTTTCCACATCTCCTTTTAACTCTCTTATCTGGCCAGTGCAGAAGACAGATAGATCATAGAAAATGACAGTTAACTATTGAAAACTAAAAAAGGTAGTAACTCCAATTGCAGCTGCTATAACAGATGTAGTTTCATTACTTGAGCCAATAATACATCTCCTGGTAGCTGGAATGTAGCTATTGATCTGGAAAATGCCTTCTTCTCAGTACCTGTCCTTGAGGACCACCAGAAGAAGCAATTTGCTTTCAGTTGGCAAGGCCAGCAGTATACCTTTACAGTTTTGCCTCAGAGATATATTAACTCTGCTGCCCTGTGTCATAACTTAGTTAGAAGGGATCTTGATCGTTTGTCTCTTCTACAAAATATCACATTGGTGTGCTATATTGATGGCATTATGTAGACTGGACCAAGTGAGCAGGAAGTAGCAACCATTTAGGACTCATTGGTAACACATAGGTGTATCAGAGGATGGGAAATAAATCAACCCAAAATTCAAGGACCAGATATCTACCTCAATGAAATTTTTAGGAATACAGTGGTATGAGGAATTCAGAAATATTTCTTCGAAGGTAAAAGATAAGTTATTGCATTTGGGAGTATGTGCTTTGAATCAGTGTCTGAAATATGGTGCAGATTCTCCTATAGCCAGGACCCATGGGTCCAGAAATCAAGTGGTAGAAAAGGGAATAGTTCACTCACTATCATTCCTAGTGACCCTCTGGGAAAAATTTTGTTTCCTGTCACCATAACTCTATGTTCTGCTGTCCTAAAAGTTTTGGTTCCAGAGGGGGAAGTGCTCCCTCCTACCAGGAGATGCAACAAACATTCTATTGAACTGGAAGCTCAGAATTTCCCCTGGTAATTTTGGGCTTCTAATGCCCTTAAACCAACAGGTTGAGAAAGGAATAACAATATTAGGAGGGGTGATAGATCCAGATTATCATGGGGAAATTGGATTGCCCCTCCTCAATGGAGGATTATGACTGGAGTGCAGGCGATCCCTTAGGGTGTCCCTTAGTACTACCATGTCCTGTGATTAAAGTCAATGGGAAACTACAACAGCCTAATCCAAGCAGGATGACAAAGGACGCACACCCATCAAGAATGAAGGTATGGGTCACTCCTCCAGGAAAAGAGCCAAGACATGCTGAGGTGCTTGCAGAGGGTAGACAAAATATAGAATAGGTAGTAGAGGAAGGTAGTTATAAATACCAGGTAAGGCCATATACCCAGTTGCAGAAACAAGGATTATAAAGTAATATGAATGTTTCTGTTTTATTTTGTTAAGAACATATTTGTCTTTCTTACAAGGTTTTTAACATCAATTGTTATTTAAGTGATGTTCCAATGCCTGTGTGCTACGCAGCTGGATTGAGTGTTCTAGGAGAGTATTCTACAAGCTTCCCAAACTACAGTAACTCATAGTATGGAAATTGTATTTCCCTTTTTATCATCAGATATGAAGACACAGAAGAGGAGGCAAAGTCTGAAAAGATGTGGCAAAGTAGGTAATGTATTTGAAGTCAAACCAGGCTCATTTCTGTTTACTACAGGAAAAGACAAGCCACATGGATTCAGGTTGAAGATGTTCCACCAGGATTCACTGTCTATAAGGAGGTAGAAAACATTGGTAGACTGGTAACTGGAACCTAGGCATGGTTTAGTGATTACCACTGCCTTCTTCTTTAATGTACACCTGAAAAGTTTCAGATAGCTCACTCAGCCTCTTCTGGAATGAGGTTCACAGAACTTTGGGATCATGGCTTTGTTTACTCTTAGGCAATAAAGGACTCAAAAGGTGTTGAGAGAGAAAGAAAGCAAGAGAGAGAGAGAGAGAGAGAGAGAGAGAGAGAGAGAGAGAGAGAGAGAGAGAGAGAGAGAGAGAGACGGGGGGGGGGGGTTCTGTGTTCCAGGTTTTTCCCTTCAAATGGGCGGGACACACACCAGTGAGCATATCAGCTACAATACATATTCTAGAGCAGCTTATATGGGCAAGTGGGAAGGATGATTATCAGCAGATTTGGGAATGCCATCTTAAACGGTTCTCAAAGAACATAGAAAATTTACTTATTCTGGGTTTTAAAGAGGTGACATATGGAAATATGTTAATATATAAATTTAAAAATAAATGATACATCTCTCACGTGTTCTGTATGCTATCCTTGAGTGAGTCACTGAGTAAGCAGGTGAGTGATTGGTTGAGTATGTGAATGAGTGAGTAAGAGAGTGAGTGAGTGAGTGTGAGTGTGAGTGGGTTCCTTCCTTGTCATCCTAGGCACCACACAGGAGGAACTCTCCCAACACGCTGGCCTGTTATATTTTTCAGATCACCAGGATGCATGAGCTTGTTAACTGATCTGGCTATGACTGGCATTTGAGGGTGTCACTAGGTAATGATCCACACAGCCAAGGGCACTACCAAAGTCTCTTCTGGCTTCTTATCAATAAATCCACTCATTTCTCTCTCTCTCTCTCTCTCTCTCTCTCTCTCTCTCTCTCTCTCTCTCTCTCTCTCTCTCTCTCTCTCTCTCCTCATCTCTCTCTCTCTCTCTCTCTCTCTCCTTCCTCTCTCAAAACCTTTTGAGTCCTTTATTGCCTGAGAGTAAACCAAGCCATGATCCCAGAGCTCTGACTCAGGTGCTGTTCTCACAGAGTAATAGCCAGCATCTGGAGCATTCTGGAAGCCAGAAGTAGTGCCTTGTCATTCTCCAAAGTCTGTAACCTTAGCAATAAAACAAAACAACAGCCCTTGCATTTTTCTTGGGTATTTTTCCTCGCACAGCCTCCTTTGATTTTCACAGTAACCCTACTTTTATGTCAGAGGCCTTTGACATAAAAATTGTGGAGTTCCTAGCTCCTTTGGAGATCCCGCAGGAACCTGGGCTGGAGCCTGAGGCTTGCTTGCTTTGTTAGCTGGGTGGGAAATCCTTCAGGCCCAAGCCTGTGCCTCCAGTTCAAGCAACCAGGTGAACTGAGTTGCGTGCTGGAACTTGGTCCATGGGCTGCAGTTCCAGTTACAACACTTAAGTATATGTCACTGCTAGGGGAAAAAATAGTGGAGACACACCAGCCCCCAAAGGGAACATTATTGACTTATATCCACGAAGCTCTAGAAGAGGCATCCCCTAGATCTGTCTGGCCACACAGATCACAAGATTTGATCCAAGAAGAGAACAATAATTAAGTGAACTGATTCCTGAGAAAGAGGCCCTGGCAGGTCTCCATCTTTTCCTCTTCATCCTGAGCATTGTAGCATAATACTGAAGGGTTATAGACATCTAGCACCCTCTTAGGGACCTGGCTCTGTTTCCAGTAAGGCTGCTGAGGCTTCCCCTTTACCTTCCACCAGAGAACTACCCAAGACCAGTGGCTTACCCCATCTCCTGTGATACCTGTGTTCTTCTGGCTGAGACATAATAAGCACCACTGTTTCAATTACTTGTTTCTTGTGGTTACAGTAAGTTGACAAGAGCAGCTTAAGAGAGTATGGGTTCATTTGGGCTCACAGTTGGAAGGTATAGTCCATCGTGCAGCAGGAAGAGAGCCTGCCAGCTGGTCACATGGCATTCATAGTTATCAAACAGAGAGATATAAACACTGGTGATGTTTCTTTTTCTTAAGGAGCCTATGAGTTCAGCCCATATAATGGTGTGAAGAACATTAGGATAGGTCTTCCCACCACAATTAATCTAATTTAGATTAGAATCTGTGAAAGAAATGCCCTTAAGCTTCTCTCTTTGGTGATTCTAGATCCTCTCAATTGACAATATTAACTATTGTAAGTCATAGTCATCTCTTCTTGTCTTAGAAACAGGATAAGTATGGAACGGGAGGGAGGTTGGGGGAGAGTGAGGTAAGGACAGAGGCTGAGTACAGTATAGAGCCTCAAAAGAACTATAGATGAAAAATCCCATTATCTGCCACCCATCTCTGAGAACCAGGACCAGAGTCCTTAACCTGGAGGACCAGGAAGTATGTGGTGTAATTCCCTGTAAACGCTCACACAGGTGGGATGTTACTTTGAAAACAAGCCTTTCTTGTTTGTTTGAAGTCTGTTCACCTCATTATGAAAGCTCCACACCTGGTGGCATGCACATGAGGCCACTTTCTCCTGTGAGAAAAACCCATGCTGTCTTGGAGTGCCCTCACTTTTGCTACTGGGTGAAGTGGTTTCCATATTTATTGACACTCCGAACTGTGCCACCCCCTCCCATGACAGCCCCCCTCTGCCACCAAACGTGTTCTTGTTCATCCTTCAAGGAACATCATCACCTACTTTCATTTGAAAAATAATGGCAATGAAGATATTACCTAAAAATTTTAAAGGTGATAAAAAGTGCTTAAAAACCAAAGGCTTGATATATTGGTATGCCAGAGAAATTATATCATTTGTTAGAGTCTAGGGTTAGATATTTTCTTCCTCTGTCATGAAAATAAAATGTTATCTTTCCTGGTTTTACATTTTTTAGAAAACAGTGGTTGATCCATTGTGATGTCTGTAGGTTGTTTCTTTTCTGCAAATATAGAATGTTTATTTTAATAGTCGTAATGGAAATTTAGGAATATTTACACAGTTTTTTTCAAATGCAAATAATATTTATTTTCAGTTTCCTTTTTAGTCTTTTCTTGCTGAGGAAAGGAGACTTGACAGTTATCATCTATACCTGTGGATCTCAGGGGATCAGCACAATTCATAAGTAATATAGTGTCTTTTATGTGACAATATAGTATTTGCATACAACCTACACAGCTCTAGCCATGCTAACTCATTTTAAGGCTAATAATAATGCCTCATTGAATGCTAATGAATTCTAAATCATTGTTATATTGTATTCTTAAAGGAATAAATATATATATATATATCTTTATTATATAAAGAATTAAAGATATATGTGTGTGTGTATGTGTGTGTGTATTTCATTGAACACACAAATGTTGTCATATGGAGAATGAAGTACATATACAATTTTATGGTTGTGGTTTACTGTACTGCAAGTTTATGATATTGACTAAGTAATCAAGTGAGATAACTTGTCTTATTGTCCATATATATGTTAGAATTGACCAGATGTCTTAGTATTTCTTTCAGGTTTATGTTTTAAACTCAAGATGGAGTGATAAGTAATCTGATTGTCAACTTGATGAGATCTATAGCCCTAACAAAGAGGGGAATCACCTAGTGCAGGCCTGTGGGAATTATCTTGGTTAGATTAACTGAGATAGGATGATGCACCCACTGGAATGGTATTATTCCCTTAGTTTGTGTGCTAGTGTGATACAATAAAGAGAGACTGAGCTAAGAACAAAGTTTCATTGTCTTCTACTTCTTGGAAATGAATGATACGTGACCTCTGGCTCAAGTTTCTGCCTCTGTGACTTATCCAACATTTTATCACATCAACAAGAAAAGGAGCTAATACACATGGATTTTACTCTCTCCACCTGATATTTTTGCTTGTCTCTGGGAAAGAATGCGTAGGGAGATTCTAGGACACAGGGCCCATAAAAGGCAAAAGCATGGGGTTGGAGAAAACTGGAGCACAGTGCAGTCAGTAAGTACGAGTGGGTATTTAGAAGGAGGTTTTGAAAGAAGTATGGTTTTAATGCAAGAGACCACAGTGTCAAATTGTTGTTCACTAGCCCCAATCCCCAATATTCATTGAGAATATTCTCCAGAAAGACAGAACCAGTATGAGAAAATTTCATCTTGAACAGGAAAAAAGTGAACAAAGTAAAACTCAGCATGCTAACACACACACACACACACACACACACACACATAGGATCTAATAATAGAAACCAATAAGATAAAAATGATCAAGTGAATCAATGTGAAATAAAAAATTTACAGAAATACTGAGTTTAATTGTTCAGGGACCTGCCCTGGAAGATGAGAATGCCAAGTATACATGACTCCTCACGGGCCCCTTTGATTTGCAGAATTTGGCTCTCCTTGTGAAATATAATTTTTAATGGGTCTCTATGTGCAATGAAAATCAGATCAGCCATGTGTATTCTCCAGTGCTTAAATGTATTATATGTGTAAGTGTCATAAGAGAAAAATCTATTTTAGCCCAAACTTACAATTATCACATTAACATATACATTTTACAAATAATTACAAACCTCAGTGAAATTCTATATCCGTCTCAATGAAAGCATAAGCTGAGTGTTCTGTTTCTTTAAGTGCTTCAAACACAACATACATAAGATATTTACATATTATCACAACAGTGATTGTATGTATTGTTATTTTTACATGCAAACCATAAGGAAATTATTGATCCATTGGTCCAGTCAATTTCTCTATTCATTATCTGTGTTAATGCATAACAATATATCTTTCCCAGGTATAGCAATTTACCAAATATCAAAGCAAAAGGCTATTACAAATCAGATTATTGATCAAGCCAAGAAGTTCCTTCAGAGAGAGAAGAGAGTTCTTACCTGGCTCCTTGTAGAACCAAAACTGACTTGTTTTGTGAATAGAACTTGTCAAGGCCACATTTCGTTTAATTTTGTTTTGCAAGCTAGTACCTTTATTTCATCTATGCCATGGGGTGTGGCCTCACACAACTCTGTCTTCCCCTCATTGGAAGTGTTCAAGTCTCCCACTCATTTTTGCCTCATTATGTGCCACTACTTGGAAATAAATATTGTTATATTCTAAAGAACAGGGGAAGGGGGTGGGATAGGGTATTTTTGGAGGGGAAACCGGAAAGGGGCTAACATTTGAAATGTAAATAAAGAAAACAGCTAATAAAAATAAAAGAACTGAGAGTTAATTTTTTTGTTTTTTTTGTTTTATATATATATATATATATATATATATATATATATATATATATATATATATTCTATATTCTTTGTTTACAATCCAAAAGCTTTCCCCTTTCCCAGTACCCCCCTCCCCATATGTCCCATAAGTCCTCTTCTCTCCATCCATTCTCCTATCTTTCCCCCTCCCTTTTCTCTGTCCTGGTACTCCCCTACAATGCTGGATCAAGCCTTTCCAGGATTAGGGCCCTCTTCTTCCTTCTTCATGGGAATCATTTGATATGCTAATTGTATCTTCAGTATTCAGATCTTCAGGGCTAATTAATATTCACTTATCAATGATTGCATTCCATGTGTATTCTTTTGTGATTGTGTTACCTCTCTTAGGATGATATTTTCCAATTCCATCCATTTGTCTAAAAAATTCATGAATTCATTGTTTTTAATTGCTGAATAGTACTCCATTGTGTATATATACCACATTTTCTGTATCCATTCCTCCATTGAGAGATATCTGGGTTCTTTCCAGCTTCTGGCTATTATAAATAGGGGTGCTATGAACATAGTGAAACATATGTCCTTATTGCATGCTGGGGAATCCTCTGGGTATATGCCCAAGAGAGGTACAGCAGGGTCCTATGGAAGTGTCATGTCCAGTTTTCTTAGGAACTGCCAGACTGATTTCCATAGTGGTTGTACCATCTTACAATCCCACCAGTAGTGGAGGAGTGTTCCTCTTTCTCCACATCCTCACCAACACTTGCTGTCTCCTGAGTTTTTAACCTTAGCCATTCTGACTGGTATGAGGTTGTTTTGATTTGCATTTCCCTAATGGCTAATGATGTTAAGCATTTCTTAAGGTGCTTCTCAGCAATCCAAATTTCTTCAGGTGAAAATTCTTTGTTTAGGTCAGTACTCCATTTTTTAATAGGGAAAAGTAAATGAAAGTGGAGCATTTGGGTAACTGACAATCCACTCTGACTGGTGTTTATGTGACAAGACAAGAATAGGCTCACACAAAGATAACAAGGACACAGGTGAAGGGCTCTACCTACAATCATGAGCAGAGTCCCAGCCTGGCACACCTTGCTCTGAAGCTTGCACTGTCCGTGTGGTAAGCTCATCACCACATGGGTTACGCCACTGCTTCTATGGCAGCTCTAGCAGAAAAATACAGAACATTTTGCCTCAAGTTACAAACCAGCTCCTACGCTCATTGCTACATTGCAATCCAATTGGTAGACTCTTCCATACCCTTTCTTTTCTAGCAGGGAAGCAAACAAATGTAAGCTTTAGCTTTTTCTTCATGTGTGTGTGTGTGTGTGTGTGTGTGTGTGTGTGTGCATAAAAGAGAGACATAGGTATACACACACAGGCATGAACATGAGCATGTGGGGGCCAAGGTTAACAAGATATCTTACTGGATCACTTATTCAATCCCCACCTTATTTTTAGAAACAGTTTCTTGCTGGAGCGCATCAATTCTGCCAGGTTAGCAGGCTGGAAACTCCAGGGATGCTTCTGTCTCTGCTTTCCTGGGGCTGAGGTTACAGAGGCATGCTGCCATGTCTCTCTTGGATGTAGGTACTAGGATTTGAATAGGGGTACTTACAGTTGTGTGGCAGGTGCTTTTACTGACTCTGCCGTCTCCCCAGCTCCTCCTTCTGAATTTTGAATGCTCTATCACGTAACAACCCACTGACAGGCTTCCAATCGAGTCTTCAACTACCACTGTCAGACAGATAGATCCCCTCTGATACTGGCGCCTTCCTATCTCTTTTCAGAACTCTGTGCCAAGCCCTCCCTCCCAGACACAAAGGAAGGTAAAAATCATACATTGATATGGACAGGTACTTGAAAAAGAGGAACATCATATATGTCAATCATCCCTCCTAATTTTTGTTAATTTAAAAATTACACTTACTCTTCTTTTGCATTGTAATTTCCATCTTATACATTTTAATGAACTAATTTCTTCATTGAATATGTGGCTTTCTTATAGGCTCATTTCATTGTGATTATCTATAGTGCACATTATCTTTTGATGCTCAATTTTAAAAAAAATTGTGGCTGGTGGGAGTCTTCAGAACTCCCTCATGTGTCTTTTCAAGGTAGCCCTAGACACACTTTAGGCCCCTTGCTTGTCTTCTTTCAGACACTGCCTCTAAAATTCCATCCATTCTTTTTTCTTCCTGCTCAAGACATTGAAGTCATTAGTCTCCAATTGATCTTGATTTCCTTTGAGTCAAGAATTAATCCTGAAGAATGGATGTGGTTGTCCTGTGATAGGAGGGCTACAGTACAGGTTCCCATGACACATCACTCCAGAAACAGAACTGAAGATAACTTTTTCTACAAAGCAGGGAAAGTCCTCAACTGTTTTCTAATACAGCTTTGACGTTAGTTAGCATTTTAGTAGTTTAGCATTGTATTTACAATGCAGTTGGAGTTCACCATCCCAAATGTAGTTGTCTCCTTTTTCTTTTCCTCTTTTCTTATATCTCATTGAATGGTGTAAATTTAAAAACAACTTTTGACACTTGACCTCCTAAGTTCCTTTTGTGTATTCTCCCTTAAATGGCAGTGTCCACACGGCGCTTGGCCTATTGTATACAGGACACAAACAGGAGTGTGGTGAAATCAGGTAATGTTGAATTTCACAAGTTTAAGAAAAGCTTTATTTGCCAACCACATGATTTACAGATTTATAAGCATAATGACGATTGACTGTCCTTTCCCCTCTTTGGACTTCACTTAACTCACTTGTAATATGCTTTTTTAAAAGTGTAGATAAAACAAGATCAAAAAAAGGAAAAGGCCAGGTTTCAATGCCCATAATTCAAAACTGAACAAGCAGTTTTAAAGGTGTAAGTCTGCCATAGAACTTGGCCTCTTAGACATAAGGCCTTGGGTTTGGTCCACTGCCTCTCAAACATGAATGCATAAGAAAATAAGTATGTCTAGAATCAAGTGGGAGTTGATTTTTTACAGGATTTTCTCAGAATGAACATGGAGGCCATGACAAGCAAACCAAAAATCCTCTGGTCCTACAAAGACAAGTAGTCAGAAAGGAAAAAAATAAGTCTTTAGTCAGACTTCTTCCATATGAATCTAGAAACCTGAAAGGTTGAAGCTGTTTGAAAACACTTTATAAATGTAAACCCGGGTTCATGATTTCAGAATTGTATTACAAACGATGGGTTAATTTGGGCTGAATCAACTAAGCTGGTCAAATCTGCGAAGCCCTTAAAGTCTTTAAAGTCTGCTTTCTTGAGTTCCAATTCGCTGCCGTGCCACGCGGCTACCCAGTGTTTGAGATATGAAAATAAATTCTGTGGACAAAAAAAAGCAACTATTCACATATGAGCCAGCCTCTCAGCTTTCTCTCCACACCTGCCTGGCAAATTCCCAACCAGAAGATCTCACTGTCTGGCGATAAAGGCCTGTTAACCAAGGACTGTGATGCCACACACTTAGCCTTTCGACCACTGTAGCTCAGGGCTACAGTAAGGCTGCAGCATACGAACCTTTCTGGGCTGTTTGTTCCAGTTCCCAGGGATGACACTGCAAAGTCTGGACAAAGGTACACCTTTGTTCTCATTCCAACACAACCGAAAAAAGCAAGCTCACGATACAGCAGTCTAATTACCGTATGCAAATTTTTATGCTCCCATTGCCTCTTGTGCTCTCCGGGTCATGCCTTATTTACAGGGAAGGAGTACATAGCTCACAAAAGCTGGCTTGATCAAAGAGGCTGGGTGGGAAAAGACAAAGGAAGCAGTCTAGACTCTTTCTTAACCACTGTGGCCAGAAGCATGGTAAGGGAGGAAGGGCCACAGAGTCATCACAATCACAGCCATTTGACATCATCTCGTTCAACCTTGGTTTGTTTATGTCTCTCTGACATGGCTGAAGGGTGAAAAGGACCCTCTGAATGATTTCTACAGTCAGACCTAAAAAATATACATGCAAGTAACATTATACAGACTAAATAGGTTATATTTATGAATATATACATATATATTTATACATACGTAGATTTGTATGCAGTAACAATTTTGAAATAAAAGGGATGAATTTGGAGGAGAGGGGAAGGCCTACATGGGAGAGTTTGGAGGAAAGAAAAGAAAGGAGAAATGTCACTATAGTATAATATCTAAAATAAAATTAAAATATTTCTTTCTAATTTTTATACATTTTCAATATACAGGTTTATGAGATACCTAGCACAATCACCAGGACAACCAGGAGACAGAGTGGTAACAACAACAGCTACTGTTTGTGTTCAGCTGTTCCTGTTTCCATGCCTGAATCCAGGGAATCACTCTTCAGTCCGTCCTTTACAGATTTGCCTTTTCCAGAATAACACCAAGTGTAAGTCTACTTCCATTCACCATGCAGAACACATTTTAGATTCATTCAGATGGCACGTGTATCAGTAATTTGTTCTTTTGATGAGACTACTGCATTCTCTATTATGTGAACAAGCCAGGGCTTGTTTGTATGTTTTTCAGCTAAAGGGCATTTTGATGTTTCCAGGTTTGGGTGATCAGCAATGAAACAGCTCTGAATGTTTAGATGCATGTGTTTTGTGACTTACGTTTTCTCATCTAAATGAGATTGTTGAATCTTGTGAAGGCAAGGTTTTGACATTATAAGAAATCGCCTGAGTATGCTTAAACACTAAGGTACCATTTTGCATTCTTCCCTGCAATGAAAAGAACTACACATTGGTTTACCTCCTCAGTCATACTTAATCCTGACTGGTTTTATCTCTGTGGTGATTTATTATTATTCTAATAAATGTTTCCTCTCATCTAATTGTGGTTTGGATTTGCATTTCCCACTGACCGATATTTCGTATCATTTCATCTTTTAGCTGCTACCATTTATTATTGTTTTCAATTATTATTTCTCCAGTTTTAAGTGAATTGCCTCCGTTGTGCTGAGTTCTGTCAATGACTTTATATTTTTTACTAACTGGGGAATGGCTGACAGCCACACACATATAGAAATTACTGATAGAGCAAGTATAATCTAAGAAATAAAAATCTTTCTAATTCTATAGCAGTGGTACACAGTAAATTACAGGAGTGTCTTGTGTAAGATGTGGATTCTGACTGAACAGGACCAAAATGCAACCTGAGAACATTTATCTTCAATAAGTTCCTGAGAGCTTTTGGTTCCTTCATCTGTGCATTACATTTTGAGTGGAAAGAGTCCTAGGAAATTTGCTCAAACTCTTCTTTTAGAACCCTAAAGCTAAGCAACATTCATTATTTAATTGATTTCTCCTTTCCTGTTGGAAGAAAACAAAAAAAAATTAACAAAAGCAACAAGATATTTACATCTCTCTCTTTTAGGACATAGAGTGTCAGAAAGTTCTTAGTATATGTCCAAAATCTCTTCTACCTAGTTCTATGTTGCTGGTAAAGAACACAGAGGAATATGACATTACATCTACTCCAATAAGGAAATGCTTATAGTAGCCTTTCATTGGAGCCCTAATTTTTCTTCTAAAATATGTTGATGTGATCTGTGAGTATAGTCAGACTTCTTTCAGCTTTTCCCTTCACAAGCTATAGAGCAGCACTGAGTACCTTGTGAGCCAATTCCTTAGGTTATTGTTTATGATGAATGTCAGAGAATAGGGAGTAATAAGGGTACAGTATACTCTATTACCCTTAGAGGTATGTTCTAAGAATATATTTCTTATAGAAAATATTCAAAGTCATCAGTGGCATGAATCTATAGTCTGCTTTTATCTTATACACACATATGTATGTATCTTCAGTAAAGCTTCTGCTTGGACAAGATGGAAAAGTTCAAGAACTTAAGACTTCACCTTTTGAAAGGTAGAAAACTACTTTGTGAGTGAAAAGCCTTTTAGCATAGAGTAAAAGAAAGACATGGAGCTTGGTTGGGCTTTGCTGTAGGAAGAGTAACAGTAAAATCAGTTGGGCCATCTGAGCAAAATTAATGCTGCCAAGAGTGGCTGGCACACTGGAGGGCTACGCAGAGATTTAAGAAATCAAGGAGCATAAAGAGGGACAGAAACAGTGCCTGTATTTCTAGAAGCAACTGTAAGAGATGCTGAGAGAAAAATGCAATGGAACCCTGGAGTCTCACAGAGCCTTGTCTCCTCTACTTCATGGAGATAAAAAGAGCGTCTTCCAGATGATCATGATGACCACTCAGTACTTACCTTCAACAGGTTAAGTGGAGCAGATCCTCCCAATCATGGAGTCAATTCTTCCTTAAACTTCATGATAAGATGCACTTACATCTGCTCAGAATCATATCGTCTCAAGTCCCTGGAGATTCTGACTCAGAATGTCAGCATTGGAGCTCCACTGTGTCATTCCAGCAATCATAAATATTTGAACAAAAATGGACAACACCCTACCTGAAGCACATATCTAAGAGATACTTAGAGAATTCCCTAGACACGTCAGGGACCATTTTAGAAAAACAACTATGGAGTGAATTCCAAGTAGTTTCTAATTTTGCTCGTGTCAGATGATGCTGCATGGCTTTCAAAACGTAGATCAAAATGCAGATTGCTGGTTCTAGGTCGATAATTTCTAATTATATGTGTCTGAGGGTCTGACAATTACATTTCCAAGATGTTCTCAGGTGGAGGAGAGTATGTAACATGTTGATGTGGGAAGAGGTCATACTTAAGGAAGTACTGACAGAGAAGCAAAGTGGCCATGGAAGTTCAGCCCAAGTCTGGCCCTCTCAACTCTTTAAAGAAACAGCTATGCTCTGCCAACAGCCCACAAAGCCAGAAAGAGAATGTCTTACTAAAAACTGCATGCCTTACAACAGCAAGCCTGAGACCTAAGCCCATGTGCTGGACTATAAAATATGGAGCCCTTGGTGTGATGACCAAATAAAAGCAGCAGTTTCTTCCAAATCTTAACACTTTCTATATTGGATGAAGAGCAAAACAGAAAGGAGGTGGCCATACATAGAGGCTATGTTTCTACAGTTCAGTCTTGATGGAGTCCTGATAGAGTCACATCAAGGAAACTAAGGCAAATCCAGGTTTGTGTGTTAGAAAAAGAGCAGATGAGCTTCTCAGGAGACTACTGTAGGTGAATGGAATAAGTAAGAGGAGGAGAATATTGATTGGGCAATAATGAGTTTGAGGAGCCATGTGCACGTTGGAGCAGCCATGTACATGGGAACTACCATTAGGCGGGCTCTCAATACCTGTAATGGACTACTTTTTTAAGAATCATCTCCCTTAATACACTGAGCTAACAACTGTATATTGTTAGCATTATTCCTTAAAAATTGGGGAAATGGGGCACAAAAATGTCAAGTGTCATTTGTAGTAGTCACTCAGTGAGTCTCCCTGAGGGCCACATCTCAAAGTCAGGCTGGCATCAGAAAACGTGATGTCACTAGGACGTGTTGCAATTTCTTTCTTATCAGAGTATCTAACTCCCAAAAAGCCACTGTTGAAAATTGGTATTTCAAACATGTGGACTGGTGATTAAAAGAGAGACTATATATAAAGGACCCACGTTTCTTCCTTCACTGAGATAGATCCCATTCTGATGGGAGGGCAGCCTTGTCACAGAAAACTCACAGACCAGAAGAACTCCAAGCATTGGTCAGTCATGGTAAAGGCTGCAGGAATGAGCACGGACGGGATGCCAGCCATGCATTAAGTATGACGGGTTCTCAAAGAAGCCAATGTGTTGAAGGCATGGTCGAAATGTCACCTTTAGAGGTGGGATTTGATGAAAATGATTGAAGTTTGAGTGTTCTGATTTTACTAATGAATTGATGCAGTGGTGGACTCATAATTTCATGACAGATATTACTCACTAGGAGGAAGTTGAGTCCTGAGAATATGCCTCTGAACGATGTAAATCTTCCTCCGGATACTTCCTGCCCATCATCTTTTCCTCTCTCCTTCTATCTTCCTCCTCCTCCCCCTCCTCCTTCCCCTCTTCCTCCTCCTTCTCTGCTTTCTCATCTTTCTCCTTTTCTTCTTTCTCTTTCGTCCTGGATTTTATGAGGTAAGGGTCTCTGTCTCATCCTTACACAGCCATTAGTTAGTCCTGGCCTTTCTTCAACAATTAGATCTAGCTGACCTTGGGATAAAAGTCAATTAAGTCCATCAATTGTCTTTTTTTTCTTTTTTCTTTCCTTTTCTCTTTCTTTCTGTTATTGTTGCTGTGATGAGGAATGAACACAGTGGGAAGCCATAGAAATCTGATAAAAGGAGTTTTTGCCTAGGGCCTTGAATGAATTGTAAACAAAAATTAGTCAATGGGAAAACCACCAGATTCTGAACCTATGGCCTAAATTTTTACATTCCAGTTCACTCTGCGTCCTTCACTGACTCCATTATAGCCACCTGTCATCCTGCTGATCTCAGAGCACAATAATCCTCAACTTCTCCAGCCAGAAAAGCCAGAAAAGACTTTTCACTTAACTCCCCACTGTACAGCTGAGGTGAGGCTGGAATTAAAAATAATGAAAATCAATAGGCCTTTTACTAAATGCTGAAGAGCAGAAACAGGGAAATAAACAGTCCTATAATATCAAAACTTCATCTAAGATGTTTTCCCTATCCCCAAGAGACATACATAAAAGAAAATCGTGCCTGATTTCTTGTCCTCTAGGCCCTTGTCTCCCTTAACTTAGCAATTGCTATTTTTATCTATGCCTATTATCTGGACGCCCCCAAGTCTAGACAAGCTGATGGGCAGTGATTCTCTTTGGATCTGGTGCCTGCCCTCCAAGGTACAGCCTCCTGTGTTTGAACGTGCCCTTTCTCTGAGTAATTGGAAGTGACTGACATTCCCCTATGGGCTACAATTTCTTTATGATCTTTCAGAGAATGTCATGGCTACCTTCTCTGAAATCAGATCTGGATGTTACCATTAATTAATGGCATAAATTTGGTTCAAGCACTAAACCTCTCCTAGTTTCCATTTTACTGTCAGCAAAATTAAGGGTTTGTATCAGCACTAACTCAGTTTGCTTCTGTCTTCCCAGGGGGTCTAGGGCCATCCATTCACATGATTCAAGCTGTTCACAGCATATGCTTTGCCTCTGTGACATAATTCATTAAGGGACTTTCTGAACCCGAAATTCTAGCATAGGAAGACCACTCACCTTCCTAAAATCAGAAGTCTCTGCTTTTAAAGAAGCCCAAGTATGTGGTGTTTGTATTTTCTAGCCCATTACACACTGTGTTTTACTACATTACGGATACGGAAATGTATAAGATCATTTGGGGGCAATCTCAGGTGTGTGTTAAAGCACTGGTATGAAAAGAAAGGCCAAGACCTAGCATTCCTTCAGGCCCAAATATCCAGTCATTGAGGCATCAGAAATGATAAGAGGGCTCAAACTATTTCATAACATCAAGCACTTTCCCAGAACGTTCAAACTATTACTGGAGTCATGTGCCATAGGATTAACTGCTTAGACATAGAAGTGACTCTCAGCCAATCCCTGTGTTTAGAGTCCTATCTTATATATAGAGAGAGGATTTGGTATAAAAAAAATTGATAAGCCTAAAACTGAAAGGGAAAGAATCCATGTCACAAAACGCTTTAGGTAAACCTACCTCTACCACTTGCAAAGGGTCTTGTGATACACTCAACTTATTACCCACATACTGTGCTACACTTAGCCATGCTAGCTTTACATTCTTTCTCTTTACAGCATAATGCTTTTTTCTACTGCCTAAAGGCATTTTTCCCTAAAGGAAACATGGCTAAAATATATATTAAATGAAAAGATTCAGAAACTAATCAATGCAAAAGGCCCGATGTTCTTCTAACATCAGGGTGAGGATATACTTGCATTTTTCCCACTCCAATGTATCTGACCAGGACAACATCCTAGAACCCACCAGGCAGATGAAGGGTCTGACAATAGATGGTACACCAATAAAGGGGGAAATTCAAGGTTTTAACTTGTCAAGTCTAGACTGGGGGAGACAATAAGGACACAGTGCTACTAACACAAAAATGATGATGTTATGCCTCCTGACTATATTACATGCATAGTCTCACTTGTCAATGAATATTCCAAATACCTTTTGTCATAAAGATAAAAGACATAGCTGTAATAGGAGACAATATATATATACTTTAACATGCTAAGAATTGGTTTCTGTTTACTGTTTTGTTTATTTTTATGCTTTTTGATAACCAGTCCTAGGAATGATTACTAGAATATAAAGAAAGGTTTCAAAAATGGACTTTATGATTAATACATCTACTAAATATTACAGCAAAATTGCTGGCACAAATTAGCTAGGAGATATGCATATTGAGAAACATTATATATATATATATATATATATATATATATATATATATATATATATATGTGTGTGTGTGTGTGTGTGTGTGTGTGTGTGTGTGTATGTGTATGTATATATATAATTTGTTACTCAAGTATAACCTTGGCTTAATGTGTCAGATTTCTGCCATACTATTAATGGTGAAACAAATGATCTTCATAAAGAGATCAACAAAATCTCTCGAGCAACTTTTGAATGGGTATCATGATTAAGATGTCTATCCTTTCCTTTGTTCTCTGTTAGCTTTTCTTATAATTCTGTTACTCTTGCCTATATTAGTTAGATTAGCCATTCAGGCAATAAATTCAACCTTGCCCTCCATTACAAGTACATTTTTTGTTTAAAAAAACTAAGAAATGGTAGACATAAGAGGGATAAAGATTTGTGTGCTCGCAGACAAGCATTAGGGAAGCTAGAATGTTAACTATGTGGCTGTTCCTTTAAAAGAAGAGATGCATGATCTGTTCATCAACCAGAAAGCTGAAGTCAGATGTGGTGAAATATCCTGGTGACCTCTGCATTATCCATATGTCCAGAGACCTCACTTGAACCTCCCCCATCCCTTATCATAAGCTTGTTTTGCTTAGTCAATCTACAACATGAAAGGTGTCACGGGTACTTTACAAAGCATTTCAAAAAGTCACATCCAATCTTTACTTAACTTCCTTCATAATTTATTTCACATGGGAGTGAGTTAATCATCACTAGGAGAGTTTTCACCAAATTATGCTCTGCTTAAATATGTCTAAAATAAACTACTCAGGGTCTGAACTCCCAAGGTTTGAACCCACACCAGCTACTTCCTCATGTTGAACTGAACTGCCTTCTGATCTCCTGTACATCATTACTATATTGGCCATGGAGGTTGCAGAGATTCCTCCACTCCCACTGGCATCTGTTAAAGTTCACGCTATTGACTGCAGGCTTTCACCATTTGAGGAGCTTAGAATGTGAAGTGTTTCTCCTTGGACAGAAAATCTGAGAGAATCGGACCTGAAAGATATAGATTAGAAGCAAGATGGAAATATTTGCTTGTGAGTGCCCAGGGGATATCCTACTGGGGAAACTTTCATCAAGGGAAAGTCAAAATTAAGAGGTCAGGAGGAATAGGAAGCAGAGATTCAGATCTGGTTGAGAATCGATAGATCCAAAGGGGAGGAATGGATGAGAGAGTTGGGACCACTGAAGCAGATGGGTGCTCAGACAATTAGTCTGTGGAAGGACCATGGAGCGTCTAAATTACTCCACTAGTTAATAATATCCAGTAGCATTAAGTGCCGAGTATAGGAATCATCCCAGCTTCTCTGAGTCAATTCAACCCTCTGCAAAGATACAATAATGTGTTCACTTGGCCTCACAATGTCATAGGCTTTCGAATTAATTTGCTTTCTGCTATTTGGTTGCATGCACAGTGGCTACATATTGATGGAATAATAGCAGATATTTAGTGTATCACAGTTTCTGTGGATCAGGAGGCCTGTCTGTGTTTCATCCTCTGCTCCCACAATCTTCTGAAAGCTGCAGCCTCCTGCACCTGCAGTCCCAGGTGAGACAGGGCTGCAGCCTCTCTTCAAGGTATGACTAGAGAACCATCCTCTTCCAGGGCCTGCATTTTGTTGTTGTAGTTGGTGTTGTTGTTCATCTGTTTGCTTGTTTTTCTTTATTGCTGCTTTATTGCTGTTCAAGCTAGCAAAGTGAAGTCCTCAGTTTCTTGCTACCTGCCAAAGAGTAACTGCCTTTAACTCCCAGCCATGTGGATTTATCCAAAACAAAGCAGCTCCCAACATAGAAATTAGCTTCTTCCTACCTAAGAAGGTGAACTGCTTGATAATACAATGTTATTACTCTCTGCAATTACTCTCTAGTTGTTTGTGTGTGTGTGTGTGTGTGTGTCTAATCACATGCACCCCAGCACTTTGTCTTCCATGTATGTATTGGTTAGAACCAAATAACAGAACATGCATTTGCATGCCCAGACACTGAGATAAGGAAACCATGTTAGAGTCTGTCACACACGGACAGAGTTCGTGTTGGTGCCTGATATCAGGAATCCTCTTCAAAACTCAGTGAAGATTCCACAGCAGTGGCAAGGAACAACATCCCCAAATTAACTGCAGGCAGCAAGGTGAGACAACGGGATGCTCAAAGCACATCAAGTTAATAGGACAGGGTTAGTTCTTTTTTCTTTTACCCCTAGGTGAATTTCTTTCCCAGAAATCAAAGCCTTTCTTTTTCCAAATAGATAGAAACCACAAACAAGATGAAACAAGGTGAGTAATCTAACAGGGACAAGGGTAAGGATCAAGATTTTGGTGTCTAAATTGACTTCACAAGTTGAGGCAAGACTAGGTAATAATGGCTTGTGAATAAGGCTTAAGGGATTTGGCTGACTCAGTGAGTTAGCAGCATGAGGTGGTTGCCAAGAATAGCAAGGCAATTGTGGGCAGTGTCAGACAAGTATAACTCATTCATCCCAAGGGACTGAGATGCCCCTTCCTCACTGTGCTACTGTAAAGACAAGTGGAGGATGGCTCACATCGTAGGTTCTCCATTCTAAAAGCAATATGGGTCAATTAAATCATCTGCAAAGGACACAGACACTGAACAGACTGGGATAGCAGCATGGTCACAGACAGAGCAGAGTCAACCTGCAAAGAAAAAAAAATCCTTCAGAGGCTATCCATACTTTTGTCCAACTCTGGAGAACTTTGTTCAAGGAGAACAATTAGATTGTGTACTAGCAATTTGTCTGCTTGCTGTGGCCAGATACCTAAGAGGCAATTCAAGAAAGGAGAGGTTTATTTTGGCTCATGTTTTAAGAAGCATTAACGGCTATCATGGCAGAGAAGATATAGCAGCAGGATTGGAGGTGCCATTCATTATTAGGCGGATAGTCTGGAAGCAGAGGGAGATGAATGTTGGTACTCAGCTTCCTCTTCCCTTTTTAATCATTTAGGGCCTCATCGTATGGGATGGTTACACATTTCGGGTAAGTCTTCCCTGCTGAGGTATGTCTTTCTGTAAATAACCCCATAAACAAACCCACAAGTATGTTTTTTGTGGTGATCCCCGATCCTTCGAAGTTGGCAATGAAGACTAACCATCACAGATAATATTTTCTAGGCAATGAAACTCAAAGGCATAGATCAAAATAAGTCCTGCAGGCTCTGCTTTTGCTCAGGGTGGAATCCCTTCCAGTAGACACTGGTCTCCTAGAAATCTGTGCTTCTTGTTGGAGGCTGTTGGTGAAATATGAACTTACGGCACTGACTACCAAGCATAAGATATGCCTGACAAAAAGGTCACATTCTCTGTCACTGTGTGTGTCTCTTGGATCAGACAAGCAAATAAATGCTTGGAACAAAAAGAAAAAAAAAACTAAAAGTGCTAAGTGTTGAAGTAACCAGCACACCTCAAAACCCAGTTGCTTATTTCATGTCCATTTCAAATGCAGGGACTAAGGGTCAACACCTGTTGCTTCATGAGCCTTCTTCTCTTCTGTGGGACTGAGCTGAACGAACTTAAGACACAAGAAGCTCAATGGAGCTGGTGGCAGTTTATGCCTTTGGACTTTTCCTCAGGGATGTTGTTAATCAGGTCATTGCACTGGCTGAAGAAGGTCACACGGCCAAGGACAGCACGATGGACAGAGAAGCATACTCTTGCTGTAGGTGGAAAGGAGAGATCACACCGATCTCACAGATCACACATCAGTGGGCAAGTGAGTCCAACTCTCTTCAGAGTGTCCTTGGGGGTACAAATTACTCCTCTAACTCACAAGTCAGAGGTTTCCATGGGAGTGATAGCTCTTTCAAATAACTGTCCAAGAATGTCATTCTTTCCAGTCTTGAGCTAACCATCCAGTTTTGGAAATCTCCATACATATACACAAAGAATAACAATATGCTTCACTGTGACCATCTATAAATTGGTTAGCTCTGGTCTATGTGGAACCATTTCCTTGCCTGGGAGAGCTATGGAGGATATAAACTACTTGGGAAGGGAAATCTACAGAAATTCACATCTTGCAAATGAAATCCAACAGCTGAGAAAGCATCACTCTAAAGAGCTGAATTAATCTGGGAGTGGGGGGAGGGAATGGTTGAAAAGAAAAATAGGAGAAGCTGAACTTAATTAAGGAACCTTAAAAGAAAGTATTAGTAGCTGGTCTCCATAACGATTAATAAATGAAAACATCCGAGCTGGGCAGCACAAGCACAAATTTGGTACCCCTTATGTTTCTTTCCACCAAATTGAACCTATTTATCTGTGAAAAATTCCATAGATGGGAGAAGAAAAATCAGGCTGATTAAAGCTTATTTATTTGCTTTTAAGAAATTCTTATTATCTGGCCACTAGAAGTAAAAGAATCCCCAGTGGTATGGAGATGAAAAACTACTTCTTTTTCTTCCATGTGCCTACCATGCCAGAGAAAGCTGGGTGAGACAAAAGAAGCACTTGGATCAAAACACTCCAGTGCTCTTCAGAGCATCCGCTAATTTTTAAAAGTCTTGATTGACTCTTTGATTGTTGGTTTTTTTGGTTTGCTTTTGTTTTCTTCTGTTGTCCCTCTTTCTCATCTCCTGTAGTAAAGGGTAAGGGTTATAACTCAGTTGTGGAGCATTTGCCTAACATACATGAAGCTCTGGGTTCAATTTCCAAAACCATATAAATCAAGAACTGTACTGCATACTTGCAATCCCAACACGTTTCAGGCCAGAAGGGTCAGAAGTTCAAAACCATCCTTAACTACACAGTGACTTCAAAAGCATCATGGACTACATGAGGAGACCTTGTCTCAAGTAAAAGAAAGCAAAAACTCTTGTAATTAGCAAGTCCAAAGCTACCCACACTACACATTATAGACTAACAAGAAGCTATGTTTCAAAACCAACTTGATATCCTATGAGAAACATGTTTTAAAAATTGGCGTGGGCTGACCAACTAGGCAAGATTCTCCTCTAAAACTAGCATTAAGACCCAGTTTAACGTGGAGGTGGTGAATGAACCAAACTGCTGAAGGTCAAAAATTGATCAGGCCAATAGAAATTGGAAGGCCAAGATGGCTGTCCTGGTGGGAGCCCTCTAATCTTAGCTAATGCTAAAAGGCATGAAGTACTTATTTTATAGTAATATGGCTCTCAAATTTTTCTGTATTGTTTTATAATGGTATCGCATGTATACACATTATTTCTAGGCCCAGCTCACAGATATAAAAACAGAGCCAGAGTGTTAGTCTTACATATATAAAAATTTATAGAACTTAATTATTAAGAAAACAATCAGCATGCCGGGTGTGCATGGGCATTTAATCCTAGCATTCAAGAAGCGGGGGTGGGGGGGGTGGGGAGAGGCTCTAGGAATCCAAGGCCAACCTTGTCTAGAAAACACAGTCAACAGAGTGTCTGAAACTGAAGGGATTGCTGGTGCCAATCCTGAAGAAGGAACAGGGCAACACAATTTATAAGACCTGAGTAGATCCTGCCTGTTTTCCTGTTTTAAAGACTGATCAGTCTTATCCATCAGGCCAGGTTTATCCTGGGAGAGAGAAGCCTCACTTGAAGGTTTCACCAACAAAAATGTTTTCCACTATGCACCAAAGATTACATAAGGATGCTCCAAGAGGTAGAGTTTGTAGTCCTGCTAACTAACCAGAAACCACAGAAATGCTATCCACAGAAGGGCAGTTAAGAATACTGCTCACATTCAGCCCACGACATTCAGCATTCAAAAGGAACTATAGCCATGTGTGAGAACAGGTGAATTCTTTAAAAAGTGGTGAGCAGGACTGAGGGACAGAAAGTAAATATATGGTGGCATTTAAAGCAAGGAACTGTTTGCAAAATTCAGGCTAACTGAAGAATTTAGGGCAACGGGGAGAGGATGTTGGTGAGGATGGCATGACTTCCTGGCCTCTTGGCATGACTTCAGCGATCCACACTTCACCTGAGTGAGAACAGAACAGCTGTCTACGCCTCTGAAACATTTTTCCTTCATTCTGCTTTATGAACAGGAGTGAGTGCTTGGGATTTAGCTCAATGGTAGAGCATTAGCTAAGCATGCATAACAGTCTGGGTTCATTTTCCAAAACCAAAATAAGTAACAATAATATATGAACAATAATGATTGGAAGTTGATCTATTGCTTGCACTTCATTAGATCTCCTTGTATGAGCATGCAGGGTTTTGAATTTTATTGTCTTCTATAGTAAGAATTGAAGTAATTGCTTTTTAAATGAAATTTTCTACTCTAATTATACCTGTGTCTAAGAAATCAGGAAACTAAATAAGCAATCAACATTATGTTTACTAAAGCTAGATGTGACCTGCTTTAAGTTTTAAAGAATCAACAATGCCAAGGTACGACAGACAGACAGACCAAAGGCTGAATTTCCCTCTCAGCTGAGCTTTGCTGCTTCCCCAGTCTTCATATGTGAGTTGCCTTTGGGTAGTGGAATTACTGATGCCTTCTTCTTTATTATTTATAATTTCTAAATCATCTTTAATGTTTTTACAGGAGTGCATTTTAATGAACCAAATACAAAAACACATCAACCATTGTGTTTAATTATGTCTCAAAAGCAAAGATTTTGCGGTTAAAAGGAAGGCACGGTGCTGAGTATTATTACTTCAACGGCTCCTGCTTCTGTCTCTGTGTTAGCTTGCAGTATACTCTATAGAGATTGGTGCCATTTGAATATCCTCTCAGGACAGTAAGTTGGCCATACTTCATGGGTACCTTTCTCTCATCTCTGTTGTGAGGACTACATTCTCTGACCAGACAGAGGGAAGCAGATCACTATAAATCTTACTGGTAAAGGTAGAAGGACCAGGAGTTTATGGGCATTGTTAGCTGTATGGAGAAATTTCAGGCATCCTATCCTGAATACAACCCTGTTTCAAAATAAATCCTATAATTTTAAAGCTATGACCAGCATTTTCAGTACTGATACACATTCTTAGGATGCCGTAATGCTCATATCTTGACTGATTAGCTGATTTGCTAGTACTCAATTTTTGATACAGGGTAATACTTATTATTTTACAGTCTATTATAATATTATTACCTATTATTCAATGTGAAAGTCATGAGAAAAATGTCTAAAATACGACTTCAAAGATTTTGAGAAATAATATATTGTAATTTATTGACCTTAAGGGTTTTGCTTTTTACCATTGTAATACTAGAGAAAATTGTAATGCCTAGTGACTGGTGGCAAATTACTCCTAATGCTGGCCAAGTGATCACTTGGTGCTGGTGCCACCATTGCTGCTGGTCCATAGCTGTCCTCCTGTGGAAGGATGCTATATTGTTCCCCTGTGAAACGATGCTCCCCCATCGAAGGATGCTTCCATGTAGAAGGATGCTCCCCTGTGCAAGAATGTACCCTGGTGTAAGGATACAGTCTTGTCGGGGGATGCTCCCCCCAAGAAGGATTGTCCCTCATGGATGGATGCCACCCCCATGAAAGGATGCTCCCTCATGAAAGTATACTTCCTTGTGAAAGGCAGCCTCTGCATTGCCTTACAGTGATCCCAACTCTCAGTGTTTGTGCTGCTAAGTAACACCCTCAGTATGAGAATTGGCTGAAGCTGGTGGTTTGTTTAAAAAAAAAAAAAAAACAACTGAAAATGGCAAATGCCAAAAGATGACACTCAAAAGACTCAGTTACAAAGGCACTATGGCATCTACCTTCCATATATTCTCTCTTTAGTGTCACCTGCTCAGTCATAAGAAGTTAACTACCTTCTGTCTACTGCCCAGAACACATAGCAAGAAACTGAAGGGAGCCTCTGCAACAGCCATCAAAGGAACTCAGGTCTCAGACTAACAGCCTGTCAAAACTCAGCCAAGTGAACGAACTTGGGGATAAGTCCTCACCCACAGAGCCTCTGTAGCCAATCATGTCTCATACCAAAAGATGCACTTGTACCAACCAGGACTGTGTACCCACAGACACCATGAGATAATAAACATTTCTAATTTTAGGACAAGAACATTGGAAGCAACTTGTCATGCAGCAATATCTCGCCAGTATGGGTGTAATAACATCATCTCAGTTGAGATACTGGCATGGTTTGAAGTATAATTGTGGAATATAATCACTAGAATATCTTTAAAATACATGCTAAGATTTGATTTAAGAACAAGAAAGACAGCCTGTATGCAGAAATAAGAAAAGCAGAGATAAAAAATGAAATACTTTATGTCTCATGTCCTCAGATATGAGAGTGACCATGAATTCTGTGCTATTTTGCCAAGCAAAAACCAAATGCTTTATGTGACTAGACTTCAAAGGTTGCCTGCCCTAACACAGGGCCATAGACAAGATGACCCACACAAGAGACATTTGTTTTCTTACCAACTCTAGACCAGAGCAAGGGCATGTAAGGTCAAGGTCCGAGCAAGTTGGCCACTTCTGAGGGCTGAGGAGAAGGCTCCATGCCTCTGTCTTTGGCTTGCAGACAGTTCAGATCTGCCTGTGTCATTAAAGTCTCTTCTACTTTTAACTTATATTTACTCTTTGCAAAGTTGCCATTTTATATTTTAGAGGTGACATGACTGCATGGTGCAGAAAATGGAACTTGGCATCTCTGGAGGGGCTCATGACATCTTCTTAAAATACATTTGGGGGAAGTTCACTTCCCACCCTTTTTCTAGATAAAAGCAGATACTAAAAGACATGGACTCTGAACACACTGGAATTATAGTGACTTCAGCAAAGCCATGAGCGATGAAAACAGTTAGCCGTATAGTGTTTAGGGGCTGAAAATTGTAGGGGGTAGAAAATGGCACCAGGATCCAGAAATGAATTGATTCGAGGAGTTGCATGAGGGTTTAAGGAGAGCAGAGGAGTGGCTAAGCAACCTCAGTCACTCTCCTGTGCTGATGCAGCAAAGACTAAAACAGTTGAGAGCTAAGCACAATCCTTTCCATTGATGGAGATTAAGTTGTAGAGTATGACAGGACAGGTAAGAAGCCTGCTAGGTGACCACATATCAGCCTTATTTTGCAGGAAGAAAGGGCTAGGCTACACTAGGTAGACCTTCTTCCTACAGGAAAATGTCCCTGAGTGGCAGCCAGGAACCCTCGCCAACTGGCCACTCCCTGAAGATAGTTTGCTCCCTAAAGGAGGAAGGATTGAACTTATAGGAGCTCTGTAATGGTTCATTCCACATCTGTCAATAAATGCATCCCTTCCTCCTTTCTAGCAGGTGGTACCCCTGCCAGCTCCAAGTGGCTTCCAGGAAAAAGGTGAACCCTGAGGCAGGCTCCATTCAGAGAATGAACATGGACTGGAGAAGGGGATTAAATCCTGCAAACAATGGAACAACACCTCTCTGTTCTGTATCTCCATGGGGACAAGGTACTGATGTTTGTTCACCTAAGCTCTGTACCTCATGGTCTCTCACTCTCCATTCCTAAGAAGGAATGGCCTTGACATAGATGCTCATAGAACATCACATGCAATCAAGGACCTCAGAGAGAGCTAGAGTATGCCTGGGAACTTTAAGACCATAATAGCTTTTCTAGTTAAAGGCTGATTATATGTGGGAAGAGAAGCCCAATTACACAGAGAACTGAGCTCTTAAGCCTAGCATTTTCTTTTGTCAATTAGTTTATGCAATGCAATTACAACAATATCATGAATATTGCATTTAAATACTTTATGGATAGTTACATTCCTGGAATGTAAGTACATTTTGAAGGCACGAAGAACTTAAGTCTCTTCATTTGAGGAAATAGGGTACAGTATACTGCAGTCCTCTCTGGGTCCATGATGCACTCACACAAGGGAGACAGAATGGTAGATTTGACTTGGACCAGCTTCTCTAGTCAGTATGGCTGTTTGCAGCTGGGAAATTCAACATTCAACACTAACTTCTCAGTCTCTCTGCGAAGTTGAGACATGTAAAAAGTATATTCAAATCCCCAACATGGAGTTACATAAATGATTTGTATTTTACTTACATGTTTTTCTTGATTTGTTTTATATTGTCTAATTGTTTACATTTCATATGAAATATTTACTTTTAGTTTAAAAACTTCTTTTATGATATTATGATGTATTTTAGAAAGTTCTAATTTTAAATGCACAGTGACATATATATTATAAAAACACATGTATTTATCTATGAATTAACTGTCTAAACTTCAAAGCATGAGTGAAGAATTTATTAATATCGTGAAAGGATAAATGATAGACAAACAGATAAACACATAGATAAATTATAGACAAGAAAATGGATTGATAATGGATAAAGAGCTAAATAAAGGGATATACAGATGTTAGATCAATAGGTGGATGATAGGAAGATAATATGTAGAGGGTAGATGGATAAAAGGTAGATAGATGATAGGTAGGTAGATAGATAGATAGATAGATAGAAGGCAGGCAGATTGATTGATAATAGAAAGGTAGATAGAAGATATGTAGATGATGAGCAGGTAGATTGGTGAAAGGGACATGATAAATAGGTATATAGGTGAATGAGTAGTAGACAGATGTATAGATAGATGATAGGTAGATGATAGACAGATGATAGATTGATATACAGATGTATGGATTCTAGAGAGATGGTTGACCGTAGCACTTTCAAATGTCACTACAAATTGTTCCATAAGAAATTTGTTCCCAAAGAAGGCAAATAGAAGCTTTATCAGTTTGAGGTAACTGAGGACCACATGGAGAGAGAGAACTTTAACATGAAACCCAGAGAAGAGATGGTTGTTGCTTTTTGAGGCTGGGAGTTAAAGGTGAGATGGGAGGGCAGAGGGCTCATGTTTCTTCTACTGTCCTGGTACCCAAAGGGTCAGGAGCTTGGGATGCTCATCTGATTAAACTATAGTTTTTTGTTCACACCATGCACATCTATGAATTTCTTTAGAAATGGTATTGGATTTCATCTTCTCCATAATCGCTGCCCACACGCCCTGCAAAGAGCTGCTGCAGAGAAGGGAGCCTGTACACATTGGCTTAGCTGAATGGATGGGCTTACTGGGAGACGGAAAGCTTTTTATTTTATTACTATTTTTTTTTTAATTTTCTGAATACAAGCATGTTTCCAGAGCCTTTGAATAAAGTTCAGAGGAGAAACAGCATCAAGACCCTCAGAAGGACAGCTAACTTTGGTCCCAGAGAATTGAAAAATCAAAAGAAGTGCCATGATTTTTTATTGTAATGAGAGTATTGCAGCAAAAGTAGACTCAAACAGTGTGAGCAAAGGGATCGCTTAGATCCTGCCATGTGGCAATTTCTGTGGCACTGATATGTATGGTCTGGGGCAAAGATTGACAGGAGGTGGCAAATGAAAGCAGTATGTTGTTTAGAACTGTTTATCCAACCCAGCAAAGGAACTCTCAGCCACTTGTGTGAAATCCCCTCCAGCAATCACCCTTAACCTCATCAGCCAAGGACCCAGGCTCTGTGGTATCCCCTTCTGCATGAAGCCAATCTGGTCCTCAGCTGTCATTGGCTCAGTGTCTGCCATCCAGAGTGATTTCAGAGACTCTAAGAATTTTACAATTTAATTTAACGTTAGAAGAGCAACACATGTAAAGCTAAAAATACAAATAAATAAATAAATAATATATAGTTATCCTAATACATTATCATCTTACAAGGACTCCCCCTAGACTCTACCACCTGTGCTAGATGGCCAAGCAAGGGTGCAACACTCTAGGCTCATTCAAACTATCAATGGATTGGAAAGTCTTGTTGCCTTTGATTTTTCCTTCATTTTGTCTTTTCTTTCCTTTCCTTTTTTTCAGTGTGTGTGTATGTGTGTGTGTGTGTGTGTGTGTGTGTGCGTACACACACACACACACACACACACACACGTGAGCGTGCGCATGCGCTGCGTGTGTGTACTTGTGCATGGATGTGGTATGTGCATGTATGTGTGCAGACCTGCTTGCCTCTGCCTTTGTGTGTTTTCGTCTGGAAGCCAGAAAAAGACATCAGGTATATTACTCCACTGTCTCCACCTTATGTTTTAAGACAAGGACTCTCACTGACCCTGGAGCTTGCCATTTCTGCTAGACTGGCTAACTAATGAGTCTATCTCTGCCATTTTCCCTGAGTTCCTCAAGCTTGTATGGGCTTTCTGCCTTTATAACCACTCTCAGAATTACTAAGGTGTCTCCAGAGAACCAACTTGACCCCTTGGCTCAATCTCAGAGACTCAAAGACCTTCTCCTAGGCCTTACATATTAAAATCAACTTCCCCTTCCCCTACATGAAGCCACCTTTGGGTGGGCCCTTTAACCATGGGCCCTTGGCACAGGTAATGGTGGTAGTGATGGTGGTGGTGGTGGTGGTAATTCCAACCATTTTTAAATACTAGAAGATGAGAATGAAGAAATTCGTAAGAGCCCCAAGTCCAAACTTAGCCCTGTAATCACACAAGACAAGAAGAAACCAGGTTATATTTCTGAAGGAAAGAAAATCATCATATAACTTCTTAATCACAGAAGGGTGGATCGTTTACACATGAGTGTAGACAGTTTGGGATTTGGGATGGGCTACAGAGTACCAACATGATGGCCAGCTGAGTTGGAAGGACTCCCCAGATTTTATGTTTGTGGACATGACCCTGACTTCTTTTTACCCAAGCAGACAACTCTGGCTAATTAGCAAATCAAAAGAAACAGACACAGCCTTAGACCCCAGCACAATCAAATTAGTGAAGAAATTTGAGGATGCCATTTCACACAGTGTAATCATGCTCGCTTTGTTTGTGTTCAAAAGGAAAGAAAATTATCTCACAACCCCCAAAGCCTTCCGTGTAACCAATGAGCTCGAAGGACGGCTGCATTTCCTATCAGCTCTCTTCAACTTTAGTTGATCGTTTATGATGAAGACAGGAATGCACAATGCACAATTAAGCAATATCCATCAAGCCTCCCATACAAGGAGAACCTTTTAAAAATACATTTGACTTTTAAGGTGATTCAGCACAGAGAGCCATTAGCACACCATCTAAATCAGGACCTGGAAAGTTTATTAAAATTGGATTTTTAACCTGATCCCAATTTCTACTGCTTGTAAAGAATCCCACTGGACTCCTTAAAATTCATGCTATTAACCTGAAAGACTCAAACATCCATTATGAGGAGAGAGGATATAGGGCAGGCCTTTAGGCAGGGATTGGACGTAGGATTCCTCTGAGTCAGGTCAGGTTTTGAGTGAGTGTGAACCCTCAGAGTCCTCTGAAGTGCATTCACTGGGCTCACTGTTCCTCACTCCCTGCCTTCTCTCCTCCAGACCTATTCCTTACTCATCATTCATCTGAAAGAAAGAACAAGCAAACCAACAACAAGGAACATAAGCAAACCATTCGGTTATGGAGAGCACTGGACTAGGAGCCCAGTTGTAACTGGAGGGGGAAAGGGTTAAGAGAAACTTAGTATGTCATCTTCAATGAGTTATCCTCCTTGTAAACTGGTGTGGTTGTGTGTTTGTTTGCTTGCTTGTTTGCTTGCTTGTTTGTTTGTTTCTTTAATAAGGTTGCTAAGAAAGCAGAAAATGTTTGCCAGAAAAAATGACTTGGGAAGTAAAGTGCTTGGCTTCCTAAGCTTGGATGCCCCGTGCATCTGTGACTTTAATGCTGGGGTAGGTAAAGAAAGACAGATTTTTTGTTTATTGTGGGAAGATAGTAGTAAAAGATCTTGTCTCAAAATATAAGGTGGCAAGATATAGAAGAAGACATCCAATCCAATCAACCTTTGACCTTCACACATACTATGAGTACATATCCATATCACTCACACACACACACACACACACACACACACACACACACACACACACACAGAGCAGGTATATAATTGGTTTTACCCAAGGCCTGACTCAAATCTTGGCTCTACCTTAGATGCTGTTATTGCAGATTATTGACAAAAGCCGTAGGTCACCAGCTTCTGTTTCCTTTGCACGGCTTCAGCTTTGATCTTATGTGAACAGAGTTTATAGCCTAGCCACAATGAATGAGTCTCTGTAAAGGTGTCTTGGGCATATAAGGCTTACTGCTCCTTGAGGCAAGGGTTTCTGCTGGCACCAATTAACATCTTAATGTTTCATTTATCTCTCATATCAAGTATCCAGCCACGACTCTAATAGCTTACATACTAGTGGTGCAGAAGACATCTGTAATACACTTGTTTTCTGGTTGATGACACTAGCTTGGATCACATAACTGAATGATAGCTGTTTTCTGGTTCGTTGCTAGCTTGCCTCTGATGTCAATTCTCACCCTGAACCAAATCAAACCCTTAAAATACCAAATGTGTAAACTTATTAAAACTATTTTATTTTAGGTATAGGTGTGTGAACTCTCTCTCACACACATACACACACACACATACACACACATGTATATGAGACAAGTACCTGCCAGGATGCATACATACACACACATGTATATGAGACAAGTACCAGAGGTGCACTGACAGGTGATGTGAGGCTTCTCTTCTAAGAAGGGAACTTTGGTCCTCTTGGAGCAGCGCTGGCCCTTCACTGGTAAGCTTTCTCTATAGCCCCTACAGATTGTTGTTATGTTTTTGTTTGTGTGTTTGTTGTGAGTTTTGTTGATGTTATGCTTGTTAGGTTTGGGGTTTTTTTTTTTTCCTTTCTTAAGTTATACTGTCAGAGAACCTACAAAAGGCCAGTTGTATGGTTGCTCAAACCCAAGGCTTTTTTAATGTACTGGGGAAGACAGATGCAAAACCAGCTCTGTTTAATACAGTATTAGGGCTGATATAGTAGACCAGGTATCCAGGAGTGAGCAGAAGGCAGACCCAGAAGACATCTAGGAGAGAGGTCAATGTCTAGGCAGACATATACAGCCAAAGAACAGCCGGAAAGCCCATGGGTACACTTATTTACCTAAATCTAAGAATATTGATTATTGAGCAATATTTGATGATATCGGGGTGGGTGGGCAGCTGTAAGGCCACTGCTCCAATTCCTTTCACTTACTGGACATGCCTGGAGTAGCTTCTGCCAAACAAGGTGACTAACAGAGACTCTGAGCTGGGGCTGGGATTTTCGTTTCTTTGGCGGTTCTGTGGCAGGTAATTAAGAAAGCTGGTTAATTGGCCTCTGACTTCCAGGGTCTCAATAGAAGAATTCTTACTAATCTCCTTTTGTGTCTCAGGGATGGCTTGTGTAGTTCATACCATGTATTGGACCCTTTATGAAGGAAAAAAAAAAACACCTCAACCAACTTAGGGAATCAACACCTCCTCTGTATTGATCTGCACTGTGCTTGGCATCTGGTAGAAGCTTAAGGTGGCCATAACTGATAGTTGGCCGCCCTTTAATCTGAACTCTCCATTTGATCACAATAGACATTTGCAGGATGTTATTCAACTTCGTACAGTGAGAGAAAAAAGTATGTATCTAAATCTAAAGTAAATTTTAAGCTTACTTTTCAAGATGCAGATTTAAAGTGGCTTTTGTAAAAAAAAATGCACTTTTTTCTTTTTTTCTCTTTTACTTGAAATGGGCGTGTCAACTTTACATTTATTCAAAGATTAAGTAGCCAGAGTCATTAAGTTTTCTAATAATTTATCATTGAAAAAGAAGACTTGGTCTAGGCTCTCTAAGATGCTGCCTGCTTTATAAACCACAATATACTGTACTGGGCATCTGTTTGCCTTTAGAGAGGACTGAGGCTAATCTTTGCATCAGCTAAGAGGTCAGTTTCCCAAAGGAATTTTCCCCCTTAGATGGGAGAATATTGATTCTAGAAATGCAAATGATAAATATTTATATTCAGATTTTTAAGATATGGAAAATATTAAAGTAGCTAAAGGAAGTTCTTTTGATTTGAATTTGGCTACTTGTTTCTCCGTCCTTTCGTGCCCCTCCCCCACTTGCCTGCTCCTCTTTCCTTTTGGTAACCTGCTTTGGAAGGCGACTGGCTCTGACTGAAGCAGTCCAGCATCTCCAAGGAGATTCCAGCTCCTCCGCCCTCCAAATCTTAAACTGAGTCCCAATATGCAGGTTGGCTTTCGCACAAAACCTCTCAGCTTTGGAACGCAAGAAAAGCTCGATTAGTTTCAGAAGTGAAATTTGCCAGCCTAGCTAGTTTTCCTAAAGGAAAGTCGAATTCTTCGGGCTCGCCTTAAGTCGGTCCTTTTGAGGCGAAACCGAAGGAGAGAGGGTGTTTCACAGCAACACTGCACACTCTAAAACCAGCTCTTCAAGTGGCTTCTGTCCCTGCTGCAGCTCAAGATGGAGCTACCAGCTCCAGAGATCTCCGGGGCTGTGCACCGAGCACAGGTGCCTAAAGTGAGTCACCTACTGGTAAGGAACGCTGGGTGCGAACACACGTGGGAACTGCAAAGGTCTTGGGGACCACGCGGAATTTTCGAAAGGGATAACGGACATAAGAACCCGAGGTTCGGACACAGAGGGGTCAGGGAAAGGACTAGGAGTCCAGGGTCTGTAAGGTGGACAAGCCACACGCCCCACCCTCTAGACTGCGCTGGTCCCTCCCCTTAGACTAAAATCCGTGGAGCCGGGGGACTGGGTGAGCGGAGCCGGCTCCTTCGGGACTCAGAAACACCGAAATCGGGTGCTTAGCTGGCTTGCTCAAAGTCGGCGCTCAGGGACTCGCTGGGAGGTGGGACTCGGGGCAGCAGCACCGGAGCCAACGAGGCAGCAGTGGGCGCTCGAGATCCTCTTCTGCCCTCGGAGCTCTCCCCGAGCTCCGGCCTCCAATGTCCCCTCCTCCGGCTCCTGCTCCTCCTCTTGCTCCTCCCATCCTCGGAACCGGCACCAAAACGCTTGTCTGCTAGGTGCTCAGTGCGCTGCAGCCGGGAGCTGCTGCCACCGCCGGGTCTCTCTCGGTGAGTGCCTGTGTCCCTTCACGGCTCGCCCGTCCCGGGGTGAGTGGGAAATTGCTCCAAGGGGCGCAAGTACTTGGCGGCGGAGCTGCCCATGGCCCGGCCGGAGAGAGGATTGAGGGCGCCGGACCGGCTGGACGGGTACTGGACTCAGGTGAGCGCTGCGCGTGAGGAGTGAGGGCTGACTACGCACCTTCTTCTGGTGTTCCGACTTAGGGCAAGTGCAGAGCCCAAGGTGTGGTGAGGCTAAAGCAGGTAGAATACACTCCACTGGAGGGAAGCCTCGGGGTTATCTTATACTCCTGTCTCCTGCCCCGGAAACCTCACCTCTAGAAATCCCGAGATGGACTATAAGGTAGCAGATTTTCTGACTCTTAAAAGACCGGATTTATGTTACTAGCTGACTCAAAGGGGTCGTCACTGCCCGTTGCTCGGTGGGTGCCACAGTTTCTCTCTAAGACCTTGGGCAACTACAGCTAGAGCGGTGCGCTGGCGGAGCCCGGGCACCACCTGGGGCGGAGAACTGGGCCAGGGGACAGCTAAGAGGAGTCACTCTGGAAACTGGAATCGGGCATCTGGGATACGGAAGCCTTGGTCTAATTTGCCTTTGCATTCGGTAGCAATAATGGAGAGAGAGAGCATCTCCCGGGGTACCCGAAGAAGGAGGTGACAGGCAGGTCCGTAAGTGTTAAGAAAGCCAATTACATACGGCTGCTATTTGTCAGGTTACTTTTTACTTTTTTCCTACCTCGGCTTCTATTTCGAGTACCACAGATAGAGGAGGCAGCTGGGGGAGGGTGGTGGGTAAGGGATGTCCGCACACGAACCTGGGAAGCCTGTATTTAGAATGAGCACAGCTCGCTCAGAGTCCGATCTCTTGGAGTGCGCCATCCACACCGGTCTTTATAGCAGTGGACTCTCTGCTGCTTTCCTCTGGACCCTGCCTTTCCTGGAACTGGAGAGCCACCTCTCCCTCTCCGAACCTGGGGCTCAAGCCAGTAGTAGGATGAAGAAACCAGTGCAGGAGCCAGATGCCTACCAGGGATTGGTGGGCTGTGATAGACTTAGCAATTATTTGTGGGTGCCTCCGATTTTTTATGGCACAACCTAAGCTAAAGAGGCGCCTTATTTTATCTGCACACACGGGTTTCTCCTCTGGACCAGGAGTAGCACCCTTCCTCGCCAACCCCCACAACACAACGAAGAAGCTGTGGTATTCTTGCATTGCCTTGCACCGCGAGACTTACTCCTCCTCTTCCCTCCGCGTTATCCCGGGCTATTTTTATCTGTAACTATGCTAAGATGCTTTTGGGGGATCCCGAGGAGACAACTCTGATCCACAGTCGTGAAGCTGCTCACCCAGAAGAGGTCTCTTGTTAGCCAGGAGCTTGGATAAGGAGAGGAGAGCCAGAGAGGAGAGAGTTAGCCCTTGCTTCAGCCTGAGCTCAGCATTTTCAGGAAAGTGCCACCAGCACCCAGGCTGCCCCACCTCCCAGCCTTTCCCCCAACCCTGGAAGGGCAGGTCTCCAGGATAGTCCCCATGTGCCCCAGGCTGGGTGTTTGACCAGCTGCTAGGGGGAAACAAGGTCCTGTGGTCTCAGCTTTGCTCCCAAATCTCGTTGTATTTGTTGAAATTCAATTACCCAGGAGTTTATTCCAGGAATTCTATATTTGACTTAAGTTTTTACTAAAAGGAGATAGAGATAGCTCAACTTCTGCATCTCCAACCTCTACATTTCTGAAGTACTAATTCCTTTTGATACCAGGAATTAGTCTTGCTTTCTACTTTCCCAACAATGGTGAGTACAGTAGAATTAGTCTGACCTTCTAAAATTCCAAATGAATGCTTAAGGTACAATGCACCGGGCGGCCCTTCCTCATTTTCAACGTGGTTAGATTTTCACATTAACTGGATTGGAAAAATAACATTGATATGGACTATTGTATTATGCAAGGTAACCCCTAACACACACACACACACACACACTCACACACACCTTCACAGGTATGAGAAGGTGAACTTTTAAAAGAGCCTCCTTGGCATCAGTTACCCATCTAAGTCTCGTTCGACAGGGATGGCCAGCTTCCTGACTAAGCACTCTTAAGTCTCTCCAGTTAATTAGCCAGCAGCCAGAGCTGTCTTAGTGAGCAAGACTGAGCTATGTATGCTCCTGGGCTTCACATCCTCCGCCAAGTCGCTGTGCATGCAATACACCACGTCTCAAGACGGGAAGTTTTGGACAGGGGATCCGGTGAGAAAGTGGTCCTTGGTCTTACGAAGGGAATTGTGGATGTGTGGAGGGCCCTTGCTGCTAGTGGGGGAGTGTGAGCTTTACCCCTTCAGTAGATCATCGCCTTCCATACCTTGTTAAGCAGAACGAGCTTTGCCTTACTCAAACTCCTTTATATAGCTGGGTCTTGTGCTTTCATCCTCAAAAGAAGAAATTCTCAGCATTGGAAAATCCTAGGGATCCTCTGAAAGGGAAAAGATTCATGGGAGTTTTTCTTGTCTCAAGTTAAAATTCAGTGGTGATTCCAAAGCAGCTGGGGGTTGGGGGAGGTGAGCTGGCTGGTACATGCTGCTCAACTTTGGGCTCTGCCTCTTTGAGACCCAGCATGCACTCTGGGTGACACCCAGCTACTCATCGGATTGAGCCATGTTCTCTCCTGGGTGGGTAGATTTGGAGGCAAAGACAGTCAAACATGTGGATGCTTTAATGGGTCATAACCTATGCCTGTCAAGAGTACCTAGACACCAGTTTCAGGTCCTGAGCTGAGAAGTGTAGTGCTTTCCTGGCCACTCTGTGGCAAGTGCACTGTCTTCCTAGGTGTTACTGAAGGACAGACGGGACTTTACAGCTGAGGTTAGAAAATATGAACACTGCAGTTCCCCAGTCCCCAACTTAGCCATGGAGCCTTCTGCTTTCTATCGACGCTTCCTTTCTGAAACAAGAAATCAAGAGACTTCAGACTGGGATGAGGCCAACCTCTGTCCCCATGACCTTAGGCTCACTGTTTTCTCTCTCTATGTCTCATAGTCTTTCCTGTAGATTAATGACTGGAGAATGATTAAGAGTAAATGATAAAATACACATAAAATGCATTTTGCTGACTATAAACACTTGTGAAATTTTGTTTATTTAATTTGCCTTTCTGGCATTTGTATTTTATATCTACTTAATGTTCATGCTAATCATAATTGGGGTGGGCCCGCCTCTGAGTTTATTACATGAACTAAACATTAAATGAGGGCAGATTTAAATAAATTTCATCTTCTGTGCACTCTTCGTAAATTACATCAGCACTGATCCTCCCTGTTTCTAAGAATTATAATTTTCAGGATCAGCATTAAGTTTTAGAGTTTCTTGTCTTCTTTGTCTGTTTTCAGACAAGGTCATATATCCTGGGGTGACCTCCAACTTGCTATGCAGCTAAAGAAGACTTTGGGCATCATCTGTCCCTCCTGCTCCTAATTTCAAGTGCTGGGGTTATAGACATGAACTATAGTACCCAGTTATTTGGTGCTGTGCTTCAAACCAGTGTGCTAGGCAAGTACTCTACCAATTGATCTACATTCCCTTGCCTTTTAAAGGTTTGTTGCTGTAGTTTTACTTTTAAGTTCAGTATGTACACAAGTATTCACAAGATGTATTTGTAGGGAGGGACTTAACATTGCTTAATCAAAAACAGAGAAAAGTTAGAAGACAATGACTCAGCTCAGAGAGAGTGAAGCGTGACCAGTTTTGTGGGTCTCTGTTGTCTAACTTGGTCATTGGCACAAAGTGCTTGCCTTTCTGTCTGTCTTTTTCCTTTTTTTTTTTTTCAGAATTTGTCCCCAGAGCCTAGTTCAATATCAAACACTTAATGCGTTTTCCAAAACGGGTTTGAAAAAGTGAATGAATGATTGAATGGAATCTTCACAGCTATTCAAAAGAGCAGATGGCATCATTTCTATTTTAACAATTGAGAATCTGCAGATTAGGAAACGTTGTCAGTTTTCTGAAGGTACAGAGGATTCCAGATTGGAATTCAGATCTATGTGTTCTCATTACAGACTTCAGTACTGCTTTGGGGGCCTCTCTCTCCATCATCACCCGAAGTCCCACTAAGTGTCTGGAAGGCACCCAGCAACCAAATATCATTCTTCTACAGAGAATATCACTGCCTTGGTCAGAGAGATGCTCCTAGTTAGAGTTAGAGTTTCTTTCCCTAGTTTGTATCTTGCAGCCCTGAACTCAGTTAAATGATCCCACCAGGGGATTAGAATCTGGAGGGAGCAGCGTAAGGGCACAGAAACTGTACAGTGTTTATCACCAACTTGGGTCATGGATCAAGTGGCTGGCGTCAGCAGCAGCATCCAAGTCTCAGATGTTCTCTCAGTGGAGCCATTCCTTGGGTACCATCTTGACGTGATTCCTGGAGTCTGGTCCCCTTCATTCCTTCTCATTTTCCAAGCCTGGATTTTCGGCATCTCACTAGCTCCTAGAGGCATCACATAGTCTTTAGACAGATCCCTTTCTGTGTCTGAGTTAAGCAGCATCTTAAGCAGCTGATGCACACAGCCTCCGCAATCCATCTTCAGGACTGCCTCTGGCATGAAGCCTTCTCAGCTCCCTCCACCCACGGGGAATTAAGTCCATAGCTTTTGCAGGCCGTTAGAATAATATTTACTGGGCCATAGTTTGTCAATAGTTATGTGCTACCAGGAGAGGACTAGAAAAATGAATACATTATTCTTCTAAGGAAAGACTTAAACATAACAGAAATAGATCCCAAAGGACATCTTTCCTAATTTTTTTTCCCTCCCGCATACTGCCTGCTTTTTGGTAACTTTCCAGCAGGGGTCGCTAATGGCAATGCCTTCAGCTGCCAGCCAAGAAGCAGCCTGCACAGGACAGAAACCTGGGCCTAGAGCTCAGATCCGCCACTTTGTTGCCAGTGAAAGCTATGGCCTAACCTTGGCAGGGTCTATTTACTATTTAATATAAATTACAGGCTAGCAGTTTTATGTAAAATGTACGGACATCGGTTTCTAGCAGCCAGTTCAACACGTCTAAAGAATACACGTGAGTGTGCGGAGCATTTTTCTATAAAGGGGCCTCGGAGCTCTCCCACGGGCCTGCTGAGTATGTGGCTTCTGCGAGCTGGGGATAGAAGGAAGCTTTGGTAGGAATGTGACACTCGCGGAAGATCTTACCTGTAAGATCTCTACAGGAATGTAGGGAAAGGGGTGTGGGCTGTTATAGTCAATTCCTTCCACATGATCTGCTTCTGCCAGTTCCGGATGCCACTGGTCCTTATCTCTGTGAACATTTTTAGAATCCCATTTACACCTTTAACTCATCTGCTGCATTCCAACCCTGCTCTACTTACTGTTCTCCCTGCCAGTAACACAGCCAGGAAATAAAACAGATGGAAGCCCTCACTACTGTGCATATCGGGGGACACCGAGCAGGAGTGCCCCTCTACTTACACTGGTATATGATAAGGATGAAAACAAAAATCAGGGAAGTGGGGTATGAAAAATCAGGGTTGATGGTAAGTTGCGAGGCCTAAGGCTAAAGTTAGCCTAGGCTCTGGTTCAGTGTGACCAATGTAAAGTTTCACGATCTGACATGAAAATGGTTTTCAGTGTGGGAAAACGGAGTCTTGATTGGACACGGCAATTTCAAATTAATGTCTGCTATTTCTCTGTATGCCTAACTTGTGTTAGGCGATGAGTGGGCATGTTGAAAACAAGCCTTGCACCAGACATTGTATTAAGTATAGGGATTGATACTTAATGATCAATCCAACCAATGATATTATAGACCAACACGGAAGGAATCAATACAGTCTCACAAGGGATTGGATCACCAGAGCTTTGGAGGGGGAGGGGCGTAAGGAAGATGTCCTTGTAGAGAACCCCTGCTCAGAACACTGGTAGCTAGTGCTTTTTTAATTGAACAGTGAATGTGCATATATATGTGTCAAAAATAGTTTATCTGTGTACTTTCCAACTTGATTTCCTTGCCTGGATCCCCTCCTCAGTGACCATTTCTTTGACTGATACTGACTTTTCTTAAAAAGTATTATTACTCTGTCTCTTGAGAGCAAAGTATATAGTTTTATTTTCTTTCAAAACATGAAGGGTGATTGTACCCTTAAAGGCCATCTTCCAAATCTACCCAGCTTTTCTTGATAGACAGTTGTCCAGGAGATGAGGAAATACTTTGGGTTCCTGATGACCTTCCAGTCAGTCAGATAAACTAGCAAGGTTGTGTGTCAAAGGTGGGAAGTATGCAGCTGCCTTCAGTGGTTTTATCTCCGAGATGAGCCTCGTTCGTCACTGTTCCCTTTGTTCAAATCCTTCCTTCGTAAGATGATTGTGTGGCCCCTGAGTGTGCTTAGCTGTCGTCGTCATAGTCATCCTGCTACTTGACTGACTCACTTGCTTACTATGCCGACCTCCCCCACAAGGAGATACGCTCCATGAGAGCGAAGACCTGGAGGTGTATGTCTGCTTCAGTTTCTAGAACACTGTGTCTGCTCCCAAGTACTAGCTCAAAAGAGAAACCCTGAGAGTCTTCATGAGGGGAAATGAGGGGGTAGAGGAGTCTTTAGGAGGAAAAAATATTTAAAGAGAGAGGGAGGTATTAGAGAGAAAAGAAAAAGATAAGATTAAAGCATTGTCAGAATTGGTAGGGATCCAATTATTGAGGACCCAATAAATTATTATGGGGTCTACAAAGTATAAATTCATCTGAGTAACTGATCCGTTGGCAGGAGCCCATTGTTGAGGCTATCTTAGCCCCACAAACCCTCTGACTCAGAAAGAATGTGGGAATGATAAGGTCTTGCTCTGGCAGCTGTTGATAATACCAGCTGTCTTCCCTCACCCACCCATCCACCCTCCTCAGTCCTACAAAGGTGGGAAAGCTTGGCTTCTTGGCTTTATATTTGAGGAAACTGAGGTCTGGAAATAAATCACTTTTTCCCATTCCCTGTGTGAAGCTGGTAGATGCTGAACCTGCAGTGAGAATCCTCTACCTGCACTGAGCAGATAGCTTGAGATTATTCAATCCACCCGGAGGACTGAATGAGGAACCCACACTCTGTTAAGTGTTAGACTGAAACCCGTTCACGTCTTCTTTCATCCATCAAGAACTTCCACTTCAGCATTTTATGTCTTGTCGCCTTTCCCCTAGAATTCCTGCAGATTCAGGGCTTGTAAGGCCTGCAGTAGGTTGTTTTATGTAAATGTCTTCATTCTTTCATTTAGGAGAGTCAATCAAAGTCCTATATCAGCAGTTAGAATACAGTGAGAGAAAGGTGATTGCAGATGAAGCAGAAATGAAAAGGCTTGCTTGCCTCGCAGTGCTCAGAAAAATAGCTGCACCAGGAACAGGGACTAGAGCAGGCTCAAAATTTCCTACAGAAAACTAGGTTGCCTTTGACTCCTGCCCCTTTTCCAAACAGACCATTCTCAGCATTGGGAGGAAGGGACAGATATCTGAGAGTCTATTTTCGAATTATTTTTGCTTTGCTGGTATTATGTGTTTGTGTTGGCTTTCAGTAATGGGCGACTTTTCTGGGACTTAATTTTTCTCAAACTTATTCTGAAGCTATAAAGACATAAAAGTGCCTAGCACCGTGCTTGAGAAGTTGCGACGGGTAAAGTTGATAGGTTTCACAGTCACAAACATAAAGCTGCCAATTAAATTTGAATTTCAGAAAAACAAGTGAATTTCACAAAAACAATAAGCAATAGTTTAGGTGTATCCCAGGTCCTTAAAAATTTATTTACTGTGGACTGAGAATATAGGTCAGTGGGCTGAGAATATAGGTCAGTGGTAGGGTGTATCCTTAATAGCCCTGAGTACTGGGGTCCATCTGCAGTGATGTTCACCTGCTTTCCTATACTTACAAAGTCCCACTAGTTTCCTACATCTTGTGAGAAGTTACTTTTCCAAAAACTCCAAACCATGTGAAGGTCAAGGAAAGGGTTACACTGTAATCTCAAAGGTGAAATGGTTTAGCCTGTGGGAATGGTCCAAGACGAAAAAGAAATGTTTTCCCTAGTGAGCTAAGCAAGGAGCGGCCTGCCTAGTCTAAGAGATCTTATATGCCTGGTAAAAAGAGGGAAGCAGAACCTGATATGTATTTAGTAACTGAGACTTGTATTATCTCTTTAAGACCATGATATCATAAGCCAGGTCTTTCTCAGGCATCTGTGGGAAGAGGGAATTTTGACCTGTTCGGCTACCAGAGGAATACTGGGCCTGCTAAGGCAGGGCCTTAGTAAATGCGAATATCACTCCAAACTCATCTCTGCAGACCTAATATTAGAATCCCTAATTCTGTGTGTTTAAGTTGCAGAATCTTGAGAAGCCAGGAAACTAAGAAGAGGCCATTGGGAGGATTATGGCATAAAGGAGAGAAGGATCGTAGAATGTAAGCAGCGTGAAATTAGAGACAGGGATATAGGGCAGATAAGCAAAAAGAGGTTGGAGGATAGGAGAGAAAAGACAGTAGGGAGGAGAGTTAGCCAGATGTAGGGATATTAAAAAACATAATGGAAACCTACTTTCTAGTAACCAAATTAAAATATATCATTTATTTTTTCATTATTTGAAGGGAGATGCCCAGCATAGCTGGAGAAAACTGCCTCCAAAGGCCATAGGTTATTAAAACAGCAACCCCATGCCAAGGGTGGGATATGCCCTTATGAGTTGTTGGTCAGGGGTCTCCAAAACAGTATAAGCTCTAATCATTTTCTTGTTTGCCACTCAGATGGTAAGACAATGTTGCTAAAAACGCCACACCCCTTGGATGCACAGCAAGGAGAAATCAGGCTGGAATGGAAGAGGAAGCTTCCCCCTCTGTGGGCTAGCTTTCACCGTCCTAGAAGGTGCTTCTGGGGAAGCTTGAATAGAAGCTGTGAATCCATGGTCTCATGCAGCCATGAATCCTACTATGAAACCAGTCTGCTGGGCTAGATGTACCGGCTGATTGAGATGGTGACACTACTGTAAAGTAATCATGCCGGGTACTGCAAACCTGCTCAAAAACTAATGGCACAGGAGATCATTAATGAGCCCTAGTGGGAACTGAATTCTGTTGCCTAGCTAAACTGACAGTGTCAAGCCTCCTTCTACATACTGATGTTTATAACCACAGATGTTGACCAGTGGATCCTGACCAGCAGACAAGAGCGAGTGCAGAGGCTCACAGCTGCATCAGGGGCTGAGAATAAGTCTTAGATGAATGCTCAGTTCTCAAAACATAATTTGTACCAGCCCCTCGGAGGCAAAGGGAACATCATGGAAGAAAGGGAGGAAAGAATCTAAAAGCCACACCATAGGGAATAGAGCTGTAAAATGGTATTGTCTACCAAGACATAGCCATTGAGTGATGCCCTAAGAGTGGCTGAAGATAGGAGCTCTGGACCTGCACGAGTCAAGCATGGCTGGGGGAGCCACTCAGAGGCCCCTCTTACTTACTGCCGAGATACTTGGTGCTGGTAGATTTAGGGAGAGGAGGGAATCATTGTCTGTAGTTACACTCCCACTGGTGACCCCACCAGGCTCCACTGCATGGCTCCAATCTAGTGGCCACTGTGATGGCTCTGGGTAAACCACATAAGGCACAACATCAATCCAATGGTCACACACCTGGGAAATGGACTAATAAGGATGGTAGACAGTGGTGTTGTAGGGAGACAGGAAGGAGTTAAGGGGCAGTGAGAAATTCTATTACTTTATATACATGTATGGAATCGTCAAATAGCAAAATTACTAACTTTGCTATTTAGAAAGAAAGGTTGGCTATCCACCGGGCTCCACTGGGACCTGATGTCAAACGCCTTGCAAGCTCACCCCTATAACTGCTTTTCCATTAGATGAGTGCCAGTCCAGCAGAGGGCCTTTTACATGCACCACGCCTGGATAGCTGGACTGGAACTAGGAATGTGAGTGGAGATCTCCCAAAGATTGTTAGAACGTGCTGTGAGGTTAGATGGAGATGTCTGATGTGGCAGCCACTGGGTAGGAGTTTGTTGCATGTATAATTTCCAGGGCAGATTTTAATAGTTCCCTTGATGGGAACATATTGTTTAAGATAACATAATCCATTTCTGTTGCTATAGTATTAGTTCCTTGTATAATATGAGCCGCATACTAGCAGTGTGTTTCTAGAGACTATTGTCTGGAAAAATAAAAGCAGAATTACATTCAGTAATCTAGCCATTTGGCTCTGGTTGGAATTTACGGTGTATGAACCATACCATAGAAGGTAAGTTGTTACACATAGTTAAACCTCAGTCTTCACATCTGGGAAATGGGCATGCTTAAATTTATAACACTTGGTTGTTTAATGCTCAGTTAACCAAATAAACTATGTCAAGAGATAGATGATGCCTGACAGATACTGCCACATGAAGCTGACAACAGAAGATGACAATTGCCCTGAACAGGAAATTGAATAATGTATCTCAGAGACCAAGAAATCATGCTCATATATTAAATAGGGGAATGTGTCAGTCATTAGTTTTAGCATCCTTAATAGATCTTACCCATGAGAAAGACCAATGAAGAAATTCTATAGGTTGAGGACAGATGACCAAGAGTGCATGTTGCGGGGGACAAGAATTGAGACAGGAAGGAGCAAGGGGTGTCGGGAGAAAAGAGAGGATGATGCAACAGAAAAGCCAATAGGAGCAAACAAATGGAAGCTGAGGGCAGGGAGTCCAGTAACATGTGTCAGGCCGACCTCAGCAAGCCCTGCTCACATCCCCATGCAGGCACTTAGGATAATGACGCCTGTATCCCGTGCCCCACATCTCAGCATCCCAAAGTAAGGCTCCCGATATGGAGGGAAAAGGATGAAAATCTGTAATTGTCAAGCCAGAGAGAAGATGGGAGACCCTGGTACAGTGTAAAGTTGCAGATGAAAGACAAGGACAGCAAGTGCCACCTTGTGGAGAGACCAGCCACTGTACCCCTGCTCCGTCCTTTGGTGAGGTGGGCTTTCTCTTTAGCTGGGCTTTGGATTTTCATCGTTTAAACTCACTTTTGGAGAACCCTTTCTGAGTGTCATCCTGTATGCTCTGTCCTTCCTGGGGACAGGTAGGTATTCAGGGAGAATTCTCTCTCCCCTTCCATTTGAACAACTCATGTGAAGGATCCCTTTAAGGGGATACTAGATTCAGCCTCTACCCATCCTCCCCAGAGGTAAGACCACACATAGGGCTGAACCACTGTTCTCAGAGCAGTGTGCAGTTCATGGTGAATGTGAACACACGAAAATACCTCCAGCCAGGAAGGAAGTGGATTTCCATTTTATTTCACATTTGGGAAGTGATTTTGTTTTTAAAAACCTTCATTGTCTTATCTGTAAAATGTGTTTTACTAATTGATGGACAGTCTTAAGTGTAACAGTGTAACATATGTAGAATGTTCATTAGGAACATTAAGAAGCCTGGCACATCCGTAGAATCATCGTGGTGGCACCTAATACTCATTGTTAATGCCTCTTGTTGGAAAGGCAATTTTCATTGAAAACCAGATCAAGAATACCATCTTGAGTATAGCTCATTGCCCCTTTTATGTGTTGGTGCCCAACACTAATGGAATAAACGCCTCCCCCCCCCCCCCAGTGTCTCTCAAACAAGTGATCTCATTTCTTGGCTCTAAAGTAGGAGGACATTAACCTGGGGGAAGAGAAATCTCAAAACCCTTTAGATTTCCCCAATAGTTCCTAGCCATCAAAAATTAGCCCAAATGTAAATAGGTGTGTGTGTGTGTGTGTGTGTGTGTGTGTATAAATGCACATGCATGCAAATATAATAGGAAACTGAGGCACAGAGACATTGGAAACAATGAAAGCAGAAAATTAATTGACAATGGGCAGCTCAAATCGATCTCTCTTACTTTGAGCAACTATTATAGCTTTGTTTGTACAGGGCAGGCAGTGATTGATCAGGCTGAACTTCATAACTTCTTTTTTATTGCTATCTTCAGCTAAAATACAGATCCTTTATCTGTCTGCTTTCCTCTCTTTCCCTCAGCTGGCTCTAAAACATTTGCAACCGTTTGCAGTCTGCAATATTTGTCCTTGTTAGTCTTTCCTGATGTCCTGTACAATCTTTACAAAACTCAGAGATAAACAGAAACTCCCCTGTGCCCCAGTGCAATGAGGAATCCCAGGAATTTCAGTGTTATACTCTTAGACATAGGTGTGATATCACACTACAACTACAACATAATGTTTCGGTGCAGATGTCAGCTTGGAAAAGTAAATCATTTCTCTCTTCCTTGGGTATTCACTCATAATTTCAATTTATACAATTCCCCTTGCTCATTTATTTAACATTAAATCTATTTCAGGAGCTGAAGTTATGGAGTGTGGGGAATTTGCCAAAAGACGCCCGATAGCCCAGTAGACTATTGTCGGTACATAATAACTGTTGAATGAAAACACCAGAGACCCTGCCACCCTCCTTTTCAGTCCTCAAGATTAAGTGCAACGATGCATTTAATGGTGATTTTAATGACAGTCCATTTAATTAGTTAGAGCATTTAATTCATATAGTAGGTGTGTAAATGCTCTCTCTTCTTGTTCTGTTTTGCCTTTAAAAAGTGAAAGTTTTAATGAGCTTCCAAGTTGGGCAGCTGGTGTGCTCACTGTAATCCCTCCCCACTTCATTCTCTGTAATCTCATAAAGGGAGCCCTGTGATTTCCCCCCACTCAGATCAGGGGCATAAGTATTCCCACATCTAGGCCATACTACCTCTTGTTCTAGAGCCTCTTTGCCTTTTTGTCTTCAGCTTCACACTGTGTCATTCTTACGTTCTTTCTGGATGATCTCCCAATGCATCCTTATCCCGAGGCAAATCATTTCACGTGTGGAGACCAGCACAGATCTCTCTTGCAGGTACATGATGGTCCTAGGCTTTGGTTCTCAGGCAGGGTGTGTTTGCTTTCCCTTTAGGCTGTGGCCTGATCTGCTTGAAATAGTGGCTGCTGCTCTTTTTCAGGATCCCTGAAAGACTAGAGTGTGTGGGGACTGTCATTAGCCATCAGGAAGCAAGCAACTCAAGAAGGAGATGTTGAGAAGTAGGTCTTCACTTCAAGCTTAAACAGCTAGAATAAACAAGACACAGCTCCTGTACTGGGAGAGCGATAGTCTTCCAGAGGATGTGGTTATGACCACTGTTGACTTGACTATGTCCCTGAGGGCTTGGGTCCCAGACAACAGGACAACTAACTCTACATGTTGCGTGATACCTTGCCCTAAGTCCAGGTGCATCCATGCAAATAGAGAAGGAACTGTATGTAGATGGATTGGCTGAGCAAGGTTCAAGGGAAGGATGTGGTCCTTGTAGTTGGGAAGTGAAAGTACTGTTATTATGAAATCAAAGTTCATTATTAAAAATAGAAACACCGACTTTGAGGGCAAGCTCATGTGTGAGTTTATATACACAGCTGCCCTTGGTTGCCTAAGGAAGTTAATGCAACCTGTGCAGATGGTCCTTCTGTAGTCAAGGTTCCCAGTTCTCAGCCTTTGCCTGGACTCCCTCACCAGAGCCTTTCTGTGAAAGAGTTCTCCCAGAGCTCAAGGCTCCTGCTTCTAGGGCAGCATTGTTTTTGAGTCCTGCAGGCTAAGTCTGTTCACACAGACCCCCATTCTCAGTCTCATCTTTATTACACACATCCCACACGAAGCTGTGGAAGGTGGCTGGGTTGACCTCAGGCCACATGGTAGGAATCTGTTTGCATGGCCCACTAGGGTTGGGCCTAGCAGGCTTAGGCAGACCAGTGTGTGAGATCATTGTCATCTGTTTTCTTTCCTTACCTGGGTAGTTTTTAAGGTCCAGAATAAAGACCAGGCTAGGAAACTTTATGTCCTATACTCTGCTTTTTTTTCCTTTCTGCTATTGTTTCCTCTCTAAGGAAAAATATGCAACATTTTTGTACTGAGGAGAGACCTTTTCCCTCAAGTGATAGTGTCTGGAATGTTGCAATTTCCTATCATTCTTATGGTAGTTGTTTAAGGAGACAAATGTAGTTCTTTTAAAACCCAAATTATTTTTATCATTTTTGTCCAGGTTATGACAACAAGTTCATGCATACTAAAAGTCTACCTTGTATCAAGAAAGTTAGGGTGGATTTTATAATAGTGCATTTAAACTTTATATTCACTCAAGTGGGACAGCAGAGTGCCCTTTCTCTCTTTCTAAATGGAAAACTGGGACCCTCAAGGAAAATTATGGTCTCCAAACGAGGCAGACCTGAGGCAGGATTGATTTTCTTTCCCCACTTCCCTATCCCTGTGCTCTTGCCTGGCCTTCATGCAAATGTGTTGACCTTTGTTCTTGTTCTCCTAGACCTCCAAGTTGCCTTTAGTGTCTTCTGAAAGAAGTGCACTGCAAACTTATTTCAGTTGCTTAATTCATATCAACTCCAGTCTTTTGTCTCTCACTGTGGAAGCGACTGCTTCTCTGTCCACACTTTCCTTGCACAGTGGGCCCTTTGGGAAGAGACATTCAAATGAAACATGTCCCTAACAGCATACTGCAGTCTTATCTTATTTCATTCTTGTACTGACTAGACATCTTTTTATAGACTGTTCTTTAGCCTATTTCATCTAATCTGTACCAGAACTTTAGTTCAATTAATATTCATTGAGTAAGTGTTAGCTCTGATCTGAAAACAGTAGATTTCCCTATTAATTGTGCTTTCCCTATTAAAAACAGTTCTATTCCTCTACCGCTCTTTATCAAGGATACCTTAACAGACTGGAAATTTGCTATGTGTTGCTGCATTTAACCTGTATGTGTAAGAATGATAGTGAGTGATAAGGGTTTATGGCTAACTCAACAGGAATTGTCCTGTTTGGAATCTGAGGTAATTACTATGACACAGAGGATGTGTCATAACTTTCTGAATGTTTCTCTTTTAAGATATGTGTTAAATAGTTAGAATCTCTGTCCTAATTACTTCCCTGTTCAAATGAGGTCTAGAATATTCCCAAGTCTTGAACAAGGTCAGAAAGAACTCAGAGCACAAAGTTGAACTGAGCTCCTTCTTCTTACTGTAGCTTGACACAGATCCATTTCTGTGCACCAGCCCTTTCAAGCAAGGGGAACTCGCAGGGACCTGTTGTATGTGCTGTACATTATCTAGGTTAGTTACTTAGACCCCCTGAATAGAGCCTTTATCTGCTACAATGGAAGGCAGAAGGCAGAGAGTGACAATGGCTGACATTTTGTGAGGGTTTTCTCTATTCCAGTTCGCCTCTTTAGCCCTTTCTATACTAACACTTCCTTTGGTTTTCAGACAATCCTACAAAGTCTGTACTGTTGCAATCTTCCCATCTCAGATAAGACAACAAGGCACACAGATCACAGGATTTGATCTAGGCTACAGAGGAGAAGGTCTGTGCAGCTGGGGTTCAAAGCCAAACTCTTAACTCCCCAAACCTTCCCATTGTGAGTGCCAGGATTCATCTAGCGGATGCTACATTTCCTGTTGCTGCCAAGAGATTCAAATGCTTTATCTAAGCAAAAATAAATAATGCTTTAAAGGTACAAAGCACAAGTCAATCATTTTGAATTCACATTCTGAAAGAAGGCAAATTGAGAATCCTAATGATCTTTCTTGACAGGTGCCATCAAATTTGATCTGAAGATAGTGAAATTGTAGTAAAAAATAATAAAAGACCTCCAACAGAGTTATGTTAAGGGTAGCATATATGGATAGATGACATAGCTTTTAGATGAGCAAGATAACAAAGCAGGTGTCCCTTGTTTATAATAGAATCATTACAGATAAATTGAAGTTCAAGTCAGAGAAAATTGAAGCACTAATTAATTTTGTATCACCCAGGCTGATAATCATAACAAAGGCATGTTGAACTTAAATAGCATTTAAATGTTGGTTTGGTTTGTTTGTTTTTTGTTTTTAAGTATAATTCCTCATGGTTTGTGTGTACTTATGAGAGAGAGAGAGAGAGAGAGAGAGAGAGAGAGAGAGAGAGAGAGAGAGAGAGAGAGAGAGAGAGAGGAGAGTTTGTGTGTCAGCAGAGGGCAAAGAATGTTGTTCTATTAAGTGTAACAGAGTTATTCAAAAAATGGTATAGTCACTATGAAATCAGTGCCTGCTGTGGTGCCAGGCCTTGCTTATTACAGCTTTGCTTCTGAGTTTATGGGCATAGACGTGTCTTAAAATCTCTCCCTCTCCCTCTCCCTCTCCCTCTCCCTTTCCCTCTTTTTGAATGTGTGTGTGTATCTGTCTGTCTGTCTATCTGTCTATGTTTCTTTCTTTCTCTCTGTGTGCATCTTTGTCTATGGTATGTATGTATATGATGTCTCTCTGTGAATCTATATCCATACTATATATGTATATGATATCTCACTGTGTGTGCATCTATGTCTATGATATGTATGTATGTGATTCTGTGTGTTTTTGTGTGTGTGAAGTTTTATACTTGCCACCACATGAATGTTGAGGTCAGGGTTCCACCAAAGGTGCAGAACCGTACCTTTCACTTGTTTAAGACAAAGTTTCTCTGTTTTGGGTGTAGAAGTTTTTCAGGTCTGGTCAGATGGCCTCTGAGCTTCTGTGTCTTCCTCCTGTCCCACTGTTGGAGCACGAGTATGCATGTTCACTCAGGTCCACTCTCATGCCAAGTGTTTCGTGAACAGAGCAATGTCTCCAGCCTGTGGTCGGGTTGTATCTTTGGTGCTGTTCCTTCTCTGGTTTATTCACGGTGTTTGGTGGTACGGATAAATTGTGCTGTTAACATGGACATTTCCGCTTTCCTATGTTGAGAAAGCAATGTGCATTCAGCAGAAATTGTATTTAATTTTAAATTTGGAGTAGCTTCTGATCCAACAATGTTTGATATCAGTCTCTCCTGGGGTGATGCCCTTACTGCACCTCCAAGTCAGGTGAGGTCACCAGGGAAACCACCAACACACTGGTGCACCTAGCTCGACAACAGGGATGTCCCATAGGCTAGACATGTTCAATGCCTTTCAATTTGCAAGGGTGTGTCAGGCAGGACAGCTCCACTGTCCATGACAAAGCGTGTACACAAAAAGCTGTTTTCAGTTTATTTTCTGGTTTTGAGACAGGCTCTCACCATGCAACCCAGTCCTTCTGTCTTTGTATCCTAAGCAGTAGAATGTAGGCTATATTACCATGCCTGGCCAAAATACTTGTTTTTATATGTCTGTGATAAGGCAAGCACCCATGTATACCAAATCTTGGAGTAGAAATTTCCAAGAATTTGCAGTAGTTTTACCCTCGTGGGAATCTATTTGATGAAGTGGCCTTGCAGGAAGTCAAACTCAGAACATTGCTGCTTTTGTTGTCCTATCAGGGACACCAGAGAGTACCCAAGCTCCTGAAAGTTCATCTTTGCCAACTCTCACCAACAGTGTGTGATCCCCTCAGCGAATTCTACGTTAGAGGTTACACACACCTACCCCTGTTTTCTGCTACCAACAACCTAGAAAGAATGCCCTGTCGAGGGTTCTGGAGAGTGAGCCCTGTGTCTCCCCCATGACTGTGCCCAGGCATCACCTGTCCTTGGGGTTCCTTCTAGACCTGCCCTGCTTCTTCCCAATTCTCTCCCATCTGAGCCTCGTATTTGCATGGCTCTCTTCATGTTCACTCAGAAATTCGAATATTAGCTCCTTAATGTGCGTCTTCTACTTTAGTGGGAACTCTTTAAAGACAATGAGTGGACTGTTTACATACCTCTAGAATTCTATGCAGTTCAGAGCCCTTACTGAAGTCACTGTGCAATGGAGGGAGAGTGCTCCCCTGTAGCCAAAGCGCATATCTTAGGCATCAGAACTTACAGGTTTGATCGCCATCTCATTTTTTTTCTTGACTTTTCCTTATTTGGCAACAGATATTCATGCACTAATTAATAAAACCCAATGTTTCTCAAGTAAATATTCATAGACGGATCTGGAAATCCCTGAGTATTAGATCATTCCAGTCCCTGGGCTTGAAGGATATCTGCCGGAGTTGACAGCAGCTACCTCTTTAGGTGAACCGTGTGCACAGCTTGCTTGCCACAGCCCTTAACAGTCAACTGACTTCCTGTGTGATGTCATCTGCCTCGATCCAGCAGATAGTCCTGTGCAGCGGAAGGGCTTCCAGCAAAAGCGTGGTTCTGCTGCTGCTTCCCTGAGGATTGTGAGCTCGTGAGGCTGCTCTAAGCAGATGCTGGAGATAGGGGCTTACGTATTGCTCACTCTCCTGGAGGATGAGATCTCAAGATTACATGGTGAGGACTCAGTTCTTTATATGGTTTGGTTCCTGGTCTTTAGACAGCTTCCTTCTTCCTTGTCTTCACACATGTTGGACACAGAAAGAACTCTCTCCGTTTTCTTTCCTTTAGAAGGACTCCCTGTCCTTTCAGATTAGGACCCCGAATGCATGACCTCACCTAAACCAAATTGCTTTTCAAAGATGCTGACCTTCAACTACAATCATATTGGGTATCAGTGCTTCAAAGGATAAATACTGACAAGACATTCCTTTAAAGCTGGCCTAAGAAATAAAACAAATCCTCTCCTGAGCTTTGTGTAAGAGGACAAAGAATTTGCTTTGCATTACACATATTTCTTTACATCCGTATTGTTCTAGTCTCTCTTTCCCAACACAGATCCAAAGGGATTTGTGTTCATAGGGGTTTGTGTTCATAGGCATTGGTTTAGGGCATCATGCTACCCTACTCTGTGTAGTATCTCTGTGCATGACTTTGGGGTTCTTGCTCTTTGTCTATCTCAGTTTCTCTTTCTGTGAGTAGGTACCATGACAGGTAAAGATGGATTTTGTACATGGATTTTGTGCCTATCATACCACTTGTATCTTACATTTCTGGGAAAATATACAGAATCCATGAGTGTTCGCCACATGTGGCATGAGGGATGGCCCTCTGCCTACACAGGAACTTTCCTGCAGCTAAGAAAGCACCTGCCAGAGGTTGAGTCACAGCTGGAGCACCCTTGCTACAGTACCCAGCTCCAGCCTCCAATCTGCTGACAGACTCTATTTCCACTCAGCTACATGGTAATATGAGAGGCCCTGTCTGCTCTCCTGTCACACGGCTCTGCCGTGTGCTGCCTCTGCCGCTGTGTTTCTGTGTCTAATGAAGGATTTATTTAGGTCATTGCTGCCTTCTGTGCCCAACACGAAGCACACGGAGAAGGAACTCTGTCTCCCTCCCTTCTCCGGAGCTGCAGTGACTAGCATCTGCTGTTTCACTTTTGTTAAGGGTTGGAGGGTGGGTGTCTTAGCAAGACCCTGTTCTGTTCTGTCCTTAAACAGAGAACCTAATCCTGTCTGTGTGCCACTGTCCTTTCTTCTATAAGCTTCTGTCTGGTTGAGTCACTGCAGCAGTTTGGCTCATGAACAAATGCATTTGACTAATTATCATCCCTTAGATCCTATTTATACCACAAAGCACTTTTAGGGATAAAATTAGATACCATGATTTGAAGTCATGCCGTTCGACCAGTGTCCTAAACGCCCCATACATACTATTTTATTTAATCCTTGCAATAAAAAAGTGTAGATCCAGTGCTCTTGAGAGTTTCAGAGCTTTCCTGAAGGTTTTAAATTACAGAGCTGAGGGAGGAACCTAAGCTTTGGCTGGAAATCTTCTGGTTAATTCCAACTTCTTGTTATCTATCATCTTCCAGGAATAACTCCACCTCTGTGGTCGGACTGATCTCTCTCTTTGTTGTGAGCCTGGATTGTTGTTAATCCTGGTTTTAAAAGAGGCTGAGTCCACCCCAGTGAAAAACAAACTGGGAAACAAAGGGCAGTCCCTCCCCAGGCCACAGCACTGAGAACTGTCAAGGGCTATCTATCTAGATTCCAGGCCCCTTCCACTGACTCCTCGGTGTCCTTGAGAACTTACGGACACAAAAATTCACATCCTACCCCAAAAATTTTTCGAGTACCATTTTCTTCTTTAACTAGACCTTGTAAGATTAGCATGTCCTCTCCCACTTGGACAGCTGCAGTACTTCAGAGAGAATGCGATGGACAGCCTGACTTGATGGAGGAAAAAGCTGGAGTTACTTCCTTCTAACACCTCCTCAGGGTCCTTGGGTTCTAAACCTGTACCTGGAGGGGAGGATGCGGTTGGGCTGCTTGACCTCTGGCTACCCTGTGGCGAGAGATAGGATTCTGTTTCTACAATGGCATTGTGATGCCTTCCAGTCCCTGCCAAGATATACGCCCCACCCCCACCCCAGCCCCACCCTCACCTGGATCCTATCCAGCCAGCAGTGTTCATTATCCAGGTAATCTTTGTGGATTTGGAGCCCACCTTATGGAGAACTCCAGGGAACTCAGAAAGCATGGAAGATCCGCATTCCAAGAGTGTGAATCACTGCGAAGGGAACTTGGGCCCACTTTGACTTGTTTAGCTCAGCCAGCAAATGTGCTCCTAGAACACTCATTAGCATTATGGAAGCTGTCCTTCGGTCCTTCCTACCCTGAACCCTTCCCACTTCTTCCTACCTCCCAGCAATTACCATAACTCCAAACAAAACTGAATGCCAGCGTTGGCTGAGGAGTGTCATGTAGAGGCAGTTTCAAGAAAATAAATATTTATGGAGGTCTTGAAATACCCATGTCCTTTCACAGACTGACAGGCACAGACTGAATCTGTTTCCTATTCCTTGCCTTCCAAGATGCCCTGCCAAGGATGGAAATTTGACACAGTGGCAACACACTCTTAAATCATTGTGCAAAGATGAAAGTGAAGATGTTTTTGACTTTTCAGGATGAACAAATAACCTGAGCTTACAATTGCCCAGTTTAGTTGCATTAAAAAAAAAAAAAATGACAGTCCTGTTGTTCAAACTGTCTCTACTCAAGTTTCAGTACATTCCAGAAAATTAAATCACACAACACCATGGGAGACTTGAAAGAAGCAGTTTTTGCACAGCAGTTTATTAGAGCCAGTGCCTTCTGCCATCTTCTCTGGCTTTTTTCAGGAGTTTCTGCCTCTGCAAAGAGTACACTTGTACTGTCTACAGAAAAGCTTCCCTTCCAAGATGGCCGCAGGCAAAGCAAGAGCCCTGGAGAAGGTTCCTGCAGTTTAGTTTTGATGCTTCCAGATTCTGTGACCTTGAGGTGGCTACTTAACCTTAATAACTTACTTCTGTAATTGTCGTGGGCAAAACCAGCAGGACATTGATGTTTTTTGAGAACCTACTATGTGCTAGACACCCACTGTGTTGCATACTTAGCAAAGATAATGACCTAATACTGATTGCCCACTATGTGGGAGGCTTAGGCCCATGTGGTAGACTTTGTCTAGGAACGGCTCTGAGGCTTAGGCCACTTCCGGAAGCTTTCCAGATCCTGTGCCTAAGGGTCAAGAATTGAACATGGGACATGAGGATCGTGGCCTTTCATGACCTTGTGCCTGCCTGTGTCACGTGTGTGTGAATATCTGACTTCTCTTGGATGTGTTCTTCTGCCTATTGCTTCTGCTCCTGGTCAGGAGGTCAGGAAGTATTTCCAGCACTTCCCTGCCAAGTGGTTTCTTCTACATGTTAATCTTAACGCTGCAGGTCCCACTCTCCTGCCTTAATATCTATCCCCTGACATCTGTGGTCCCATATATCTTCCTGGAGAGTAGGGTGGTGATAACGCTGAATACCTAAGAGGTAATATATAATATACTTACCTGGGTTTACTTCCTACAAGAGTTCCCTTTTGGATCTGTCCAATTACCAGAGCTTTCTTCCTGCATCTCCACTATTCTCTAACACCCTTTCAATGCTTAAAAAATATGAAATAGAATGAGAACGCAGCCACCCTCACTGGTGGAGAAGCTGGAGGTTCTAGAGAAGACTTTTGTTCTCTTGCTACTTTTGGGCACACAGGGACTGCTCAGCAAATAACGTCTGCATTTCCACCTCTTCTGTTAAAGTCGCAAAGCCTTTTACCCTAGAGGAGAGGCATTCTTGAGCGAGCTGTATGCTCATGCTAGGTGGCAGGACTGCGAAGGTATCTTGAAGACAGGTTAACAAATAAAATTTGTCTGTCTGATTAAAAATTTTGCATATGTCCTCTGATAGTGAATATGTTCTACTGGTGAGACTACAAGGGTATATTAGAGTTAATTATATTTGGAGTCTGAGTCATAATGTGAATTATGCAATAAAAAGACTTAAGGAGAAAATTAAAATATTTTTAGAGGGTTGTTTTGTAGTTACCCCTCCTTTTTAATTAAGATGTTTTTTTCTTCTCCTAGGTGAGCTTGTCCAATTGCTGAGCAGTATGAACCTCCCCCACCCCACCCCCTCACTTCAACATCTGGCTTCTTCTTGACTCTCTAGGAATAGAAGAGACATTGCAATTTGGCAGACTTTCCAGTGAATAGGCCGTTATGTTTCTCCTTTTACTAAATTAAAATCTGTTCCCTGTAACTTATAGCCATTGGCCTTACTGGCCCCTGCATTTGACAAGTTCATAGAGGAAATAAGTCTTTGCCACATGCAGTGAGCCAGGAATGATGTCTTTCTCTGAAGTGAGCATCTGAGGAAAACTAGTCATTGCCAAGAAACTCAGTGGTGTGCAGGACTGGCTAGAGAGCTGGAGGGCAGATGTGATTTGGTACAATGGATGGGGCCTTTAAAATTGGATAATGTAAAAACCTTTGAGAGAAAGCTCGTGTTTGAAATAAAATCTGAATAGCAAGAAAGAGACAGCTTCACAAAGCCTGGCATACAGCATTCTGGAAACAAGGATCTATAAATGCCAAACTCCAAAGCTGAGATGAACTTGGTGAAGTATGAGGCTTGGAGAAGCTAGTGTGGTCAGAGCTAGAAATGGAAAGAAAGAATCGGAAGCCCAAAAGGCATGCAGGTCCCCCAATAAGGGTGTCCTCAGCCTGAGATATTTGGACTGATTTTAAAGAACAATTGGTACCACCTTCTGGAAGAGCCTATGGACACTTGTTTGCTTTCATACTTGGCATTCAGTATTGTCATGGGGCAGATGCAAGGAGGAGGGGAGGGGAGGGGAGGGGAGGGGAGGGAAGGATACCTGCAGGCTTCCAATTCTTAGTTTGTCACACCAGCAAACAGAAAAACAGTCTCTTTGGAGGAGCAGAGAGGAGGATGGCTTCCCTCTTAGACTTAATAATCAATCTATAAAATATGAGGTTTAACTTTGTCAGCCTGACCAGTCTGAGTCTTCATAGTCCTTCATTTGGGGTATGGCTATGCAACAGGACTTTAACCCAAAAGGCCCATTACGTACACATGTCTTAGTTAAGAATACAACCGAGGAGGTGGAGATATGGCTCGGTTATTAAGAGCATTTCCTTCCTGATCTTCCCAAGGACCCAGGTTTGATTCCCAGCAGCCACACTAATCCCAGGCACTGGGAAGAAGTGAGAGGCACAGCCAGGTTCTGGGTCTACCTGCTCAGACTCCATTTGGGTGCTCACTCTGCTTCACTAACAAACCTCTGATTCCTTTGAGCCCCTTCTCTTTCCCATAGCAATACTAGCTGTCCTGAGGGTTCCTTGTCAAGATTGCAGGCATGCTATGTGTTAAGCTGCCAGCCCATAGTCTGATGCCAACAGAAGCTGGAGCTGCTGTCTATGTTTTTGCCAGGGTGTCTGGCCCCGGCTCCAGGTGCTTGGAATAATCTGAGTCTGTGCCCTTGACAGCTCCAAGCTTTCAGATAGCCCTCTGTGTTCAAGGTCACCTGGTTTATTTCCTGTGAGAGAATAATGAAGTTATCAACAGAAAGAATATGAATGCATTTATGTCACCTGCAAGTTCAGGCTTGCCTTCCTTGTCCTTTTCCTGCACAGGGACTTCTCTGTGAGTTGGGAGGGGACCTCTTGATGAAGGTGTCAAGTAAAGAATTACAGTTTCCCCAGCTCTCCTGTCCTTACCCACCTCAGTTGCCCCAGGCTACACAGGGCCAGAAGTGGACTGCTCTTGTCCGAAAGACACACACAGGCTAATCAAGACTTATTGTAAAATACTGAAATATTGCTCATTAATAATATGTCATGATTTTATTCTGGAACAATGACAGTTTGTATACATTGAGTCACATAAAATTGGATTTCTCTCATATGGTTTCTAAGAAAATTTAAAGTACAAGTGTGACTTATTTCTCTTAGGTACATATCTCTGGCACACATTTCTTCATTCATGTTCCAAAGGAATCATTTGGGGTAGAGTCTTATTTCACAGATGATCAGACTGAGGCAGAGTCAAAGTCAGTTCATCTAAACTCAAAACCAGAGGCAGGACACCTCACCTGGCTCTATAGACTGTACAGGTCTTCTTGCCCATTTACTTCCCAAAAGCAGTTAATGGGTTTAATACCATGCTCAATGTACTCTGTGTATATTTGACTTCTAGAATGGAGCAGTGGGGAATTGTAGCTGAGTGTATTACATTCCTTGTGAACACCTACCACTCATTGCTATAAATCAAGATCAAGACTTGCTGGGAGAGTTATAATACCCATCAGGTCACTAGACTGGAACTCACTGGCCAAAAGTTGCAGGCCCAGAGTTTCACTGTGGTTAGAACCAAGTCACCTGAAGGTCTCCTCATGTGAGAAATGAAAGGCCAAGACCAAAGCGAATCCCTAAATCTAGGCCAATATTCGATGTCCTGCAAGGACTTTATCACGATAGGTGATGCAGTTCAAAAAAGTGGAGAGATGAAGGGAGGAAGTTTGCAAGCATAAAAGTTCTCCATTTAGAACTTGTAAATTGGGCCCTGAGGTTTAAAACGAATTATGACATTTTTGCGTCCTTGTATTTTAGGACCACCAGCAATGAATTGGTGGTGATCTTAACCTTGATGTTTGAAAACCCATTGTCAAGGTCAAGAACCCCAGAGATTATTTTCAGGTTCATGTGAACCTTCAGATGTTTTTCTTTCCTGTGAGCAAACGACCAAATAATTCTGATTGTGTCAATGGGAGCTTGAGTTATCAAAGCACAAGAAACATAAGGTTATTGTGTCTATATATGTTCTATACATAAATGAGTTACTATGTTATCACATCTATTCTATACATTTATACCTGTGATATGCACATATACATATGTATACATTTTAGATATGAATGGCATTTGTATAACATACCTAGGTATAAATATATGCACTCTCTATATGTGTGCATATATGAATGTGTGCAAATACATACATGTGCATATCTATACATGATTTTATGCGTGTATATATAAATTATAACCTCCATGCTATAATGTTATATTTTTCTTGCTTAAAATAGTTTCCAAAAACAAACGAGATAAAAATCCTATGCACTATATCTATAGCTTTCTAGTTTGAAATGCTTCTCATTTTTTATGTGTAATGTATTGTTTGTATTTTGTCATACAGACGAACACATGTTCTCTCTCTTGCTCTCTCTATATTTATATATATATGTGTATATGTGTATATATATAGATAGTCAGCTTTACCTGTATTACACCAATATTTTTATAATGAAAAACATCTAAACATAAATATATGTATTAGAAAACAGAAGTAAACAAAAATTTTTTTATTTTTATATTATTATATAATTATATCACTTGTCCTTTGCATGTCCTCCCTCCAAAATACTACATATACCCCACTTTTCTGTCTTTCAAATTCATGGTCTCTTTTTCCATTAATTGTTATTGTATTCATATTTGTATATGTATATACACATATATAATTATATACATATATTTATATATCCATAAATATAACCTGTTCAGTCTGTATGTTGCTCATATGTTTTCAGGGCTGACCATTTGCTAGTGAACAAACAACTGGACTGTTTTTCTCTCTCTTAGCATCCCAGACAACAATATTTAGTATCTTCTCTGCTGTTTCCTAGTAATTCCCTTTAGGAATAGTCTCAGGTGCATTCTGTGGTGACCAATTTGCTTCAGAATAAATCAGAGAAAGTGTGAGTAGCCAGATAATACAGATTTCAGTAATACCTGTTTGATGGCCATATGAGTATTGAATCCTGTGAATTGTTAGCTGTTCCCGGGTCCTGAGTCCAAAGGCAGAACTCTGAGAAAGTGACAGCTGTGGCCACCACACACAGTGAGGCACTCTAGCATGTCAGAGTTAGTGCCACTCATGTCGCACTTGTGCTTCATTCTTTCCCCTTGGCCTTTCTGGGCATACTACCTTAAATGTGTAACAAGCTTAACAAATGGCTCATTGTCTCCACTCACTTGAAGAGAACAGAAGGAAATGGAATTTTTGGTAAAGCTTCCTGAATCCTTTCCTTGAGGAAAGCAATCTTATCACACTGAGTTCACGCCCTTTGTCAAACCTACAAAACCCACATTGCCTAGCCACACCCTCCACGAACACCTTCCCCCAAGGGCATCCTCAGTGATCTCAAGTCCCTTTTGCAGAGTTCCATAGCTCATCTCTCCATTTTTCCTTGGTGTTGGCCACTCTTTAAAGGCTTCTGTCTGGTTCAGCGTTCAAGATTTTTGCTTTCGTTTTATTTTATTTTAATTGTTAATTTTGTATATATATGAGTATTTTGTCTTCATGTAGACGACATGTGTATCTGGTAACTGCCAAGGTCAAAAGAGGCTTCGGATCCCCTCAAAGTGGAGTTACAGCCAATTGCCAGCCACCATGTTGAGCTAGAATTGAAAATGGGTCCTCTGGAAGAGCATTGAGTATTTTTTTAACAGCTGAAACACCCTCAGACCAAGTGCTCATATTTTTAACATACACTTTATAAATGACATATCCTTGTGTCTGAGGACCACAAATTTGGAGGCCCCAAATTTGCTCTTTATCCAAACATTATGATCAAGTGAATGATAAGCTTGATATGATGAAGAAGCAAACATTTCGCTTAGTGGCGAAACCCTAAAATCCCCTTGCAGGGATTTTTCCCAACCCTTTGTCAATGACCAAAGCAAGCCAGTGCCTCTACTGCTTTGTGCAAGAATGACAAACGTGGTTCCAGTGTGTCCATTCTTCAGAGTGGCAACCATAGCTTGTTATCTGTGTGAATCCCTAGATCTGGGCCAAGAGCCGATGTCCTGCAAGGACTTTATCACGATAGGTGATGCAGTTCAAAAAAGTTGAGAGATGAAGGGAGAAGTTTGCAAGCATAAAAGTTCTCCATTTAGAACTTGTAAATTGGGCCCTGAGTTTTAAAACGAATTATGACATTTTTGCATTCCTTAGGACCACCAGCAATGAATTGGTGGTGATCTTAACCTTGATTTCGTAGGTCACACTGTGTGGCCGTGGTGACATTGAACTCTACCAGTCGTGAGCCACTTTATAATAGTAAAGCCTTTTGCTGCAGGGAGCTTTGTGCTCTTCTGATAATGCTTCCTTTTTAATCCTATTGGGCACACTTCAACATCTTCTTCCGTTATGAAAACTTTTCAATGGTTTTAGGCAAATGAGTAAACATCTCTCCATATAATATCAACCTATCATACAATTCCGGTCTGTGCCAATCATCCTGCTGCCTGTTGCCTGCAGTCAGTGTACACACATTTCCCTCTGCCAAATTCAACAAACCATCCCCAAACCCAGCGATCCAACCACAGCCATCCATCAGTTCTTGTTCCTGGGCCAGGGTCGTTGTCCTTCTGCCCACCCGGACCTGTGGCTGGTCAGACCTGTTCTTATAGCAAGGGTGTAGCTGTAGGAGTAATGCATTTGTGGCAGAGATGAGTTCCGCCTGCTGTCACATCTGTCTGTATACATTGGCCAGACCCAAAACTGAGAAACACAGTGTCTGCTACAAAGCAGCAACCAGAGTCTGATGCTGGAGGAAACACTGGACTATTCATTCATTCCACAACATGGGGTCATTGGAAAATAAACACCTCATTGGAAAATAAACCCTGGTGGGAGACATGGTGTGCTAAAATCAGTCTGCTTCCATATCCGCTGAGCCTGCATATCACCAGAGGCTGACAGCAGGGAGATATTTCTTAAATGCTTTCTGGAGTCGAAAGTCTATTTAGTCCTTTTCTTTATACCAGGGATTGACAAACTATGGTTAATTAGGAAAGCACCATTTTGTACAACTGTGCAGGAAGATGGCCCAGAAGGTAAGAACATATAATGCTCTTGCAGAGGACCAGAATTCACTTCTAAACACCCACTACAGGAGGGCTTACAAATGCCTATAATTTCCACTTGGAGGGAATCATGGGCTTCTTGCCTCTGATGCCACCTGCACTCATGAAGAAAATTTTGCAAACACACACAAGTGTGCACACACACATATACACACAATTGAGCTGAATCTCCAAATTGAGTGTAATATTTAATACCACATGAGAATTATTTGGCATTCAAATTTTTGTGTCCACGGACAAAGTTTTACTGAAACACAGCCACACCTCTGCTGCTTCAGATCCAGAAAAGCACTGTTGGAATTGGAGTTGCCATGGAAACTATATGTCCCAAAAGCCAAAAATATTTATTCTCTAGTCCCTTACAGAAAATGCCTGTTATCCCTCCTTTATAGAATAGAGAGTTTGAGGGAGATGAAGACAGCGCTCAGGACTATAGTTGTGTGTTGGATTACTTCCTTCCGTGGCTACTTGGGGCTAAAAGTTTCTTCTTTTCCTCCCTAGTAATTGGAAACTGGAGACACCCATGTTCCAGTAATCAGGAGGGATCCTTGCTGCCGCTTCATGATCTAGGGGCGTGTGGCCCAGTGAAGTTCCTGAGCTGTACAGCATGACCTTGCTGCTCCTGGGTGCGGTGCTGCTGGTGGCCCAGCCCCAGCCTGTGCATTCCCACCCGGCTGCTCCTGGCCCCGGGCTCAAACAGCAGGAACTTCTGAGAAAGGTGATTATTATCCCAGAGGACACCGGAGAACAGGCAGCCTCCAATGGTTCCACACAGCAGCTGCCACAGACCATCATTATTGGGGTGCGCAAGGGTGGAACCCGAGCCCTGCTGGAAATGCTCAGCCTGCATCCCGATGTTGCGGCAGCTGAAAATGAGGTCCATTTCTTTGACTGGGAGGAACATTACAGCCAAGGCCTGGGCTGGTACCTCACCCAGATGCCCTTCTCCTCCCCGCACCAGCTCACAGTGGAGAAGACACCTGCCTATTTCACTTCGCCCAAAGTGCCTGAGAGAATCCACAGCATGAACCCCACCATCCGCCTGCTGCTTATCCTGAGGGACCCATCGGAGCGCGTGCTGTCCGACTACACCCAGGTGTTGTACAACCACCTTCAGAAGCACAAGCCCTACCCACCCATTGAGGACCTCCTAATGCGGGACGGACGGCTGAACGTGGACTACAAGGCTCTCAACCGCAGCCTGTACCATGCACACATGCTGAACTGGCTGCGATTTTTCCCGCTGGGCCACATCCACATTGTGGATGGAGACCGCCTCATCAGAGACCCTTTTCCTGAGATCCAGAAGGTCGAGAGGTTCCTGAAGCTGTCTCCACAGATCAACGCCTCAAACTTCTACTTTAACAAAACCAAGGGCTTCTACTGCCTGCGGGACAGTGGCAAGGACCGCTGCTTACACGAGTCCAAAGGCCGGGCGCACCCCCAAGTGGATCCCAAACTACTTGATAAACTTCACGAATACTTTCATGAGCCAAATAAGAAATTTTTCAAGCTCGTGGGCAGAACATTCGACTGGCACTAATTTGCCGTCTGTTAGGCTCGGGACTTTTCCTGTTTAACGTCTGATGTACATCTGAGAGGGGGAGGAAAAAAGTTTTAAAAAGGCATTTAAGCTATAATTTATTTGTAAAACCCACAAATGACTTCTGTACAGTATTAGATTCACAGTTGCCATATATAGTAGTTATATTTTTCTACTTGTTAAATGGAGGGCGTTTTGTATTGTTTTTCATGGTTGTTAACATTTGTGTATGTGTCTCTATAATATGAAGGAACTTAATTATTGCACTGAAAAAAATAAGAGATTTTTTTTTCTGGAGACGTCTTTTTTTGTTTGTTTGTTTTAAATACAATTAACTTGCCTCCAATTCAAAATAGCTCTTTGTTTTCACCCTCCTTGTTAAATCTATTATCTTTTTCTGCTTAAAAAAATATTGGTAATAAGGACCTCTCTCCTCTCTTTTCTGAATTTGTTCTTTTACATTTTAATGCCTCACTGTGGTCATCTGATTTAATTTTTACTTGCACTTTGAATTTCCTCCTCACCGAGAGAGTATTATTTTTGGAAGTGGCAGTTTTATCTGTGTTCAAGTCAGCCCGCATGTGGGCTTAACCCTTATAGCCTGCATATGGGTTTAACCATGCCAGCTTGTGTGTAGATTTAATTCATATGAGTTTTAAGGGAAGAAAACGGTACTGAGAATGAAAAACATAAAAAGGGGTTTCTTAAGATCCAAATTAGTCTCAGAGGATATGTGCCAAACACATAGAGAACAAGCTTACACCCTTGGATTTCAGAATGATCTTGGGGCTGTAAATTTTGCCTTTTGGGGCAACTGGCCTCTGCTACTTAAGTGAGAGCAAGAAATATGCAAGTTATCTTTGTGTGTGTGTCTGGCCAGCCTGAATCTCGCATGAGGGAGGAAGCAGCCTTTGCTCGCTCTAGAATTTGTTTCCTGAAAGATCAACATGCACTTAAGATCTAGTTCGTACTCAGAGAGACATAACTTCAAAATCAAGTTTACAGTCTTGAATAGGAAAAAAAAAATTAAAACTCGCAAGGACTGAAGTTAAAATGGCAACAAAACCAAAATATAACTATGTGCACCTGCACACATAAATGGGCGTTTCGCTTCTCCCTAGAACAGCCACAAAGCAGAGGCTGGTCACAAAAGCCAGTTCTGAGTCTCTGGGTTGTCACACATACCTGACAATCAATCCTTTATGAGTAAATAGACTAGATCTTTTCCATAATAATAAATATGGATAGGAGAATAAAGATAATACGATAATAAAGTGCAATCATTACAGTGGGAGAGAGTACAAGACAGCAGAATGAAACCATTTCCTGATAGTTTGTTCTGAAGGAATGAAAAACAAGCAGGCATCCTGGGTTGTTTTCTCCATCTTAGAACACTCCGAAACGTCCCTCGAGCAAACTTAAGATGAAGGCATTACTCTGACAAGTTCAAAGAATAGAGAATAGGCCCTGAAACACAAGGCACTTGTTGAAGGTCACACTTAGAACCCAGGCTTAGAGCCCAGTTGCATCCAATGCACAAGTAAGTTATCTTATACATGTATGTATTTATGTATGTGTGTATTTATTTATTTATTTATTTTTATCTCTATATGAGCTCTATAGAAGAGCTTAAACTCAGAGATAGTGTTTTTATTTATTTCATCTTAGCTCTATCTGAACTCTAAAGAAAAGCTCAAACTTAGAAGTGGTGTTTTCATAACTTGACCTGACATGTCTTTCCTGGTGCCAAAAGTCTTCTACCCTGAGCTGCACTTGAGCCAGAGGAAGGGCAAGGGGAAACCAACATTTTTCTCAATAGTTTTCTTAGGGAAATGAGTCACCTTGGTTGTATTTTAGCAGTCCCAGCCTGATCTGACCTTAACCTGGCCCACATTCCATTGCTGGCTAGGACTAAAAGTAAAAAGAATACTGTTCTCTTCAGAACTCATTAAGGTTATCCATCAACCACTGTCTCCTCAGTAAGAGAACCACATATATTTACAGCAGATTTCCATGGACTCTGATATGCCGAGTGCTTCCCTTTGCAGCATACCCTTGGGTCTTTTATGAGACTTTACTGAAGAATGAGGGGCTCCAAAAAGATTAAATCAAGTTTCCAATGCTGCTCAGGGATATGGGGATAGAAAGAAAGCTTCAGTGGGGATCTCTGATACTCAAGAAGAAGCTTGTCTGGAGATGATACAATTGGAAGCTAGTCTGCTCCAACAGTCTGCTGCAACCACTAGTCTGCTAATTAGAAATGATGAGAATCTGAAGAGGCATCGGTAAACCTGAGCTGTTAGAACTGGCATAGCTGATGGCATAGGGTAACGCAGTGTAGGTGATCAGTGGATGCAAATCTAATTCATTGCTTTATTGGGGGAAGAGAGTACTGACTCAGGGAGTCATAGTCCTGCACATACCACTAGAGAAGATGCCAGGAGTCCCACTGATAGTAAATATTCTTTCTTTCTTTCTTTCTTTCTTTCTTTCTTTCTTTCTTTCTTTCTTTCTTTTCTTTTCTTTTCTTTTCTTTTCTGATAAAACTCCAGTGAGTCATCAATACATTCTAAGAAGCAAAAATTCCATCACTTCATACTTTGTTCCAGGCATTTAGACCTCATCCTAGCACTGTTCATAGATACTGCAATAGACCCATGGCCATTCCTGTTAGAACAAAATGCAGTGAGGCAGGAGTCAAATGGTATTTGCTCTCTCCTGATCATGTTGCATGCCAATCCTATTAACAAAGACAGTTTCCTGCTGGGAGGTGTTAATACCTACTGGAGCCCAGGCTATAGACACCCGAGAGCTCTAGAGAAACAGCTAAAATTTGCTGAGCAAAGCACTATGTACTGGGTTGGGCTCATGCTTCATTTGCTGTTCAAAAGGAAGAATAGCATCACTTTCTCCTTCCTCTAGGAATCGGACAGTGTTGAAATCTGGTTGGTACTACATAACTAACAGCCTGGGAATTGGCTAGTTTGTGAAAGAAGCATGATATACCTCTGATCTGAGGCTGCCTTTCTCTTTCTATCCTCCACAGCGTACACATGGAGGGTTGAATAAACCAGTGCCCATCCTGTCTGTTGCTTACAGATGTGGAGACAAAGTCCACAATATTTATTAAAATGATCTTTTTTCCTTAGATCCTATAATGTATCAAACATAGTATTAATTCTTCAAGAATATAAAAAGAAGTCACTGGAGTTAAATGTCTTGGGTTTTAAGAAGAAGCAAAGAAATGGCAAGAAAGCAAGAGAAATGGTCTTGAGCTGTGTACATTAGATAGGATATGTTCTATAATTTAGCATCAATTCAGCTACATTCCTAGAAGGAGTTAACTTGCCCATAGAAAGAGGATGAGTGAAGAATGAGGTATGCGATTTTCCTGATTGCCAATCATTTTTTATAAGAAAGAAAAGAATATTACGTAAAAGTTGCAATAGAGCTATGACTAAAGCCACTTAATTCAAGGGTCACAGAGGCCCTGTTCTTTTTCAACAAGCCATTGTGAAGGAATTTCCCTGGAGCCAGAAAAATGAAAGTCATTGATGTTACCAAAGGAAGACGTCCTTTGTAAAGGCTCGTCTTGAATCAGAAAGTGGTGATGGGAAGGGAATGGATATAGAAGTACAGGGAAAAGTCTTGTCTAGCAAGTGTGTAACTTGAATTAAACATGCTAAGCAGCCAAGATGTAGCCTTGTCACCACTTGCAGTCTTGGCAGGAGGTTTCCAAGATGGAGGTGCTGAAAGTCTCATAGTCCCCCATGTGTCTTTAAATCCTGTGCAGGTTTGCCAATTGCACAAAAATAACCATCATTATTACACACCTTTCATGTGCTTTGTATCTTATATTCATTGCCTCTAACATAACTTAAAAAAAAAACCCTCTGAGAGGTAAGAAATAGTGCCCTAGTTTCACAGTCAAGAAAAAACTTAAGAACAGAGATTAAAACGTTGACCTCTTATGACAGAGAAATTTATTTATTGCATTTGCAAATTTTTCCAGGGTTCTGAATTTGTGCAATTTTCACCCATCCCATGGTGACTCAAGGGAAGAAGAAACACACAGACCTTGTTAAAGGGGCAGCATCTACCGAGAAAGGTACAGGGTGTGAGGTTAGACAAAAGAGGACTGAAAAGTCAGTGTCCATAGGGCCACACATGAAGGATGTCCTAAAGGGTGTTACAACAGGCGGGAGTTAAAAGAAAAATATATCACCAAGCATGAGTTGAATGCAAGAGCAAGGCTTTCCCAGAAGCATAGAATAAGCAGGGGATCCATAGCCCATCAGCTCATCCCGTTGCCTCACTGAATTACACTCATGTTAGGAGTGGCCCTTGATCTTCAGCTCACACCGATGCCAAGGTTTCTCAAATTCCACAATCAGATAAAGAGAAAACACACACACACACACACACAATTGTAATCAGGACATTTGGGTGTTAACCCAATTTGGCCATGCAGCCTTCAATACAATTTCTCAGACCCTTCCTCTTTGGTAAAAATGGGCTGATATGCAACTCAGTTTGGAAGGAAAGTCAATGAGAAGAATGGTAAAGGGTATCAAGCTAGTGCACACAGAGAGCTTAGCTGTGAACAGGTGTAGGGTTTTAGGAGACAGACAGGAATTGATTGTAAAGTGGCCAGCAAAATCTCACTGTCTTTATTATGTCCCCCACTGCCCTGCAATGAGACTGTGGTCATTGCTGTTACTGGTCCAGTCAGAGCCTATTTCCCATGGCTTCTCCATCTTTTATCTTCCACCAAGGTAGAGTACTAACAGCTCCACAGAAATGTGTTCTTGAAGTTTTATCTTAGCAAAAGTCACATTGCCTAGAGATAGCTCCACAATTATGACCCCTTTCTTGGGGGAGAACAAATAACTAATGTTTGACTGTTCAACATCCTTGACTTTACACAGGATACTCTTCATAGTACAATTTCTGCTCATAGACCCTTTTGACATCAGCCTGGATTCAGACTTCTAAAACATATACCTGTTTGTTTCTTCCCATACTTCTTTCCCCCCTCCATTCATTTTGGTTTTTTGTTGTTGTTGTTTGCTTGTTTGTTTTGTTTTGTTTTGAAACCCATTCTCAGTAAATGTATCAGCTCAACTTTTGCTTCTAGGACACAAAATGTCAGATAATAAACCTGCATTTGTGTCTTGTTCTATAGAAATAATATAGGTAGTATGACCAAACTATAGATAACACTTTTTAATAAAATAATGAGTAGAAAACAAGTGTATGTTATTGGATTGTACATCGAAGGCTTAAATATGATAGTAGATGAAATTGTTAGCAAGTAAACTATTTTCCTTGGATTATCAGACTATCATCAAAACCCATGAGGCAACACATGTTGGCACATACCTATAATCCCAGAACTTATGAATTGAGATAAGAGGATCTCTAATTCAAAGTCAGCATGAGCTACATAGGGAGACCCCCCCCCACCTCAGGGAAAAATAATAATTTCAAGGCATTAATGTAAAACTTGAGGTTCTGGTTCATGAAATATTTCTGATTCTCACAGATAAAATTGCATTGTTTTAATTTATTTCTGCTTCACAGTACAGTATTTATGTTAATTTGCAATGTTCCTTTCAGGGTCTGTAAAAGGAAGAGCCTTCCTCTTAATGGCAACCTTGTGCTACTTTGCACTGTGCTTGCCTAAGTAGGAGGTAGACAGAAAGTACTTTTTTATGGATTCGGATGATAAATCTTGTTTAGTTGTCAATCTAATGTGAAAATTCTCTTCATCACTTCCCAGCCTCACAGTGTGGCCTCCCCCTGGGAGTCCTTTCTGTGGTCCATGAACTACTAGGAACTTAACAATATGGTGTTTTATTCAGTCCATGAAAGCCCTTAGGGAAATAACCAAACCAAGTTTCACGTCTTACTTGATGTTGGAATCACAAATGCTTATTAACTAAACAAATCTTCCTGCTGACCAGCTTCCTTCCACTCTGCTAAACTCTGCAGCCTCTTCTGGAATATTCAAATAATCCAGTATTTTCCTAGGCACCCCATTTTGTCTTCAAACCGACGATTGAGATTCATACTTCTTGGACCTTTATTCTCTAGGGTCTGCCCATGAATCCAAGAATGAATATTCCTTGTGCAGCCTTGTTCATAGCTATGTGAACTTGGACAAATACCTTAATTTCTCTGACTTTCCAGTAGGGGATATAATGCCTTTTCTACAGTTGTTATGAGCAATACATGAATAATGGACAATTGAACAATTTTAAAGTTATAATTCCGTAAGCAGTAGGTGAGTTATACTTTAGTCTTCACAGTAACTGATGGGCCTTTGTTACCATGAACTTTGACTATGCATGACGAAACTATAGGACAATGATAGTATTTGCCCAGCGTCCGGTATCTCCTGGATGGTCACTTGCATTATTGGCCTCCATAATTACCCCCTGGTTATTTTCTACCACACCAGACCTGCAAAATTCTCTTGTGAGTAGCCTTTAACACACTTGGCTGCCAGAACTCTCTCCTGAGTGGTCTCTAGCATACTTGGCCACCTGGCTACTCTCCATTTCAAAAAGGAAGCAAGATAGTTTCCAGTGGCAAGGACAAGGGCAAAGAAATCAAAGACAAATCATGCAGGAGCTCAGGACCAACATCACCTAAATGTCTCTGGCAGAAAGAATTCTAGAATGGCCCTAAGAAACCCACACTTTGTTGTATGTATCATGTTTAGTGATCTCCCCTCACATCTGAGTAGCATTTGAAAATAATATGGGTCATTTATTATCTTAACTAGGTTTAACCATATGGCAAAGAAAATAGTTTGTAATTTAGTAGATCGGTTCAGAAAGAGATGGAAATGAAGAGAAAGGAAGGGGAGACATGTCCTCCTGGCTTTGCTTGCTGTGCAGAACAGGACTCTGAGAAGATGACATACCAAAGAACTGTTGTGGTTAGTAGAAGTTAAGGGTATTTCTAGAAACAGGGATGTTTGCAAATATCTAATTTTTTTCCAACATTAGTGAGCAAAGAAGATACTGACTCGAAAATGTTCTGTCTAAATCTTGTTTTTAATCTTAGGAAACTGTCCCATGGCAGGCTTGGTCTTCTGAGTTACCTACACTGAGTTAATAGATGTGTATTGGCTTACCCTGTTGTGATCTAGTAATGTGCTTGCCTTTATGTTAATACAAAGACTTGAGTTGATTTTTCTAGTCCAGTCAAATGGCTTGTGCTTACTTTTTGATGTTTGCTTTCAAAACAAACAAAATCTGTGATTTTTGTTGTTGTGGTTACCAAATAAACACAAGTACATTATATAATAACCAGAGCCTGCATTTGAGCACCAAGAAACAATTATAATTGCCAATATTTGTGTTCATATCCTTCTACTTTTTTTCAACCTGTAAGCCATATTACCATGCTATGTATCTAGAAAAGGCCCGTGGCTCCATATACTAAGGAAGCCAGTATCTCATCTATGTTTCTACAGAAAGGAGAAGTTCAGCTTGCAGCTCTTTGGTTAGTAGTGTTTTGAAAGTGAGGAGAAAATCATTTAGCCCTGGATCACTTGTTATACACATCCTTGTAACAAAATACACCAGCATTGCTGGTTCCCTGGCAAATCTGGTATCTCATAGACCCTGGAGGTTAGATGAGTGTAGTTAGGCAAGTCTGAAATGGCAGAGGCTCGTGTGTAATCATATGTTGGCTATAAAAGAAAACACTTGGAGCGCCAAACTGAACGATTATCCAATATGTTGTATTGAATCACATGTTTGAATCTTAAGTTGAAAGGAGTGCACCACCATCCTCGCACCCAACTCTCATTCCCTCCCTTATCCCTTTTTCCATATTACCAACTTGGGTTGTTTACAGCATGGCAGAGCTAGGATAGCAGACATTCTATATGACTGGCTTGCTCTAAGACTTCCAAAAGAGAAATCAAAAGTTATCAGGTAATAATGAGAGTAGCTTATTCTATTGTTCCAAAACTACCAGCTATATTCCTTATAGGAAAGTACCACATAAGGGGCTAAATAATAGGAGGTATGATTCATGGGGGTGCATTTGTAGAGATTAGCTATTTATCAGCCTACTAAATATTCTTTTACAATAAAATGGACAGCAAACCTGAGAAATGGATCATTGGCCATATTTTAAGGGGGAGATTAATATAGGTTTAAGCTTTCACGATATCAAAATGCTTTATACTAAAATGCATGTTATTATAAGTCCTTGTGCCTCCTATGCAATTTCAGCTACTTTTGCCTCAGTCATTTGACTCTTTTCAAACTAATTCTTTGATGATATCAATGGTGATTAAGTGATTTTTACATAAATCCATTCATGCCATAAGTAAAATGCAGGTGTGTTTGTTGTGCTGTTTCTTCTGACCATTGTTGTGTGATTCCATCAAACCATTTGAAGAAATGCTTTAAGACACACTTAAAGCAAATTGCAAATTGAGATCCACTTGGGAAACTGCTATATGGAAGCACATAGCCTGCCAGACCTACCACACCTCTTAGACAATTTGTCAAACACTAAAGAGTGTTGCTGAGACTTTTAACACTGGGTATTAAAAGCTGTCTGTGGCATTCAAAAGGGAATTCACGGCAGGTTCTATTTCCAGCTTCCCAATTTGAAAGTTCTATTTTAGTAGTAATTTACATTTCCACACAATTAAAGACTACCTAATTCTGATTTGCACTTCAAGTATCCAATTTACCTGTAATTTACATCTTTTCTTTTATTTTTTGTTAATCTCTTCAGAAACAACCACAAAATAACCCTAGGTTTTAAATGTTGGCATCATGACAAGATTGCTAGAAAAGTTGGACTAAGCATTTCAGAGGGTCAGTCTGTTGGTCTATTGAATGGGAATTAGGAATGACTAAAGCCCTTTAAGATTATGAACCTATTTACCCACACAGAGACATCCAACATTTATACATTTATTTTTATATTTATGTACTTTCCATGGTAACACTCAAATTATTTTTAAGTAGGAATTTACCACTAACAAGACTGCATTCTTTTAGCCATCATTGCAACATCCTAAGCACCAACACCAGCTGACTTAAATTCTTGTTTTTAAATGCTCTGTGCCTCTAACTATGAATATTCACAGAGAAGGAATCAAAGTCCTGAAAAAGTCAGGAAATAATACTGTATTTTGGTCTCATCTCATTTTTGACTATTAACTTCTAAACTCTCGGACTTCCTAAGTATTAAAACAAAATAAAGAAATGTTTGGTGGTTCATAACAAGTCATACTTTATTCTGTGTTAATGAAGAGACTTTGCACTAGACAATGACAGAAGAGAAGATAGCAGCCAGAGGGTTCAGCCTTATTGTTTTGAATTTCTTGCTCCTACCAGTCTCCTGATCTTCTAGGGTACAGACAGCAGGGAATGAAGGTTGAATTATAACCCATGTTCTGCTATTTAGTTATCTGAGCCTCCTGAGCAAAAATTCTATAGCCCAAATGACCCAACAGACAGGTGATTATGTGGAAGCTCTGGAAAAGACTTGCTGGAAGAACATGCACATTTCCTGGCCTATAGACCATTTCTTTCTTTGCCTGTTCTCTAATTGTATCCTTTTTAAAAATGAACTGTTTATCAACTCAGGAAACTATTTTTTCAAATTATATTGGCTGCTCCAGAAAATTATGGAACCCAAAGAGTACATCTAAGAACATTTAACTTATAGCCAGTTAGTAGAAATGCAATGGCAACATGGATGTCCATGTACAGCTGAAATGAAGATGGATTTATGGAACTCAGTCCTTTATCTCTGAGATCTGTGGGTACCTCAGAGGACTGTCAGAATGAAAGTTAATATGAAGACACCCATGTGATGTCTTCCATTCACCAGAGAATTGCTTATTCTGAGAGGAAAAAGAAACGTATATTTAATGACTAGCAGAAAAAAAAATGAGGGAGTCAAAGTGGAAGACAAATATATTTTATTTTAACATTCCATCAACACATGCAATTTTTGAGCCAACTCTTTGAAAACTAAAGGTCATTTTGTTTCCATGTAATGTTCAAATAGTGAGCAACTCAAGGTAAGATGTGTTCTGTTTCTTCTCTAACTGATGCACATAAGAGATAATTTAAAAGAAAAGTACTTCAACTAAGCCAGTTGGAAATTTATTTTTACCCCTTTGGGAAGGAGAAGTTGTTAACTATATTCTACAAACATAAAAGGACATTTTTTTCTTTTAGCAGTTAATTTTTTTTTGTCCTGCCACAGCTACTCCTTAAAAAATTAAGCTATTCTCCTCTACAAATGTACAGTGACCTACTTAATATATTTTCCCTTCCCTTGGGAAGGACGATGACAATGTGAAAAGTACCCTTAAAGAGGTTTAAAGTGTGGTGGATATCTTAGCCTAATCATTTCCATACATAGTCAAGTATCATTTTATTTACAGCCAAGAGGAAGAAACAGCCAACTGGAGTAGTTCCCTTTCTATTTCAGTATTAAAACACAATGACAAAGGAAACGTCTAGAAGGAAGGGTTTATGTGGGTCTTATATTTCCATAGGATTAGAGTCTGTTATGGTGGAGTAGAGGGAGCAGGTAGAGGGTCCTGGAGCAGAAACTGAGAACACATATCTTAAACCACAAGTGGGAAGCAGAAAGAATGCATTCAAAATGTTGAGAGTCTTTTGGAACTTTCAAAGTCCACTCCTAGTGACATACATCTTCCAGTAAGGCCAGATCTAAACCTCCACAAACAGCCACCAACTGCTGAGAACCTCAAATGCTGGATTCTTATAAAGGACATCTCTTTCAAACCACAACACCAAGTGTCCTCTGTAGATAACTGGATAAATGAAATGTGATGTATCTATGTGATACTATATAGATGAAGTACTAAAATTAATGATGTTTTGATAAAAGCATTTGATAAAAGTCAATTCCAAAACACAAATATGGTTCCCTATACAAAATATCTTGAGTAGGCAAATCCACAGAAATAGAAAATAGATTAATGTTACCAGAGAGCAGGAGGAAGGGCGAGTAAGAAGTATGTTTTTAGAGGTATAGAGTTTGTCTTTGAGATATACAATGTAGTGGAAATTAATTCACAATGCTTTGACTAATCAAGGACTATGAATTATATGTGGAAAATGAGTAAAAGGACAAATGCTTGATAATATATTTTCCTCAATTATATATGCATACATGCATTTTATATATAATACATATATATGTTGCTTATATGTATTTATATCTATCAATGGAGGATGGTACCTAATCTTAGTCTATGTATGAATTTTGTTCATATATAGAATTCATAGTTCATTTGTAGTATAGATACAAAAATTTCTGTAAAAGCACTTACATCTTTTCTATGAGGCAATTTCATTCCATTTGATATTTTATTTATTAGTTATGAAGATTAGAAATTATAATGATGCCTAATGTGAAACAAACCTATACCCACTTCTGTTATGCCTATTTCATGACAGCTTAAAGAGTAACAGAATCATTTACATTCAAAATTTAAGCTGTTGCTTGAGTTTTCGGCTCCACCATATCAAGATCTACAATTTGGTCTTTGTAGAGTATGTCCTTTCTGAGCTACCTAAGAAATGTTCAGTATAACAACTTTAATGTGTATCATCAGTCATCTCTTTCAAAAATGGAAGTTAACTTTCTGCCCTTTTAATTTAATTGTGTTTGTTTAGGATTCCTGATCTTGGATTGAGCGCCACTAACAGAAATGTTTGTAATGATTACCAAATGCTGAATTGGCAAAATCAGATAAATATTGGGTCCTTTTAAAAAAAAATGAACAAAAGAATAAGTTAACAAGGGAGTCAATGATCAACTCAATACTCTAGGATCATCTAGAAGACACAGCCACTGGGAATTTCTGTGACTTTCTCGATTGCGTTTATTAACATGGAAAGACCCACCCTAAGTACAAGTGGTACTGCTGTGTGAACTGGAAGCCCAGACTCAATGTAAAAAGAAAGTGGGCTGAGCAACGTGTGCATATCTCTCTGTTTCCTGACAGTGGTTGTAATTAGCTGCCTCATCTGAGACTCTGTCTCCATGACTTTCTTTTCTTGATGGACTGTGCCTTTAAACTGGGAGCCAGAATAAACCCTTCTTCCTTGAGTTGTTTTGCTAGTTTTTTATCAGAACATAAAGAAAAATAAATATTAAAGAGAAAACAAAATCCCAGCTTTTGTTTGTTTGTTTGTTTGTTTGTTTATATCTACTGGACACATAATTGGATCAGATAGGAGCATGTCCTGTTCCTGGATGTCTCATCCCTCTAGAAGGCAAGTGAAAGCTGTGACATCCTTAGAAGTGAGACTAAGCCTTTATATTTAACATTTAAAAATATGTATGGTCAGTACTCAAATAGTGCCTGGAGAGAGCTAGCCTCCCAGGAGTGCATACAAGCCTGTGAGTGCAGAAAAACTACCACTGCTGCTCAGAGGGACCTGTCCTGAACCCTCAGTACACAGGAACTTAGGAGCAGCCTGGGACAGGAGCTGTCTGATTTCAGTCTGGCCCAGAGCTGATCCTCTGCCACAGGGCCCCAGATCCAAATACCACCAAGAGAGAGCTAGCCTCCCAAGAGTGCAGACAAGCCTGCAAGCAAAGGTAAAACCACCACTGCTGTTCAGAGGTACCCTCCCAGAACCCTCAAGACACAAGAAAGGAAGAACTGTTGGGAGAGGAGCCTTCTGGTTTCCATCAAGCCTTCTGGTTTCCATTGACACCAAGAACTGACCCTGTGCCACAGCTCTACATATGCAAATACCACTAGGATAGAACTGGTCTCCCAGGAGAGCCAACAACTGCAAAAACAGGTAAGACCACCATTTCAGTTCAAATTCCTGGACCAAGAGGGACCGTCCCAGAGCCATCAGAAGACGGGAACCAAAGAACATCTGGGGAAAGGATCCCTCTGGTTTTTGTATATACCCCACAGTTGACCCTGAACCACAGTTCTCCATATACTTACTCCCAGAGTGAACTGGTATCTCAGGAGTATTGACACAGGCTTCCAAGAGGGAAAAGCCACAGTCAGAGACAGCAAGACGAGCTAACAATAGAGATAACCAGATGGCAAGAGGCAAGGGAAGAACATGAGCAACAGAAACTATGGCTACTTGGCATGATTAGAACCTAGTTCTCGCACCATAGCCAGCCCTGGATATCCAACACATCAGAAAAGCAAGACTCTGATTTAAAATCATGTTTCATGATGAAAATAGAGGACTTTAAGAGGGACATAAATAACTCCCTTAAAGAAATGCAAGAGAACATAGGTAAACATGTTGAAGCCCCTAAAGCGGAAACAAAATAAATCCCTTAAAGAATTAGAGGAAAACACAAACAAACAGATCAAGGAATTGAACAAAAACAACCAGGATCTATAAATGGAAATCACAAAACAACAAAGAAATCACAAAGGGAGACCTCCCTGGAGATAGAAATCCTAGGAAAGAGGTCAGTAGTCATAGATGCAAGCATCACAAACACAATACAAGAGAAATACAATAGAATACAATAGAAGAGAAAATCTCAGATTCAGAAGACAACATAGAAAATATTGACAAAACTTGGGGCGTGCTGCCGCTCCAGACCTTTGAGGGTGTCAGACTTCGAGGGATGGGTACAGGGGTCAGGGGCTCCCTGGGAGGGCTTGGGCAGAACATTGGCCTTTCCCCAGGGCTGTTGCTTGGGAAATCATTTGAAATGTAAATAAATATATAAATAAATTAAAAAAAAATACTTGTAGTCAAAGGATATGCAAAAAGTTCCTAACCTAAAACATCCAGGAAATCTAGGGCACAATGAGAAGGCCAAACCTAAGGAAAATATGTATAGAAGAGAGTGAAGATTCCCAACTTAAAGGGCCAGTAAATATCTTCAACAAAATTATGGAAAAGAAACTTCCTTAACATAAAGGAAATGCCCATAAACATGAAAGAAGCCTACAGAACTCCAAATAGATTGGAACAGCAAAGAAATTACCCCCATAATATAATAGTGAAAATACTAAGTGCACAAAACAAAGAAAGAATATTAAAAACAGTAAAGGAAAAAGGTCAAATAATATATAAGGGCAGACCTATCAGAATTACACCAGTCTTTTCATCAGAGATTATGAAAGCTAGAAGATCCTGGGCAGATCTCATACAGACCCTCAGAGAACAAAAATGCCCCAGCCCAGACTACTATGCCCCACAAAACTCTCAATTATCTTAAATAGAGATATTCGATAACAAAAACAAATTTACAGAATATCTTTCCACAAATCCAGCCCTACAAATGATGTTAGATGTAAAATGCCAACACAAGAAAGAAAACTACACCCTAGAAAAAACAAGAAAGTAATCTTTCAACATGCCCAAAAAAAGATAGTCAAACAAACATAAAAATAAAATTAAAATAACAGGAATCAACAATCATTCTTTCTTAATATCTCTTAACATTAATGGACACAATTCCCCAATAAAAAGACATAGTCTAACAGACTGGATATGTAAATAGGACCCAGCATTTTGCTACATAAAGAAAACATACCTCAGTGCCAAAGACAAATACTACGTCTGAGTAAAGGACTGGAAAACAATTTTCCAAGCAAATGGTCCCAAGAAACAAGCTGGAGTAGTCATTCTAATATAGAATAAAATCAACTTTAAACCAAATTTATCAAAAATTATAAGGAAGGATACTTCACACTCAGCAAAAGAAAAATCTACTAAGAAGAACTCTCAATTCTGAACATCTGAGCTCCAAATGCAGGGGCACCCACATTTATAAAAAAAACTTTACTTATTGCATGCTGGGGAATCCTCTGCGTATATGCCCAAGAGTGGTATAGCAGGGTCCTCCAGAAGTATCATGCCAATCTTTCTGAGGAACTGCAAGACTGATTTCCAGAGTGATTGTACCATCATGTAATCCCACCAGCAGTGGAGGAGTGTTCCTCTTGAAAGAGAACTTCAGACCAATTTTCCTTATGAATATCAATGTAAAAATACTCGATAAAATTCTCACAAACTTAATCCAAGAACACATCAAAACTATCATTCACCATGATCAAGTAGGCTTCAACCTAAGGATGCATGGATGGTTTAATATATAGAAATCCATCAATGTAATTCAGTGATTAAACAAACTCAAAGAAAAAAAAAACCACATGATCGTTTCATTAGATGCTGGAAATGCATTTGACAAAATTCCACATTCCTTCATGTTAAAAGTCTTGGAAAGATCAGGAATTCAAGGCCCACACATAAACATAGTAAAAGCAATATACAGCAAACTAGTAGCCAAAATCAAACTAAATGGAGAGAAACTTGAAACAATCCCATAAACATCAGAAACTAGACAAGGCTGCCCTCTCTCTCCCTTTCTACTTAATACTATACTTGAAGTTCTAGCTAGAACAATTAGACAACAAAAGGAGGTCAATGGGATACAAATTGCAAAAGAATTCAAAATATCACTATTTGTAGATGATATGATAGTATGTTTAAGTGACCCCAAAACTCTACCAGAAAACTCCTACAACTGATAAACAACTTCAGTAAAGTGGCTGGATATAAAATTAACTCAAACAAATCAGTAACTCTCCTCTACTCAAAGGATAAATGGGCTGAGACACCCTTTACAATAGCCACAAACAATATAATGAATCTTGGTGTGACTCTAACCAAATAAGAGAAAGATATGTATGACAAGAACTTCAAATCTCTGAAGAAAGAAATCGAAGAAATCCTCAGAAGATGAAAAGATGTCCCATGCGCATGGATTGGCAGAATTAGTATAGTAAAAATGGCCATCTTGCCTAAAGCAATCTACAAATTCAATGCATTCCCATCAAAATGCAATCTCAGTTATTCATAGAGTTAGAAAGAGCAATTCTCAAATTCATTTGGAATACCAAAAAATCTAGGATAGTGAAAACTATTCTCAGCAATAAAAGAACTTCTGGGTGAATCAGTATCCCTGACCTCAAGCTGTACTACAGAACAATTGTGTTAAAAAACTGCATGGTATTGGAACAGAATTGAAGAGCTAGAAATGAAGCCAAGTGCTTATGGTCACTTGATCTTTGACAAAGGAGCTAAAACCATCCAGCGGGGAAAAAAGCATCTCACTGTTCTGGAACTTGATCAAATTTCTATGAGCTAGAAACAGACTGTGTTGTCAGGGATCTGTTTTTCCTGGTGTCTCCTGGGAACACGTTTTTCTTGGAATCGCAAGTCTGTATATCACAGAATAGTTTTACCTTTATGTATACTGCGGGACAACTTAAGTGTCCAGCAACAAAGGAGTGAACAAGGAAGACACAGTGCATGTGTGTATGTGATGTATATACTTTCACATATATACTTTTCAGATATATTTCATATATAAAGTTTTAGAAAGAAAACAGTTCACCCTATATCAGATCTCCTTCATTTAGAGTCTCTCTTGGTCTGTTTCCATAGAGCTCTGCAGACAACTCAGAAAAGCTTCTCATTTCAAGATTATTAATCCCATATACAAATCCATCTCCATATAAAGTAACTTAGTCACAGAATGTCTCAGACTAGAATGTGGATATCTTCTAGGTCTTCATCCTGCCTTCCAGCAGTCTTTCATACAGAATTCTGATGTACCTCAAGATATAAACTCTAGGTGAACAGTCTCAAGTTTAAGACACAAAAGAGAGATAGATCAGAAGGCTGCCTGCAAGGAATGGCCTTCTGCTCACCTAAGGAGCTCAGTTTTTCAAGGGAGCTCAGCTATTTCAGAAATGGAGGGGAGATTTGTATTATAGTTTTGACAATTCACTCTCATAACCCAGGGCTGCTTTCCTACTCTAGGCCTGGTCCCTATTGAGAAGTGAAGCCAATAATGCCTGTCTTGACTTGTTTCTGGTTCTGCTGACCTCAGACCATATTTAGTGCATTTCTGTGTGCATTCCAAAAATCCAAGCTAAGGGCAAGTGTCTCAGATACTTCCTCTAACCTGGAAGTGCCTGTGGCCCAGTGACAGGGATAGAAAAGCACATGTATTGGTGTGTGTGTGTGTGTGTGTGTGTGTGTGTGTGTGTGTGTGTGTGTGTGTGTGTATTTGTGTATAATTTCAATGATAGAAAATTAAATTCAGCTTTAAAAAGTGTTATGGAATTGTATCTTGGGTCTGGAAATTCACAGACCACATGAAGCTCAAGAAAAAGGAAAACCAAAGTGTGGATACTTCAAATCTGGATACTCTGGTCTTTCTTAGAAAGGGGAACAAAATACACACAGGAGGAGACAGAGATACAAAGTGTGGAACAAATACTAAAGGAAAGGCCATCCAGAGACTGCCCCACCTGGAGATCCATCCCATATACATTTACCAAACCCAGACACTATTGTAGATGCCAACAAGTGCCTGCTGACAGAGCCTGATACAGCTGTCCCCTGAGAGGCTCTGCCAGTGTCTGACAAATACAGAGGGGGATGCTCTCAGCCAACCATTGGAGTGAGCACAAGGTCCCCAATGGAGGAGCTAGAGAAGCTGAAGGACCTTGCAGCCCCATTTGGTTGCTGGTTTAGTCCCAGCAACCAAAGAAAACACATGGACCCATGGCTTCAGCTGTATATGTAGCAGAGGATGGCCTTGTCGGTCATCAATGGGAGCAGAGTTCCTTGACCCTGTGAAGGCTCGATACTCCAGTGTAGAGGAATACCAGGACAGAGAAACGGGAGCGGGTAGGTTGGTGAGCAGGCAGAGGGGGAAAATGGGATAGGGGGTTTTATGAGGGGAAACCAGGAAAGGAGATAACATTTGAAATGTAAATAAAGAAAACATCTATTACAAAAAGTGTTAGGGAAATTACACTAATTTAGAGTCTCTCTTGGTCTGTTTCCATAGAGCTTGTGTTTCCCAGACCTTTGATAAGTGGGTGTCATCTGAATCAGGTATTTACTTTCTGATGGCCACCACCCAGCAAAATCTTTGCTCTTGCTAATGTATTATTTAAAACTATGATTTGACCAACTCCCATCGAAGTGAAAAATGGGATTACTGCCCTAAGTTCTCTTTGAGGCAGTTGTCCATTTTGATTGTATTCCAGGAATGCTTTAGAGGGGGATTGCACAAACATTCAGCCTCATATTGTATACAACTGTATGTTAACCACGACCACGTTTTCCCTTCTACCAGACGGTCAGAAGGCAATCTCATTGAGGACACAGGTAAAACTGAGAGAATGAAGGGAAAAGGGCTTTGTAAATAACTTAGAAGGGCTTTTAGGATCTCTCCAGCCTAATGATTCTAATAATTGTAATATGTACTGAGTTATGACAGAGTAAATTGGTCTTAATATCTTGAAAACTTCAAGGAAGTACTTCTGTGATTAGTGACAATTCCCTGGTAATGCTACTGAACCTGTGTGCACCCTGCTCTTCAGATGACACCTATGTGTCAAAGGTCTGGAAAACACAATCTTTCTTGGTAATTTCCCTAACACTTTTTAAAGCTGAACTTCATTTTCCATTACTAAAATCACACATACATACACATATGTTATATATTATATAATTATATTCATATGATATGTTATATATTGCATTCTAACTCAATATAATACTATTTATTCTGCCTTGTATTAAATGCTGTTACAAAAAGCATTCAACTCTCAGTGTTAACTGGGAATTTATTAAGCATTGAATAATTAATTGATCATGATTTCCTGACAGGAGTCTGTCTTTGCATTTGCATTTCCTGGTCATCAGTGACCTCTCAGAACCTAGAAAAGCCAGTGAGACATGAAGTTATAAAGTTGCAAAGTAATGAACAAATAGTCTTTTTACCTGGCATAGAAGTTTCCAGGTTAAAAATGGATAGGTATTGAAAATCTACAGAGGGGGAGCTTTGTGATGGACTCTCCTTAGTCTCTGTGGTTTGTGTGCTCTCTCCTCAATGAGAAAAGTGAGATATAGAAATCACAAACACATTGACAGGAACAGAGTCAGAATTTTAACCCAGGTCAATTAGACCACTTTTCTCTGCTACTCACCACATCTGTCTTAGTCAGGCTTATTCTTGCACAAGACATCATGACCAAGAAGCAAGTTGGGGAGGAAAGGGTTTATTCAACTTATACTTCCACATTGCTGTTCATCACCAAAGTAAGTCAGACAGGAACTCACACAGGGTGGGAGCTTGGAGCCAGGAGCTGATGCAGAGGCCATAGAGGGATGCTGCTTATTGGCTTGCTTCCCCTGGCTTTCTCAGCCTGCTTTCTTATAGAACCCAGGACGACCAGTCCAGGGATGGCACCACCCACAATGGGCTGGGTCCTTTGATCACTAATTGAGAAAATGCCTTACGGCTGGATCTCATGGAGCCATTTCCTTAAGGGAAGCCCCTTTCTTGTGTTAACTCCAGCTTGTGTCACAGTTGAAGCACAAAAACAGCCAGTACAACATCCCTGCAGCACAGAGTAGCTGATTAGTGGTGTATATCTACAAAGGGTCCACAAAAGCTTTAGTAACATGAGACCCTCCTTACATCTTAGATGGATGTTTAAAAGGTTCACAGTGACACATCGCATGCAGCTGCCCGTACATATTATACATCACAAGATGCTATATGTTTTTGAACAAGCAAGGTGAAGATATCTGAAAAAACAAAATCGCTTTTGTGGGTAGTGAACAAAGGAAAAAGAGAAGAGGGGAGTAGGACATGGAGACACAGAGAATGAGGGAATAACCAGGTGGACTGTTTCGTTGGCTTTTTAATTAACATCTTCACATCAGTATTTCCTCATTGGTCAGGGACTGAACACTTGAAGCTGTTTCATTTCCTAGAGTGATTTCTTTTTTAGTTCCTTGGGAAGGTGTTCTCTGCACTTGGCAAGGGAGAGTCCAGGGGCCCCTCTCTGCTGGGAGACTTCCTCCACTAACTTCAGTCTGCTGAACTAAGTCCAAGACAGCCCTTCCCTGGGAACAGATAAGGCTCAAAGAGCAATAAGTTCTCAGTATCAGGACAAACTCACTCTGCACACGTAGTTTGGTGCCGTGTTCCTTAGACAGGTGTGGGAAAGAGAATCACAGAGAGTGGCCTTCCTCTCTTTGGAGCTCTTGTTTATCTTCATGTCTAGATTTGAACACAGGATCATGGAAAGTGATTTATCTAGTCTCAACTGACTTAGCAGCTCTGGGATTTTAGAGAAGGATCTTACCTTTCTGAGCCTTGAGTCTCCCCTAAAAACTGTCATAGGAGAGGAATCAATGGTCTGCAGCTGTGGGGTAGGGTAGTGGATAAAGATAGAATGGCAAGAGTTTCAAGCATGGAAGAGGTCCTACTTCCTTGTCTGATGATCCTCTGTCTGAAACAGCTTTACTTCTTTAAATGTCACATGTCATGTTCATAGATGTTATGGACTGTCCTAGGAAAGAAAAGGAGAGGTTTGAGGGCTGGCTTAGTGCTTGAGGGAACATGCTGCACCAATGTTGGACAAAACACAACTTTCTATAACTCCTGCTTTAGATCTGATGGCATAGGCTTCCCTAGGAGCCTGCACTCATATGTATATAACAAACCCCAACGTGTGCACATGCACTGGTTAAGAAGCCTTTCTTTTTTAAAGAACGTTCTGCACACGGTCATATCATTGCACAGATGGACGTGGGTTTTTACATTTGCCTTTGCACACCTGTAGAGTAGAGAAGACATTGGAGATGGGAATTCGTGGATGATACTGTGCAACTCCTGAATGAGTGTCATTCCCTTGGAATCTGGCTAAAGTTTAACTCTAAGTAGAGACAGGGCCTGACATCCATGTCCCAACACCTTTGATCCTTAACCATGTAGAAATAATGCACTAGTTGCATAGTAGGGGACCATAATGCTAATGCCACCTGAACAGGAAATGAATCTAACAGCTTGAAGTATTTTTGTGTGAATAGCCTGTGATATTTGGAGATGTTTATGTCATTATGCAGTCATACTAAACATTTAGTCATTCAGACTAAACAATTGTACTGGCTGGTTTTGTGTGTCAAGTTGACAGAGACTGGAGTTATCACAGAGAAAAGAGCTTTAGTTGTGGAAATGCCTCCATGAGATCCAGCTGTGGGGCATTTTCTCAATTAGTGATCAAGGGGGAAGGGCCCCTTGTGGCTGGTACCATCTCTGGGCTGGTAGTCTTGGGTTCTACAAGAGAGCAGGCTGAGCAAGCTAGGAGAAACAAGCCAGTAAGAAACATCCCCCCTCCCCCCATGGCCTATGTATCAGCGCCTGCTTCCTGACCTGCTTGAGTTCCAGTCCTGTCTTTCTTTGGTTATCAACAGCAATGTGGAAGGTGTAAGCTAAGTAAGCCCTTTTCTCCCCAATTTGCTTTTTAGTCATGATATTTGTGCAGGAATAGAAACCCTGACTAAGACAACAACCTACAGAAAAAAAGACAATGTGTTGATCAATGATAAGAAATTAATTTCCTTTGTTGTGGGAAAAAAAATTGGTGGCAAGACATGGGTCGAGAACTGAGACCCTGAAATCAAATTCAGAGCATTCAACAACACAGGGAACACAGGAACATAGTCCACGTCAATAGACTATGGGTATAAACTTTCTTGGGAACAGAGCTTTTATCTTTGAGGTGTTCCAACTCCTTAAACTAGAACAGTAGTTCCTTTGAAGAGAGAAAGCAGATCAAGTTTAACTGTTTTGAACAAATGTCAGTGGTCCTCCAGCCAACAGTACTGACTCGCATCGTCACGTGCTCTGCTTCTGGAGACTGTGTCACTTTAATGCACATGAACTCCCATCAAACTATATGTTATCACAACTACCCTAGAGACGGCGTTTCCTGTGGAAGACATTGACACAGTCAGCTCTGGACCAGCATCAATGACTGCTTAAAATCCTCTGCAACTGGTTCCTCTGCCTATAAAAACTACTTTGCACCTTGAAAACCTGTGAGCTCTTGCTCTGCAGCTGTGGGAGAGTGAGAAAACATGGGATGACAAGAGTTTCAAGCATGGAAGAGGTCCTTGGCTGACGATCCTCTATTTCAAACAGCTTTCCATGTTTAAATGTCACATTTGAAATGTGCAATAGAGAGTCATTAATAAACATCAGTGGATGTTTGAGGTTCAGCAACACGGCAGTATTAAAGAGATGACAGATTCTATGTAGAGAGCAGGTGCAAGAGATGGAACTCCCTGTGTTCTCCAACTGGCTTTCACAAACCGAGGGTGAATCTTTTGGCAATGGCCATCATAGCAAGAGAGTTTTAAGTTTTCTGAAATCAAGGGGATTGAATCAAAAGCCATAACTAATGGCATGGAGTGGGTGGAAAATGAATCTATGAGTGGAGTGGCCTTTGGAAAACAAATAGAATTTGGTAAGCTTGTATGAGATGACTCTTGATTAAATCCTGCTGGCTTTAGAAGACAGACATACACAAGTGTACACACACACAAACACACACACACACACACACACACACAGAGAGAGAGAGAGAGAGAGAGAGAGAGAGAGAGAGCACCTGCAGACTTGCCAAGAGATAGCAGATAGCATCATTGTACTCTGCCAGCAAAAAGCTATCATTATCCCTAAGCTGATACCAGACCTGAACCCTTAAAACCCCCAAACAGTGAGCTAAAGAAACCTCTCTTTTTACAAATAAGACCTTATCTTAACTAGCAACAAGAATCTGACTTGAAAATCCTTCATTTTATCTGCCCTATCAAGTTAATAGGTTATGCAACTAATTCTTGGAGAGGCTTAACTACTAAGGTGGAGTCACACAGCTACCCCATGACCATGTGTGAGCTAAAAATATGCCCTGTGCTTTCCTGAATAGTAAGCAGATGCTGAACAATGTAAAGGCACTTTTCAGAGATAAAGCCCTGTCTCGGTAGCCTTGGATATTAGTGGAAGGCAAGTGAAGTGGAGGGGCTTAGTCAAGCTTCCACAGAGATGTCCTAGAGAAAAAGCTTGCAACATCGTGTGCCTTACACTGTCTCAAGATGTACATTTTTCAAAATGTACAGGCCCATTTCTACAAATGAATTTTGGGAACTCTTATAGATACAGGATAGATTTGTCTTTTGTCTTTTAAATACCTTAAAAGTAACCAGCATGTGGACTCTCCTCACAGTTACCACAAGGTCCAGCCTCCAGGTCACAAGTCACATGTGAAACCAATTCAACAAGAGCCAAGTGATGCTGGGACAGTGAGTGTGACGCAGGTTGAGAACTACCCCCCAGCAGCCATTTCTCCTCGGTTCTTCCTATACTGTCTTTCTGCTTGGATTTGGAGAGTAGAAAACCAAGGAGGCATGTAGGCACTCTTTTGGTAAAATGAGCAAAAATAGAGATAACTTCTCAGTTTTTCGAGCAATATTTTGAAGGCCGTTGTAACACAACTAAATGACTTCTACCTATCAACTTGTCAAACACACAGGGAGTTTATAAACACAAAATGTCTAACATTGGTAAGGATCTGTTAATTGGGACATTCTACAACAGTCTCAAATTGAAACATTACCAATACTCCTAACAGCCACCTAGAAGCATGTATTAAGGTCCATGTGTCTAGGTGCATTCTTTTGTAAAACAACCCTGTTTCCTGAAAACCCTGATAAGCTAATAACAGCTCAGCAAAGACTTTGGAGCAAAGATTGCAGAACTGTTTCTTCAGCAGTGGTCATGCAAAAGTAATATTGAAAGCAATTGAAATATGTATTGAGAGTGCGTGTTGAACTGGATAGATGGCTCAGAAGTTGTGAGCAATTGCTGTTCTTGCAGAGAACCAGGGTTTGGCTTCCAGCCCCCAAAAAGCTGCTTACATCAATCTGCCTCAGTATTTCCAGGGCAATGACCTCTTCTGACTCCTCTGTGCATTTCGTACATGTGGTACTCTTTTGTATATGCAAGCTATATGCACATACACATAAAACAAAAAAATCAAAATAGCAGATGTATACGATCAGTATGGATAAGTTACAAGAGTCATGATCACTTGGCATAACATCAAAAGCAAATATTCATCTATAGAAGAACTTCACTGTAATGGTTAATATTTTGTGACTCTGGGTGAAAATATCAAGAAAAATTTGTGTTAATGATAGGACATCAGTCAAGAGCTCAAACAATGGTAGCAGTCCTAGAAGTGTGACATTAATAATGTTTTCACTAATGACAATATCTTACCAGCTAATATTTTGTGGATGCATAGAAATTCTTACACATTTCATGGTGCTGGCACTTGCTGTCTGTTTCAGTGCTTGGATATGCAGAGGCAATCCTCTGAGTAAAATGTAAGAGAGAAAACAAAAACAAAGAATAATAACAGAAAATCTTGCTTCAAACATGTCCACTGCAATGCTTATAACAGTCTAGATTTAATAATTAAAGCAATAATAATCAAAACAATCATCAAAAAAACACATGTTTAATGATCTGAAAAGGTTCAGCAACTTGTAACACAGAAACACGGCATGCCATGTGGACTTTCAGTCTTGCTGCTAAGAAAGCAACAAGAACATGTGTTTATCATGTTAGATGGAAACAAAGAATGGACATGAACATAGGAACATAGTATGTAACAATTGTTTACACATGGAAAAGAAAAAATATTCAGAGAATGATTTTAAGGGCAGGTTAAAGTGGATCTGTGTGGCAGCATTAGGTTCCCTGTCTATTTTTTATTATTCTTTTCTTTCAGAGGTGCTGAAAATGAATCCCAGGCCTTCACACATACTAAGCAAGCATTCTGTCCCTGAGTTACATATACAAACATGTATATATATATATATATATATATATATATATATATATATATATATATATATATATGTGTGTGTGTGTGTGTGTGTGTGTGTGTGTGTGTGTGTGTGTGTATGTATATGTATTCTATCTGGATGTATATATGTATATATGTGAATATATACATTCTATAAAATGGAGAGAGGGTGGATGGGGAGAGAGAGAGAAAGGGAGAGAGGAGGAGGGAGAGAGGAGGAAGAGAGAGGGAGGGAGGGGGAGAGAGAGAGAGAAAGGGAGGGGAGAGAGAGAGAGAGAGAGAGAGAGAGAGAGAGAGAGCGAGCGAGCCTGGGTCTCCCTCAGTTTCCCAGGTTGGCTTGAACTTGTGATCCTCATGCTTCTAACCCCCAGAGTAGGTGTGGTTCGAGGACTGTATTCCCTGGCCTAGCTTAGCTGTTCTTTCTGCTCTTTTTTGCTTTCCCTGTATGTATTTCTATCAATCTCACCCTTTCCCCCTGTTCCTTCTTCTTTCTCTCTTTTTTAAATCTCTTTGAACTCCTAATGTCACCTCTACTTAAAATAAAGATAAAACATTTAAGATGAGCCTAGGTTTCTTCTCTTTTTAAATATAAAGGATGTTTTTACATCTCCACAGGAGACAAGCAGGGTCAACTGAAGACAATCTAAAAGTTATCAATGCTTTCATTGGTATGTTAGTAGGAAACTTGCAGAGAACCTCAGTCATCTCAAAAGAATGTTCAAAGGGTATGTGCTTTCCTAAAACATGGTAAGGAAAGCCATTTAAGAATGTTTAAAAGACTTTGAAAGTTTTAGAATGGAAGATATATGTAAAACTTAAATTTGGGTAGGCTATTTGGAGCAAAGTCTTTTCAGAGGAACACATTTAGAATTTAATTTTTCAAATTCTTTCATACAGAAGCTTCATATTGACGGTGGCAGCATTGTGTAGGGTTGTTCAATCCTGTGGTCCAACTTGAAGGTCTATCATTTGGAAAGATGCCTGAGATTCTTTGTGTATGACTCACAGGGATCGACACCTATCCTATTAATTTGAAACAGTCCGTGTTAGTGAGAGTGGTGAGAAGAAAAATATAGCAAGCTCAAAATAGGATTGTTTAAAATTAGCTTCTTACTGAAATTAACTCAAAAGATATGGGTGGGATACCACGAGCTGCAGAGCCAGAGAACATAATGTAAATATCGGGGTTAATTAAAACAGTGAAGGAAGGAGAGAGAAAGACAGAGACAGAGAGACAGAGAGACTGAGAGACAGAGAGGAAGGATAGGGGGCTGTTTTAGCATCCACTAGCTTGGTCGGATTAATGCTGTTGAATGGCTCCAGTGCACAGGACTTTCCAAAGCACAGGCAACTGAACAGCCATAGGACTTTTCTCCTACACACATTCACTTTGGGGAAAGCCACTATACAATAAAATAAATATCAAAAAACAAAGCCCTAAAGTGTCTATTCCTTGGAGACATCACAGAACTGTAAAATCATGGGTCTAGAGTCTCAGGCAGCCTGTGCACCGCAAAGGACCAACCCCCTCAAGGACCAACCTCATAAAACTAACTAGCAGAGTTCACTGTGAAGGGCATGCAGAACATGCATTGGAACTAAGGACTGACTCAGATTCTCTGTAACTCTAAAGCCCTTCACTTCTGCTAAATGCAATAAATAAATAACTAGAAAACTATAGTTGCACATAATGGTCAGGAACTTTAAATGAGGAGAATTGAGCTCTTTATCCCTTTTATGGAGTAATAACCTTTCCTAGCACTAACTCTGATAATCTTGAGAAGATTTTTACAAAGCAGTAAAACCAATGGTATATTTAATTGAAGTATGACTGTTGACAATGAATGGCAAGACACAATATGAATATGTAATGAAAACACTCTGCGCGTGTCACTGAAGATCAGGATGTGTGGGCAGTACATTTTAATACGTGCTTATGTATTGAATGTCTCTTGTGTGCCAGGCAATGAGCCCTGTACTGTGACTTAGCTGACACTTGCCAAGAGTACTCTGAACTATGACCTTTGGTTGCCATGTCCTGCTCAGTGCAGGAGAATATCTAGAGAAATGTGCTACTCTGATCTCTGCTGTAAACTGGTGATTTGCTTCTGATGGATCTCTGCTACAGAGTAGTGATTTGCTTCTAACCCAGAACCTATTACCTTGTCTACTGAAACTTCGCTCATGTACATGCGTCATGGCTGAGCCCTGCAGGGTATTGCATTCCCATCCCAGGGAAGTGAGACTCTTCTCAATGAATGACTTGTTCAAGAACACCCATTTCAGAAACATCCTTCTTTTCCAAACCCTCTTTGTCTTGCCAACTCATGTTACTTTCTCCTACCTCTTTGTAATGTATTAAATTATTATATCCCACTATGCCAAATTGATACCCTTACAGCTACTCTGTAGGGCACTGGAATTTGAACGTCTCCCAAAGTTCATAGTTGAAATATAATCCCTAAGTTATATGCTTAGTCTACTTAAATGAAGGGTGCTTAGGATTGAATAGGGACACAAGGTCATGAGACTATTAGTGACCTTATAAAAAGTCAAGTCCTGGTCTTGCACAATAACTGTCTTACCATGCTGTATTCTTCAGAAACACAAGCTAAACATCACTCCATTCTTTGTAAAGTTACCAGGTCTCAAGTTTTGTTAGAGAAACAAAAGCACTAAACTGAGGAAGTAGTTATGTTTAAATTGAATCATAAGAATCAGAGTACCAGATCCTAATTCTACACTACTGTGTCCTTGTAAGTGTGTATGTGGGGGGTGTGGGGGGGGTGTGGGTGTGGATGAGAGAGAGAGACAGAGGGTGAGAGAGAGGGAGAGGGAGAGAGGATGAGATAAAGAGATGAGAGGGAGAGAGAGAATTAGACAAAGAGAGAGAGAAAGAGAGAGGGGAAGGGAGGGAGGGAGGAGGATGAGTTATCTGTTTCTTCACTAAGACATAATGAGAAGGCAATTCAAGCCAGTATGAAGGCTTTCACTGGCAAATGCATTTAATAATCTCCTTATGTTGGACTTTTTAGACTCCAATACTATGAAATGATAAGCCATTTTATTCAAGCTGTTTTGTTTAAGGTACTTTATTAAGGCAGCCTTCAGGTACTATCATCCCCTCTCAAAAGTCTAACTTTAATTTGCCACTGGCTGTCAATGGACACTTTAGCTACTGCACATGCCATGTGACTGGGAAGACAGATATGGACAGTGGTCAAGCTGAGGTGCACAGTAAGCAGTTGGGTGCATGCTCTCCAATTGCAGGACCAGTACGCTGTACCTCTTTTGAGTCACAGAGCAGTTTAGCCTGCCTAGAAACAGTATTAGGAATACCTAACAGGTTCTATCTTTCTACAGACAAAAACTGATGGCTTTCCTTTCGTCTGACTTGAGACTCCTGTGCTGCTGGGTCTGAAATCTTCTCATTCCAAGAGAACACACCTGGCCCTTTCCTTCACTCTTTCTAGTGTGAAGGTTCAATGCTAGGTGCTTTCTTTTGTCACTCTCCTGGACAGGCAAGTTAGTCAGATTTAAGCATAAACACACTGGCCTGCTGTGACATTCAGGTTCATTTAATGCCATAAGCCTTTGTTGAATGGGGTCAAAGTAATAATATCCAATTCTGACTTACGAGTCACTGTACTGAGTGAGTATTCAGAGCCCAAGGAGACCAGCTGGTACAGGAGATAGGTAGTAATACACACCACCACTGTTTGGGTGTGTCTTTTGATTCCTTTCCCCTGCCTGCTAATAAATATATCCAAAAGTGAACGCAGTACCCTCATAGTGATAGTTGGATTTTTTTGGTAGTTTTTTTTTTTTTATCCTCCTGTCTTGTATAAGATACCCAATGGCCTGTTTTGGAACTCTCTTAAAGTAATACAGAGTTTACTTATCACATGTTTTTGAGGACAAAGAAAAAAATATTTTGTTTTGTCAACTTCTTTGATCTCACTCCCTGAATTGTTCCTGAACTTGACCTCCAGATCCCAGCCAGCAAGAATTATTATGGTAGCTTTGGCTGGGTTGTTTGATTGTTTGTTTTTTCTTTTTTGTTTTGGGTGTGTTTTGGTTTGTTTTCCGCAAGATGATAAAATAATCAAGCTCATTCTTAAATAAATTTTTGCTTTAATGTATTTGTTTTATGTATGTGAGTATTGTGCTCACATGTACGTCTCTGCACAATGTGCGTGCAGTAGCCATGGAAGCTAGAAAAGGGCATTGCATACCCTGTGACTGAAATCACAGATGGCTGTTAGCTGACTTGTGTGTGTTGGGAACTAATCTTTTGCAAGAACAGCCAGGGCCCATTCACCAAACTACTGCTCCAGGCCTTCATGTTCTTTCTTGTTTGGTACAATTTGATCTCCAATGGCATAAGATCTATGTTCAAGTATTTCCTGTACTTTGATCCTGACTTAGAAAGCTAAAAGTAAAATGTATCTGTCTTTGTTCATGTTAAGCATCTTTAAAATTAGGACTATATACAGACCTTATTCCATTCTCTGGGTACACTGACCTTTAGAGTAAGATGAATAGTGCTTGGCTCTGAAGTTAAAGAACTATGTATGGCATATTGTATAGCTTCCTCAAATTGTCTGAGTTAGAGTTTTACAACTAGACAATGGCAGCTGATTCATTTTTCTTAGAATTTTATGTGAGGATGAAATCAAACTATTCCACATATCTGGTATATACTAATACCAAACTAAGTACCAGTTAGTACTACGTACTATACACATGTCAACTGACTCATCCCTGTCTTAGTACTCTCACACCTCTTCTTTGTTCCTAACTATAGGTCTTAAAAGCTCTTCAGTTTTTTCAAAATTTTGCATAGAGAATGTCCATACTTCCAAGAAAGTGTGGGGTGGCTTGTAGAAACTTGGTGCATGATTACCTCTTATGCTTTGAAGATAGTATTATGGGTGTATTTTGTTTTATCTTTGGTCTTCACTTAAGTAAAGAGATTTGATTCTTACCATCAAATGTAGGTTTTGTAGACAAATCAATTTTAGTCCAAAAATAATATTCCTTAGTATGTGTTTATTTTTATACCAGTGTGTTCTTTGAATAGACCCTTTGAAATACATTAAACAACCAGAAACTCCCATTGATTGTCCCTTGAAATTGCCAGCATTTGGAAATGCATTCAGTGGGCACCACTTCCTCTTGCTCTTAAGTTCTGCAAGAATTCTTTCATTCTATTAAGAAAAATACATTTTATTGAATTATTTTCTTGAAAGTGTCTTTTTCAAGATGTCAGACATGTCTAAGAATCTTTATGTCTTATTTTCAATCTTTAGTTCATTTCTTGATGTGCCTTCAGACATGACAGATCTGATGGCAATGAGTATAGAGATATGAGGTACCACCTGTGCAGCTCTTCTCTCTAAATGAAAACATTTTCTCCAAGGGATGGGTCAAGACTCAGAAAGCTCACAAATCGTGGAAGACTTTCTAAGACATTTTTAAAGGTAGTATAAACAACAAGCAATTATTGGGAGAGAGAAAAGGAGATGCTTTAGTGAAGTTGCTTGCATGTTCTTCAGACAATTTGAATGGTGGATGCAGCTTTGATGAGTCATTACTCATAGAGGGATAGGTTGTCGATGACCCATCTGCCATTACATAGATGCTCCTGTTAGTAAACCAAATGCACTTACTGGTTTGTTTCACCAAACTGCATTTGGGTGGGACGTTGACTGACATAAATATTTTTACTTCTTTCTCTCCAAAGAATGCAACATCATGATTTCATAATACTATTAAGTTTCAGGATCTTCTGGGTCCCAGGACTAGATAATTAAGTTACATGATAATGTGGTACCCAGGATGTGATGGAGTGATGTGTTGTTATTGCCAATAGTACGTTTCCTGAACAACAAGCTCCTAGTAGTGGCTTGTTGTCATGGCAGAATATGACATTTCATAATTCCTTTTTAAAATGTGCTTCTTACTGAAACACCAAGAAAAATGGAAATGGAAAATTGATTTTTAGCTTTCTGAGGATATAAGGGAAAAGCTGTCTCTTTGTCTTTCTGACTTTTTGACTCCAGAGTTGACCCAAGAACATCATTTTTAGAAAAAGACAGGTCTTTACATTAGAGCTGGTTTTGCTCTGGACAGGAGGCTGGTCAGGATCCTCAGCATGACTCAGCGGAAATCTTGGGGACTCTGGTTCCGTCATGTGGCAAGCATTACAAGTCAGCTATTTAACTTGATTTTGTTATAGGCTATGTTATTCACAAACTCACATTACAGTGTAATCTTCATTGTGATATTGTGATGGGATGGGGGGGGGGAGCTCCCATCCCAAGTAATTAGCACATGAGAAAGGAGATTCGAATTCTTAGGAGAGGGGCTTCAGTGTGTTACCTAATCCTTCTGGCTGTGGGAGGACATGCTAAGAAGATGGTGGTATATATACTAGAAAAGAGACAGCAAATATGCTGTGCCTCGAACATCCTATCCTCCAGACTGGGCAAAAGGTCATTGCTGCTCTAGGCATCCAGTCTATAGTATAAAATGTTATTGGAGAAACCCAATTGCAAAGTAACTTGTGCATTCTCATTAGGGTATAGAAGTACCATGTAGAGACATGATATGTAAAGTGAGTGACATACAACAAGCCTCACTAACTCTGCTTATTACTATTGAGACACCTAACACTAAGTGTGCTTCTTTACCTTACAATTGCTCCAGATTTTACAGAGTTCATAAACTACCATCCTAGGCCAGGCTTGTCTTATTACCTCCACGTTGCTTTACAATTCTATTGTTTTGTTTTGTTTTTAATTTTCTTTCATTTTTATTAAACTAATAAAATTTATTTCAAAATATACAACTCAGTATTGACATTTTTAGTCATCAAATTAATTTATAATAGCTAAATGCCTCTTCAGTATACATGATCTCTTCTGAAGCTAAATGTAATATGCACTCAACCAGTTTTTAAAAACTATTAGAAACATTGAACATGATAGAAGTAGAAAAAAATCTCTTATGAACTCCTCTATTAAAGGAAATTGTGACAAGTTCCTGATTAGACAGAAACTCCCATCTCCAAGGGAGAAAATGCAGCATAACTGTGACTTCATGGAATAAATTGGGTACTGTTCCTTCTGTTTCTATTTTGTAGAATACTTTGAAAAGTATTGGTATTAGGTCTTTGTTGAAGGTCTAATAGAATTCTGAACTAAACCCATCTGCTCCTGGGCTTTTGTTGGTTGGGAGACTTTTAATGATTGCTTCTATTTCTTTAGGGGTTATGAGACTGTTTAGATGGTTTATCTGTTCTTCATTCAACTTTGGTATTTGGTATTTGTCTAGGAAATTGTCCATTTCATCCAGATTTTCCAGTTTTGTTATCTATAGTCTTTTTGTAGTAGGATCTAATGATTTTTTGAATTTCCATAGTTTCTGTTATTATATCTCCCTTTTCATTTCTGATTTTATTAATTTGGATACTGTTTCTGTGCCCTCTGGTTAGTCTGGCTAAGAGTTTACCTATCTTGTTGATTTTCTCAGAGAACCAGCTCCTGGTTTTGTTGATTCTTTGTATAGATGTTTTTGTTTCTACTTGGTTGATTTCAGCCCTGATTTTGATGATTTCCTGCCATCTTCTCTTAGATGTATTTGCTTCTTTTGGTCCTAGAGCTTTCAGGTGTACTATTAAGCTGCTAGTGTATGCTCTCTCCAGTATCTTTTTGGAGGCACTCAGTTTTCCTCGTAGCACTGTTTTCATTGTATTCCATAGGTTTGGATATGTTGCACCTTCATTTTCATTAAATTCTAAAGTGTTTAATTTCTTTCTTTCTTTCTCTCTTTCTTTCTTTCTTTCTTTCTTTCTCTCTCTCTCTCTTTCTTCCTTCCTTCCTTCCTTCCTTCCTTCCTTTCTTTCTTTCTTTCTTTCTTTCTTTCTTTCTTTCTTTCTTTCTTTCTTTCTTTCTTTCTTTCTTTCTTTCTTTCTTTCTTTCTTCCTTCCTTCCTTCCTTCCTTCCTTCCTTCCTTCCTTCCTTCCTTCCTTCCTTCCTTCACCAGGTTATCACTGACTAGGATATTTTTCAGCTTCCATGTGTAAATGGGCTTTCTGTTGTTTTTGTTGCTATTGAAGACCAGCCTTAGTCTGTGGTGATGTGGGTGCATGGGATTACTTCAATCTTCTTGTATCAGTTGAGGCCTCTTTTGTGACTGATTAAGTGCTCAATTTTAGAGAAGATACCATGAAGTGCTGAGAAGAGGGTATATTTTTTGTTGTTTTTTTTAGGATGAAATGTTCTACAGATATCCGTTAAATCATAATGGCTTATAATTTCTGTTAGTTTTAAAGTGTCTATGTTTAGTTTGCATTCCGAAGATCTGTCCACTGATGAGAGTAGGGTGTTTAACTCTCCCAATATTATTGTGTGAGGTAATGTGTGCTTTGAGTTTTAGAAAAGTTTCTCTTATGAATGTGGGTGCCCTTGAATTTGGAGCATAGATGTTTAGAACTGAGAGTTCTTCTTGTTAGATTTTTTCCTTTGATGAGTATGAAGTGTCCTTCCTTATCCTTTTTGATAACTTTTGGTTGAAAGTGGATTTTATCTGATATTAGAATGGAACTCTAGTCTCTTTCTTGTAACCATTTTCTTGGAAAACTGTTTTATAGCCTTTTACTCTGAGTTAGTATCTGTCTTTGACACTGAGGTAAGTTTCCTGTATGCAGGATCCTGGGTCCTGTTTACATTTTCAGTCTGTTAGTCTATGTCTTTTTATTGGGGAATTGATTCCATTGATGTTAAGAAATATTAAGGAATAGTGATTGCTGCTTCCTGTTATTTTTTATGTTATTTATATGTTTGTGTGGTTATATTTTTTGTGTTTGTTGAAAGAGGATTACTTTCTTGCTTTTTCTAGTTTCCTTCTTTGTGTTGGTGTTTTCCAGCTATTATTTTTTGTAGGGCTAGATTTGTGGAAAGATACTGTGTGAATTTGGTTTGTGATGGAATATTTCATTTTCTTTATCTATGGAAATTTAGATTTTGGCTGGGTATAGTAATCTGGGCTGGCATTTGTGTTCTCTGAGGGTCTGTATGAGATCTGCACAGGATATTCTAGCTTTCATAGTCTCTGGTGTAATTTGGATATTTCTCCCTTTATATGCTATTTGACCTTTTCCCCTTACTTCTTTTAATATTCTTTCTGTTTTGTGCATTTGGTGTTTTAACTATTATGTTATGGGAGGAATTTCTTTTCTGCTCTAATGTATTTGGAGTTCTATAGACTTCTTGTATGTTAATGAGCATCTCTTTCTTTAGGTTAGGGAAGTTTTCTTCTAAAATTTTGAAGATATTTACTGGCCTTTTAAATTGGGAATCTCCATTTTCTCGTATACCTATTATTACATTTGTTCTTCTCATTCTGTCCTGGATTTCCTGGATGTTTTAGATTGGGAGCTTTTTGCATTTTGCATTTCCTTTAACTACAAGTTGTGCCAGTGTTTTCTGGGCTATCTTCTGAATCTGAGATTCTCTCTTCTATCTCTTGTACTGTGTTTGCAATGCTTGCATCTATGACTCCTGACCTCTTTCCTAGGTTTTCCATCTCCTGGGTTGTCTCCCTTTGTGATTTCTTTGTTGTTTCTATTTTCATTTTTAGATCCTGGATGGTTTTGCTCAATCCCTTCACCTTTTTGGTTGTGTTTTCCTGTAATTCTTTAAGGAATTTTTGTGTTTCTTTTTTAGGGACTTCTACATGTTTACCTGTGTTCTTCCGTATTGTATTTCTTTAAGGGAGTTATTTGTGTCCTTCTTAAAGTTCTCTATCATCATCGTGCTATGTGATTTTAAATCAGTCTGCTTTTCTTGTTTGTTGGGATATCCAGGGCTCACTCTGAAGGGAGAACTGGGTTCTGATGATGCCAAGTAGCCTTGGTTTCTGTTGCTTATGTTCTTGCCCTTGCTTTTTGACATCTGGTTATCTCTGGTGTTAGCTAGTCTTGCAGTCTCTGACTGTGGCTTGTCCCTCTTGGAAGCCTCAGTGTCAGTACTCCTGGGAGACAAGTTCTCTGTGGGAGGAAGTGTATGGAGAGCTATCGTCCAGAGTCAGCTGTGGGGTGCAGATAGAAACTAGAGGGATCTTGTCCCAAGTTGTTCTTTGGTTCCTGGGTCCTGATGGCTCTGGAAGGGCCCCTCTTTTGCCAGGAGTTTGAGCAGAAGTAGTGGTCTTACCTTTGCTCATGGGTGTGTCTGCACTCCTGGGAGACCAGCTCTCTCCAGATGGTATTTGGGTATGGAGCACTGTGGCACAGGATCAGCTTTAGGTGCAGACAGAAACTGGAACCTTTAGAACTCTATTTCATCTGCAACTTAATTCATTTACTTCCAGGTGGGAAATCGATCTTTAGGATTGTTTGAAGAATGGCACAAGCTTATACTAAGTATTTAATACAGTGACGAAAATATTTCAAAAAGTATGTAAAGCTAAGGAAATACACCTAAAAGTTGTAAAACAACAGTGTGTTGGGTTTGCTCGTTTAAGGGTGCCATATCTGTGCAGGCAACTATTTACTTCAGTCAGTAGCATTGTGCTTTGCTCTTAGTCTTACTTTTTTTTTTTTTGTCTTTTTTTTTTATTTGATATAATTTATTTACATTTCAAATGATTTCCCCTTTTCTAGCCCCCCCCCACTCCCCGAAAGTCCCGTAAGCCCCCTTCTCTTCCCCTGTCCTCCCTCCCACCCCTTCCCAGTTCCCCGTTCTGGTTTTGCCAAATACTGTTTCACTGAGTCTTTCCAGAACCAGGGACCACTCCTGCTTTCTTCTTGTATCTCATTTGATGTATGGATTATGTTTTGGGTATTCCAGTTTTCTAGGTTAATAACCACTTATTAGTGAGTGCATACCATGATTCACCTTTTGAGTCTGGGTTACCTCACTTAGTATGATGTTCTCTAGCTCCATCCATTTGCCTAAGAATTTCATGAATTCATTGTTTCTAATGGCTGAATAGTACTCCATTGTGTAGATATACCACATTTTTTGTATCCACTCTTCTGTTGAGGGATACCTGGGTTCTTTCCAGCATCTGGCAATTATAAATAGGGCTGCTATGAACATAGTAGAGCATGTATCCTTATTACATGGTGGGGAATCCTCTGGGTATATGCCCAGGAGTGGTATAGCAGGATCTTCTGGAAGTGAGGTGCCCAGTTTTCGGAGGAACCGCCAGACTGCTTTCCAGAGTGGTTGTACCAATTTGCAACCCCACCAGCAGTGGAGGAGTGTTCCTCTTTCTCCGCACCCTCTCCAACACCTGCTGTCTCCTGAATTTTTAATCTTAGCCATTCTGACTGGTGTAAGATGAAATCTTAGGGTTGTTTTGATTTGCATTTCCCTAATGACTAATGAAGTTGAGCATTTTTTAAGATGCTTCTCCGCCATCCGAAGTTCTTCAGGTGAGAATTCTTTGTTTAACTCTGTACCCCATTTTTTAATAGGGTTGTTCGGTTTTCTGGAGTCTAACTTCTTGAGTTCTTTATATATATTGGATATTAGCCCTCTATCTAATGTAGGATTGGTGAAGATCTTTTCCCAATTTGTTGGTTGCCGATCTGTCCTCTTGATGGTGTCCTTTGCCTTACAGAAACTCTGTAACCTTATGAGGTCCCATTTATCAATTCTTGCTCTTAGAGCATACGCTATTGGTGTTCTGTTCAGAAACTTTCTCCCTGTACCGATGTCCTCAAGGGTCTTCCCCAGTTTCTTTTCTATTAGCTTCAGAGTGTCTGGCTTTATGTGGAGGTCCTTGATCCATTTGGATTTGAGCTTAGTACAAGGAGTTAGTCTTACTTTTTTACAAGCTATTGCTTAGAGAAGCAGGGCCTATCTTCTTCTAAGCATGATATAAAAAGATATCTTTTAATGGTTTTCAATTTTCTTATTTTGAAAATAGATTTTTCATGCTCTATATTCTGATTATGGTTTCCCCTTCACCAACTCTCCAAGATCATCCCTACATCTTTTCCCATCTGAATCCATACCTCTTCTGTCTCTCCTTAGAAAACAAAAACGGATCTAAATAACGGTAATAAAATAAGCAGAATAGGACAAAACACAAAATAAAACAAACAGAAGAAAAAGCAAGAAAAACACACATAAACACAGACACACAAGTTTTTACACACAGGAATCTCAGAAACAAAACCCAGACGTCATACTATAAAAAATGGTCCCATAAGTTTAAAAAAAAAATGTTCTGATAAAGCATATGAACCCCAAATCCTCTGAAGATGACACTGAGTTCATTTTGTTTTAGCTGTCTGCTGCTGGGCTCCCTTAAATGAGAGTTATATCCCACATCTGTAAGACTGCTGGAGAGCACTGATATTTTTCATTAGCGAGTGGTACTCAATTAATAATAGCTTCTGTTTTAGGGATAGGGTCATGTATCTGCTCCTCTCAGTGTTCTTTGAAGACCTTTACAGTCTCTAGAGGTGTTGCCACAGTCTCTGAGTTCATCAGTCTGTGAGTCTCTGTCAGTCCTATTGTGTTTAGAAGGTCTTGTTGTCCTCCATTCTCTCTGACTCTTAAAAGCTTCCTGCCTCTTCTTCCACAAAGTTCTCTGAGCCCCTAGGGGAGGCATTTGATCAAGACATCCCAGTGCTGATGATTTATCAGTACATGTATATTTGCGTATAGATGATCTTCGAGGCCAGAAGAGGGCATCTGAACCCCTGGAACTGGAGTTACAGGCAAGAGTGAATGGTCCCTTGTGGGTGCTGGATTCTGAACTTAGGGTTCCCAAAGAGCAATAAGCTCTCTTAAATGCCTAGCCATCTCTATCTCTCCAGCCCTTCTGTATTGGAAAGGAGGAGAGATTTACCTTTAAGCAAACTTAAGTTACACTGCAACTTCGGTTTTTGCTGTTCTCTTATTGAAAGTAAAAATTCATTTAAGGACACTAAATACATTTCAGGTGCAAACGTGAAGGCCTGTTAAGTAAATATTCATAAGTGCAATTTACTAAATGGAAATCTGTATTAAGTGAATATGCATGAGACAAAACCTCATTGGATAGGTACAGAATTTAACTGAGTCATAAAATTCATTAACCAGTGAACACACTCATCCATTAACAAATTAATCATCTCTCTCTACCTTGGTAATGAATTCTTGGCTGCATGGCCTATTAGACTGATCTCTTCTCGCTGAATACTATTAATGTAGCAACCCTGAATGTGGAGAGAATAAAGCTGATAGCATTTTTTTCTTTTACTGAAAATAAATTTTTTCTGATATAATATATCCTGAATATAGTTTCCCTTTCCCCTACTCCTCTCAGATCCTCTCCATGTCCTTGTCTTATACAGATCTTCTTGTTTCTGTCTCTCTTTAGAAAAGAAACAAGCTTCTGTGGGATAATAATATATTATATTATAATATAATTAATGCAATATAACATATAAGATAAAAATAATAAAACTAGAACTAACATTTGGACAAAACAAAGTAACAGAAGGAAAAAAGCCCAACAGAAAGCCCAAGAAACAAAGAAACAAAGTAGTTCACATATTTAGGGATCCCATAAAAACACTAAATTGGAAGCCATAATATATACAAGTGTAAAAAAATAGAGAAGAAAAGAATGTATAAATAAACTAAAAATAGAAATAAGATAAAGCTTTAAAAAATGAAAACAATACAAAGGACTCTGACACACACTTGTAAGACAACAAACCTCCAAAGATACCTAGATACCTTTAAGTTCATTTACTATTGGCATCTATTGCTAAGCATGCATCCTACTCTCAAGAGTAATTTGTGTCCTCAGTGAGACTTCCTTTGAGAACACTAAATTTTTATTTGCAAGGGGTTATGAATTGGAACTTGCTCCTGGGTTAGTGATGGGGGCATGTGTGTACTCTTTCAGCTCTTCAACCACAACTGGTACAGATCCGCACAGGCCCTATACATGCTGCCTCTGTCTTTGTGTGCATCCCATGTGTGCATCAATCAGGTTGATTTCCCAGGTCTTGGTTTTTGGTGTGCTCCATGTCCTGAGGCTCTTATGCTCTTTCTGCCTCCTCTGTTATGGGGCTCCCTGAGCTCTAAGGGGAGTATGAAGAAGCAGTCCCATTTAGGGCTGAATGTTTAAAGGACTGTAACTCTCTATGTATTACCTGCTTATGAATCTGCATTTGTTCCATTCCTCTCTAGGAAGAAGCTTCTCTGATGGGCAAGGCACTGACCTATGAAAACAGCAGAATGTCACTAGAAGTCATTTTATTGCTACAGTCTTTGAACAGAATGGAAGTATTTGGTTTTTACCATAGTTCCCTGGGCTATGTCTCAGATTCCTGATCACTCCAGCATTGATGGTATGGGTTCCATCTCATGGAGTGGGCCTTATGTCAAAGCAGATACTGGTTAGTTGCTCTCACAAACTGCCAACATTACCCTAGCATAGTGTGTAGATCAATCAAAGGACTTGTGACTGGGCTTTTTAATATTTTCCCTTTTTAGGAGCACATAGAGTACCTTCTTGTACCAAAGACACTAGAATGTAGAGGTAAAGGTTCTGGTAGGCACCAGCTGGACTTCTCTCTGTTCAATGAGTCATGTACATACTGTCTTCACCAATAGGGCTTTGCCATCAGTTTGTAGAGAACAACCTATTTCTTGGAAGCATCCCAGGTTGTTAGGGTTTTCTAATGGGACCCTTTTGGCCAACAACTCAATTAGATATAACCCATTTTTGGTACTAGAAGCTTCATTTGGTGACCAGACATGGGTAGTTTGGTGTCTCTCTCCCCCATTATTTGGTGATTTGATTAGATCTCCTTCATATATGTATGTGTTCAATGAAGCTTCTACTTAATTAGGTTCCCATACTACCACTCAAATGGCCCTTAATTTCAGCTGTCCCTCCCATATTCTCTCAATTGTCTCCCTCTACCTTTTCCCTGCTCACTTAGTCCTCCTACTCCAGCCAGCCCCTGCCCCTTTCCATATATCTCTAACTATTTATCGTATAGCCCTTTCTTAGTGAGATCTATCTCTTCTCATAGTTACCTACTCTCTATATAACCTCTGTGATTCTATGCATCATAACTTGGTTATCAATGACATTACAGCTAATAATACCTACATATGAACAAATACATATTTGTCTTTTGTGATGTGTATTATCTCACTTCAGGATGACATTTCCTAGTTTCATACCTTTATCTATGGTTTTCATAATTTCATCTTTTTACAAATGAGTAATATTCAATTGTGTACATGTACCACATTTTCTTTATCCATTCTTCTATTGAGGGACATCCAGGTTGTGTCCAAATTCTGGTTATTATAAATATAGCTGCAATGAACCTGACTAAGAATGCTGTTGATAGGATAAAGCATCCTTCAGGTGTATGCCTAAGAGAGCTACAGCTGGATTTTGAAGTAGACCATCCCATCTTCCTGAGGAACCATCAGACTGTTTTCCCTGGTAGCTGTACTACTTTACCCCCCACCATACACACACACACACACACACACACACACACACACACAAATCATGATGAGATTTCACCTTGTTCCACATTCTTACCAGCATGGATGTTACCCATTTTATTGATCTTAGTTATTCTGACAGGGATGAGGTGAAATATTAGTTGTTTTGATTTGAGCTCTCTGATGAATAATAATGTCCATTGCTTAAAGCATGTCTAAGCAATTTGAGTTTACTCTTTTGAAAATTCTGTTTATACCTGTACCTCATTTTCAAATGGCTAATTTTTCTTCATATCTATTTTTATTTTGTTTTTACTTCTTTATATATTTTGGATGTTAGCCTTCTAGCTGATGTGTAGCTAGTAAAAATCATTGCCCGCTGGGCGGTGGTGGTGCACGCCTGTAATCCCAGCACTCTGGGGGACAGAGGCAGGTGGATTTCTGAGTTCGAGGCCAGCCTGGTCTACAGAGTGAGTTCCAGGACAGCCAGGGCTATATTGCCCATTCTATAGGCTGCCAGTTTGTTGAATGATGGTGTCCTTTGCCTGACCATAGCTTTCCAGTTTCATAAGGTCCCATTTATTAGCTCTTGATCTTAGTGCCTGTGCTCATGGTGTTCTGATCAGAAAGTCTTTTCTTATGAAAATTAATTCAAAGTTATTCCTCACTTTCTCATCTATAAGGCTCAGTGTGTATAGTATTATTGTGGGGTCTTTGATCCATTTGAAGTTGAGTTTGTGCAGTTTAATAAGTATAGATATAGTTGCATTTTTCAACATGTAGCCATCTAGTTTGGCCAGCTATATTGTTGAAGATACTCTTTTTTTTCCAACGAGTATTTCTAAACCTTTATTTAAAAAAAATCAGTTGTCCATAGGTATAGGGACTTATATCTGGATCTCCAATTTTACTACATTGCTCAACATGTCTGTTTTTATGCCAATAGCATGTTGTTTTTTATTTACTATAGCTCTGTATTTGAGTTTGAGTTCAGGAATGGTGATTCCTCCAGCAATTCTTTTTATTTTCAGTATTACCTTTGATATCCTGGATTTGTTGTGTTTCTTTATGAAACTTGAAATTTTCCTTTCAAGAAATATGAAGAATTATATTGAAATTTTGATGGAGATTACATTGAATCTTTAGATTGCATTTGATAGGAGAGGCGCTTTACTTTACTATTAGTCCTACTTACCCTTGAGCATCTGAGAAGTTCTGATCTCATATTTTCTTCAAAGTCTTTTTTTTTCTTTTTTGGTTTTTCAAGACAGGGCTTCTCTGTGTAGCCCTGGCTGTCCTGGAACTCACTCTGTAGACCAGAGTGGCCTCTGTCTCAGTGTTCTGTGGCCTTGAACTCAGAAATCTGCCTGCCTCTTTTTCTTCAACGTCTTAAAGTTTTTATCATATAAGTCTTTATTAGCTTTAGAGTTACACCTAAGATATTTTTGAAGCTATTGTAAAAAGTACTGCTTCCCTGTTTTTTTCAATCCCTTTATTATTTTATATAGAAAGATAACTGAAATTTGTGAGTTAATTTTGTACCAAGCTACTTTGAGGAAAGTGTTTATTAGTTGTATGAGTTCTCTGGTGGAATTTTTATGGTGGCTTATTTATACTGACTCTTTGACTTTTTTTTTCCAAATTGCACATCCTTCAGTTAGCACATTGCTCTACCTAAAACTTCACTTAGTATATTGAATAGATATGTAGAGAATGGACAACCTTGTCTTGTTCATGACAGTCTGTGAATTCAGAAAACACTTCCCAGAAGATTGTACCTCAGTGATACTGGTCTCTTCTTAATTACCAGTAATTTCTTAGCTCCAACTAATCAGTGTCAATTTTCCCAATAGTCCCTTCTATTCTTGACTCTTAAAATCAGAGCCCTGTGGCCAAAGCTTCCAAGTTCTGCTGCTTACTGGAGCTGCAATATTCCCTCCCCTTATTCTATTACCAGCTTTCTGTTTTCCAACTCCCTCACTGCCTAAAATTGGCTGTTCTGGAACTTGCTCTTTAGATTGACCTTGAATTCAGGGATCTGCATTGCTTTGTCTCCTGAGATTAAAAGTGTGCACCACAACGCCTAGACCTAAATTTTGTTGGGTAGTATCTTGCCCCAAATCTCGCTCTCTTAATCTGTTATCTCCTGGAACATTGGATTCAGCTCTGTTCCACTTCCTGGTGCCCCTTTAATACTTGAACCACATATTTTGTATTTTTCCTTCCCCAGCTTGTTCCCTTTTATTAAACTCCTCTTCATAAGAGTGAACTTGGATAACCAAGAACAGAATTTATACCAGGCTGTTTTGGGACTTCCTTTTTCAAAGCAATTAATTTAAATATCTTCACCTTAGCCTCTGGACAGACTCTGGACAATGGCAAAAAGCCATTCTTCATCAAAATACTACAGAAAGAGTGTCTAGGCCCTCTAGGCCACACACTGAAATTTTTCTCCACTGAAATCTTTTGGGCCAGGTCTGCACAGTTCAAACCCCTCTCAGCAATAAAGTCTTCCATATTCCTACTAGGATGGCCCATTAAGCCCTACTTAAAGCATTCCATTGCCTTCCAAATCTAAAGTCCCCAAATCCATATTCAAAAGCTTGGTCAAGCCTATCCCAGCTGCTAGCAGAATACTTGCTTCCAGGCAGTTAGGACAAAGGAATTAAAGCCTACACCCACAGCCACACCTACTCCCACAAGGCTATACCTCATAATAGTGCCACTCCTTGGGCCAAGTGTATACAAACCATCACAATAACTGTAGTAGAATTTCTTTGAGTACCTCTCCATTTAAGTTGATCTTGGCTATGGGTCTACTATAAACCGTCTTTATTATGTTTAGATATTTCCTTTATACCTCTAATCTCTCCAAGACCTTTATCATGAAGGGGTGTTAGCTTTTACCACAGGTCTTTTCTGCATCTAAAGATGAGATGTCAGTTTTTAAATTCTAGTTTGTTTATATGGAGGATTTCATATTGATTCATATTTTTCATTTTGTTTTTGTATGTTTAATCATTCTTACATATCTGAGATGAATTGGGATGTAGCATACTTTGGTCTTTATAATGTGTTGTTAGATTTGATTTACAAGTATTTTATTTAGTATTTTTGCATCTATATAAATAAGAGAAATAGGTCTGTAATTTTTTTTTTGAGTCCTCATGTGGTTTGGCCATCAGAGAGCCTATAGATTCATAAAATGAACTGGGAAATGTTCCTTCTGTTTCTATTTTGAGGAATAATTTTAGGAGTATTGGCATTAACTCTTCTTTGAAAGTTTGGTAGAACTTTCTGTTAAAATCACCTGTTCCTAGGGTTTCTGCTTTTTGTTTTTTATTTTTGTTTTTTTTTTGTTGTTGTTGTTGTTGTTGTTTTAGTTTTGTTTTGGTGGGAAAGCTTTTAATCATGCTTCTATTTCACTAGGGATAATGCCACTATTTAAATTGCTTTTCTGATCTTGATTTAGCTTGTAAGTGGCCTGTAGGAAGAAAATTACCAATTTCTTTTAGCTTTTCCAAATTTTTGGAGTACAGGTTTTTAAAGGATGACCTTATGGTTTTCTGTCTTTCCTCAGTATCTGTTGCTATGTCACCCTTTTCTTTTTTAATTTATTTAATTTAAATATTCTCTTTTCATTTTGGTGAACTTGGATCAGGGTTTGTCAATTAAACTGATGTTTCTCAAAAAAACAACTCTTTGTTTTAGTGAGTCTTTGAATTGCTTCTTAATTTGTTTGTTTCTATTACATTGTTTTCAAGCCTGAGTTTAATTATTTCTTGCCTTCTAATCCATTTGGATATGATTTCTTCTTTTTGTTCAGTCACTTTCAGGTGTGTGGTTAAAGTAATGGTATAAAATCACTCCACCATCTTTGTATAGACACTTAATGCTATGAGCTTTACTCTTAAAGCTACCTTTATTGTGTCTCCTAAGATTGGGTGTGCTGTATTCATTTTCATTCAATTCAAGAAAACCTTTAATTTCTTTCTAATTTCTGTCTTGAATCCTTTTTCATTCAGTAGTAAATTGTTCAGTTTTCATGTGTTTGTAAGCTTTCTGTTGTTTATGTTTTTGTTGACCCAGTTTAAATCTATATTTAAAGAGATCAGATAGGATGCAAGGTCTTCTTTTTCAGTTTTCTTATATCTGTTGAGATTTTCTTTGTTTCTAATATGGTCAGTTTTGGAGAAAGTTCCTTGAGGTACTGGGAAAAAAAAGATATTCATTTTGTGTGAAGTGTTCTGCAAATATTTAATAGGATCATTTGGTTTATAACTTTAGCTAGATCCAGCATTTCTCTGTTTAGTTTGTATAGGAATGTCCTGTATATTAATTATTTAAAATCTTGGCCTGGGGTTTCTACCTGCCTTAGGTAATTGAGTTCTCAAATAAACACACACACACATACATACACACACACACAGCCTTTATATTTACAATAAGCTTTAAATAACACAAGAGCTAGGTAGCTGCCTATCCTTCATGCTATTAGAATCTACTTTCCTATCAATAATCCCTATTAATGACTTACTACTTACTATGTTTCATCTAAGCTAATCTTAACTCCAATTGGCCAGACCACATGGCCATGTTCTTATGGCTCAGCTAATCTATGGTGGCTTCTTCTTCCTCCTACATTTTTTTTCTTCTTCCTCTTCCCTGACTCCAAGCCCTTGAAACCTGAACCCTCCTTATGTCTCTTCTGCCCAGCTTTAGGCTGTTGGCATCTTTATTTACCAATCCCAACTAACTTGGGGCAGGGAGTCTTAGGACTCTATGTGAGGACTCTCTGAGGAAATCAGTTTTGGAGCTGCAAATTAGCATTAGGATACAAGCAGCATCAAGCCAACCCACTACTACTACAGTCTGTCTCTTGGTATGAGTAGAGTGTGTGAAGGTAAATATGTGATTTAAGCAGTAGTGGTGGGTTTTTATTTATTTTTTTTATGAACTTGGGTGTAACTGTGCTTGGTGCATAGAAGTTAAAAATTGCATGTTCTCTGAGTAGATTTTTCCTTTGACGGGTTTGAAGCATCCTTCCCTATCTCTTCTGATTAGTTTTGGTTTGAAGTCTATTTTGTCATATATAAAATTGGCTATACCAGCTTGTTTCTTAGGTAGGTTTGCTTAGAACATCTTTTCCTATCATTTTTCCCTAAGATAATATATATTCTTAAATTTGAGATATTTCTTTGATATAGTAGAAGGATGGATCCTGTTTTTGCATCTATTCTATTAGTCTATGTCTTTTTATTGGGAAATTGAAACTATTGATATTAAGAAATAATAACCAATATTTATTGATTCATGTTATTTTGTCGTTGCTGTTGTTATTGGTGGTAGTGGTGGTATGGTGTGTGTGTGTGTGTGTGTGTGTGTGTTTCTTCTTTTGAATTGCTGGTCTGAGATTATTTCTATGTTTCCTTGGGAATGGTTATTCTTTTTGTATTGAAGTTTTCTTACTAGCACCTTCTGTGCTGTTAGATTTATAGATACTTGTTCATAGATTTGTAGATAAATATTGGTTTAAATTTAGTTTCATCATGGGATGTCATATTTTCTTCATCTGTTGTAATTGAAAGTATTGCTGGGTATAGTAGCTGGTATCTGTGGATTTTTAAAGTTTGTAGAACATCTTCCAGCTTTTAAAGTCTCCATTGGGAAGTGAGCTGTTATTCTAATTGGCCTGCTTTTAGATATTTTTTGGTCTTTTTTCTTTCCTTTTTTTATTTGATATATTTTTATTTACATTTCAAATGATTTCCCCTTTCCTGGCCCCCCCACTCCCTGAAAGTCCCATAAGCCCTCTTCCCTCCCCTTGTCCCCCATCCACCCCTTCCCACTTCCTTTTTCTGGTATTGCCCTACACTACTGCACTGAGCCGTTCCAGAACCAGGGGCCACTCTTTCCTTCTTCTTGGAAATCATTTGATATGCGGATTATATCTCAGGCATTCCAAATGTCTAGGCTAATATCCGCTTATCAGTGAGTGCATACCATGACTGATCTTTTGAGACTGGGTTACCTCACTTAGTATGATGTTCTCCAGATCCATCCATTTGTCTAAGAATTTCAAGAATTCATTGTTTCTAATGGCTGAATAGTACTCCATTGTGTATATATACCACATTTTTTGTGTCCATTCCTCCGTTGAGGAATACCTGGGTTCTTTCTAGCTTCTTGCTATTATAAATAAGGCTGCTATGAACATAGTGGAACATGTATCCTTATTACATGCTGGGGAATCCTCTGGGTATATGCTCAGGAGTGATATAGCAGGATCCTCCGGAAGTGAAATGCCCAGTTTTCTGAGGAACCTCCAGACTGATTTCCAGAGTGGTTGTACCAACTTGCAACCTTTTTTCTTAAGATATTGGATAATTTTTCTTTATTCAGTTCTGATAATAATCTGCCAAGGGGAATTATTTTTTCTTGCCCATTCTATTTGGTGTTCTGCATCTTTATAGCACCTCAATATGCATCTCCTCCTTTAGGTTAGGGAATTTTCTTCTATGATTTTCTTGAAAATATTTTCTGTCTTAACATGGGTTCCTTATCTTTCCTGTATTTATATTGCTCTTAGATATAGTCTTTTAATGATATTTCCTAGATGTTCTGTGTCAGGAGGTATTGTTATTGTCATTTAACCTTCTTTTGACTGATATATCCATTTCTTCCATCTATCTTCCGTGTCTTCAGACTCTTCCTTCCATCTCTTATATTCTCTGTTAGTAAGGCTGGCCTTTCAGATTTCTGCTAGATTTCCTCAATTTTTTATTTCCAGATTTCCCTTAGTTTGCTGTTTGTTTATTGATTTCATTTTCACTTTAGGCCTTGGACTGTTTTAGTCTTTTCCTTCTACTATTTGTATTTTCATGGATTTCTTTAAAGGACTTATTTGTTTCCCTTTTAAGGACCTCTATTCATTTATTTTTGAATACTTTAGGTCTTCGTGTGTGTGTGTGTGTGTGTGTGTGTGTGTGTGTGTGCTTCCATTATACTGCTACACTCAGAGCCCACTCTAGTAACATTGCTGGGCTTTAGTTAAGACATGTGATTGATTGGTTTTATTCTGGCATCTAGGCATTTGGATTTGGGAGGTTTGTAATTCTAGGTGCTGGTATTTGCTTTTGCCTTTGTTGAGGGTCCTACATAGAAAAGTGTTCTTGCTTTCCTGGCTAGAATACTGGTAGATTTTTTTTATTTCACTTTTTAACATCCCTCATGATATACTGTGTTTTTAGTGAAAAACAATCTCTAAGACAATTGTTCAGTCTAGGAAAAACAGAAGGACTCTTTAATCACTTGTTAATGTCTTTTTCTGAGTCTTTAGCTTGTAGTGAATATGGAGATATTTGTTTTTCATAAGAATTCTAGGGGGAATAGCAATAATCATGACCCTACCTCACAGTTAAGAATTCCAAGATGCATTAGGGAGATTTGATGAACTAGAACAGGTTTATATATCACAAGTTACATTCAGAGCAGAGCCTGAACTTGGTTCAGGAATTTTCTATTTCAGAATTTGTTTTCTTTTCTTATACCCCAAATGGCAGCCACATCAATGTGGTAACTATCAATCCTGGTAGATATCACTCAAATTTAAAAGCAAATTCCTCCATAGGTATTTTTTTAGGTAATTCAATTGTTTCTAAACTCGTTACACAGATTGGTCTAGGTACTTTCAGAGATACAAAATATTTATAACTTCTACTGGCTCCTTTGAGTAGCTTGATATAAAATAACTCTCAAATTTTGAAATAAAAATTACTGTGGGTGGGATTAGGCTTGATCTCTTGCCCTTCACTCTCTCCCATTGAGGCTTTGAACTCTTAACACCCAGGACCTCTGAATACCACCTTGTTAGAGATAAATTGCTAAGAGACAAAAGTAGGCTTAAGCATAGGCTTTAGCATGGTCCATGGTCCAGTGTGACCAAGATACCTAAAATCATAGGGCACTTAAACACAGGGAGACATAAAGAATGAATAAAGCATTGAGATTAAGAGGGAAGAAACAACTCTCTTCTAGCCAGCCCCACCCTTTCCTTGACCTTTGACTTCTAGTCTGTAGAGCTGTGTAACTAATCTTTCATGTTATTTAAAATGCTGTGTTTGTTGTGCATCATCATAGCAACCTTAACAAACCAACAAAGAAAGTCTTGAGAATTTGTCCTGATCTGCCCAGTTCTGCTCTAATGCACTTTCATTTTCTGTGCTACAAACACCGTCTTCATCTTCAAATCAGGGTGTGTATGAGGGTGTTGTTCCTCCATCTGCCAGCTTCTGCCCACACTTCATTCATTTGGAGTAGGATCTTTCCAAATATACATAGAATCAATTCTACTTGCAAGAAGCACAGATTGGATAATGTAGGAGACTTTTAAGAAATTCAGGAAAAATCTACTGGCCTTGCCTAAGCCATACTTCAAATGTTGCTAAAGAGGCACTGTATGGGGTAGCTTTGTACATAAAAGCATTATGGACAAAAGACTCAGAGAACAATGGTGATCATGATCTTTGCCACTTTGCTTTTTATTTACTAATGATTCCCCATGACTCTTCTAAGAGGACAATGTAAAAAAAAGATAAAGATTTGTTTTAATTCCAAGTTGAAGTGGAAATTTCTGGGTGTTTTGGAAACACAGTTGTGTCATGTGATTTTTTTTGGAAACTGTCTTTTTAGAGGATGTTTTGCTGAAGCAGACATATAAAGGGCTGTTTTATTGAAGCAGACATGAGATAAGATGTTTTGCTGAGAACAAACACGTGGTGTTTTTCTAGAAGCTGTCTGGTGAAAGGGCATGTGAGGTTGTGCTGGAGCCTATACTTGAAAGGACATGTGCTATATGGAACAACTATAAGTCTGACCCAACAAACAGTGGACAAGATCATCACACTGTTTAACTTTGCTTTGCTTCTCTAATCTTTACAGAAGACTCTGTGGCATTGACTCTTTCCCTTGTTTGGTAATCATTCTCTGTTGTGACTTCTTACATAAAAAGGCAACAAAGAACTTCTAAGGATATTCCAGTGGTTTCTTGCAGCTTCCTCAGACTCAGGCCACTTGGTAGAGCCTCATGGTTTGTTCTGTATCAAACTGATGTTGCTGATTTGTGAATGCTGTTTGCAAGTGGATCAAGCTGCTGCTGCTGATTCTTATGAACTCAGCTGTTGATATCCTGACAATGAAGATTGGAATAGTCCCAAAGAATTATTTCTAAACATGTCCATTTCCCTCTTTGCTCTATTAACCTTTCCTTTCCACTACCACTGGTGAATGGCTAAGGGAGGTTAAAGCATTTAAGAACCTTTATTAAAGTAGGTTTTGAAAAATTTAAGCCATCTTTTTTTTCCATTAGATGTTTTCAGCTTTTTTGTCGAGGTTCAAGTGGCCATAAGTGTGTGGATTCATTTCTGGATCTTCAATCCTGTTCCATTGATCCACCTGCCTGTCACTGTACCAAAACCATGCAGTTTTTAACACTATTGCTCTGTAGTATTGCTTGAGGTCAGGGATACTGATTCTCCCAGAATTTCTTTTGTTGTTGAGAATAGTTTTAGCTATCCTGGGTTTTTTGTTATTCCAAATGAATTTGAGAATTGCTCTTTCTAGCTATATGAAGAACTGAGTTGGGATTTTGATGGGTATTGTGTTGAATCTGTATATTGCTTTTGGCAAAATGGCCATTTTAACTATATTAATCCTGCTGATGCATGAGCATGGGAGATTTTTCCATTTTTTTGAGGTCTTCTTCCAATTCCTTCTTCAGAGTCTTGAAGTTCTTGTCATACAGATCTTTCACATGTTTAGTAAGAGTCACCCCCAGGTACTTTATACTGTTTGTGGCTATTGTGAAGCATGTCATTTCCCTAATTTCTTTCTCAGCCTGCTTATCCTTTGAGTATAAGAAGGCTACTGATTTGCTTGAGTTGATTTTATAACCAGCCACTTTGCTGAAGCTGTTTATCAGCTGTAGGAGTTCTCTAGTGGAGTTTTTTTGGTTTTTTTTTTTTTTTTTTTTTGGTTTTTTTTTTTTTTTTGTCACTTAGGTACACTCTCATATCATCTGCAAATAATGATAGTTTGACTTCTTCCTTTTCAATAGCCTTTTCAACAAATGGTGCTGGTTCAACTGAAGGTCAGCATGTAGAAGAATGTGAATTGATCCATCCTTATCTCCTTGTACTAAGCTCAACTCCAAATGGATCAAAGACCTCCACCTAAAGCCAGACACTCTGAAGCTAATAGAAAAGAAACTGGGTAAGACCCTTGAGGACATCAGTACAGGGGGAAAGTTCCTGAACAGAACACCAATAGCTTATGCTCTAAGATCAAGAATTGACAAATGGAACCTCATAAAATTACAAAGTTTCTGTAAGGCAAAGGACACCATCAAAAGAACAAATCAGCAACCAACAAATTGGGAAAAGATCTTCACCAACCCTACATCTGATAGAGGCCTAATATCTAATATATACAAAGAACTCAAGAAGTTAGACCCCAGAAAAGCAAATAACCCTATTAAAAATGGGGTACAGAGCTAAACAAAGAATTTTCACCTGACGAACTTCGATGGCTGAGAAGCATCTTAAAAAATTCTCAACTTCATTAGTCATTAGGGAAATGCAAATCAGAACAACCCTGAGATTTCACCTTCCACCAGTCAGAATGGCTAAGATTAAAAATTCAGGAGACAGCAGGTGTTGGCGAGGATGTGGAGAAAGAGGAACACTCCTCCACTGCTGGTGCGGTTGCAAATTGGTACAACCACTCTGGAAATCAGTTTGGCGGTTCCTCAGAAAACTGGACATGTCACTTCCAGAGGATCCTGCTATACCACTCCTGGGAATGTACCCAGAGAATTCCCCAGCATGTAATAAGGATACGTGTTCCACTATGTTCATAGCAGCCCTATTTATAATAGCCAGAAACGGGAAAGAACCCACATATCCCTCAATGGGAGAATGGATGCAAAAAATGTGGTATATATACACAATGGAGTACTATTCAGCCATTAGAAACAATGAATTCATGAAATTCTTAGACAAATGGATGGATCTGGAGAACATCATCCTAAGTGAGGTAACCCAGTCTCAAAAGATCAATCATGGTATGCACTCACTAATAAGTGGATATTAGCCTAGAAAATTGGAATACCCAAAACTTAATCTACTCATCAAATGATATCCAAGAAGAAGGAAGGAGTAGCCTCTGGTTCTGGAAAGACTCAGTGTAGCAGTATAGGGCAAAACCAGACCAGGGAAGTGGAAAGGTGTGGATGGAAGAACAGGGGGAGGGAAGGGGGCTTATATGACTTTCAGGGACTGGGGGGCCAGAAAAGGGGAAATCATTAAATAAAAAATATATCAAAAAAATAAAAAAGAAAAAAAAGAAAAAAGAAAAATTTAAGCCTACACCAGTGAGCCAGAATTGGTTCAGGTATGTGTCCTAGTATCTTAGAGCACTTAGAGGGTAAGATCTCACACATAAAACACCATTTTGACTTCTGTTGTCCAGGTGCCTAGGATTAGATCATAGTAAAAGACTCCAACACCATGGTAGGATTTACTATGATAATACTTAGCCCCGCAATCTCAAGATTTTATTTTCTAAAATCACTAAGTTTTTGCAAAATAATGAAACTTTGCTTATTAAAGATGTTTCATTTTAAATTATAAATGCACTCACTGAAACTTTACTATAGTGATAAAGCCTGTTTTATTGCAACCAACAAGGGCACTTGGAAAATTATTTTTTATTTGTATACTATCTTGAGGAATCACCTTAGGGGGAAAAATGTGGATCCTTATACTGTTTTAATAGAGTGGTATAATGTAAACTATTATGGACTATGATTATTTTAAAACTCAAAATTCTTTTTGGTAATAGCTTATATTAGATGGGAGATGACACATGTCTTAATGAACATTTGTAAATTAAGAAGGTTCATTAGAAAGAAATAGTCTAGTCGAACTGTAAGTCATAAACACTGCATGTGGCACATGCTAGCTTGACTTCTTCCATCATCTTCCTTAACTAATCAGAAAATTCCCTAGCACTGTGAAGAAAACAAAAATGAATGGGTGACTCATGCTAGACTCAAAGCATTTCTTTAATTAAATTTAATTTAATTTCTATATTTAATATATAATCATTAGTTTCTGATATTGTCTAGTAACCTAAAATTGTGTGTGTGTGTGTGTGTGTGTGTGTGTGTGTGTGTGTGTGTGTGTGTGAACATGCAGGTTTGCAACTGTATCCATGTGCCATTTTCAGTTCTCTGCTTCTGGGTGTATGACAAACAGTGTATTTCAAAATACATATGACCATGTGCTCAAGGCTCTTCCCCAGATGTCCCTCAATGGAGGAATGGATACAGAAAACATGATACATTTACACAATGGAATACTACTCAGCTATTAAAAACAATAAATTCATGACATTCTTAGGCAAATGGATGGAACTAGAAAATATCATACTGAGTAAGATAACCCAATTACAAAAGAACACACAGGGTATACACTCACTGATAAGTGGATATTAGCCCAGAAGCTTGGAATACCCAAGATACAATTCACAGACCACACAAGCACAAGCAGAGGATGGCCTTAGTAGTCATCAAAGGGAGGAGAGGCCCTTAGTCCTGATAAAGCTGGATGTCCCAGTATATGGGAATGCCAGGACAAGGTAGAGGGAATGGGAGGGTTGGTGAGTAGGGGAAGGGTGAATGGGTTAGATTGTTTTTGGAAGGGAAACCAAGAAAGGAGATAACATTTGAAATGTAAATAAATAAAATACCTAATTAAAAAAGAACAAAAAAAGACATATGACACTGGATCCTATTATGATAATTTACCAAATGATGTTACAGCATTACAAAATATATATTAAACAATAAAAGTGCAGTGTCTCACAACTGTGAAGGTCAAAATTATAAAACCAAAGTATAACTGGGCTTAATTCTTTATAAAAGAAAGCCCATTTCATACCTCTCATTAAGCTTCAGATGGCTTGCTGCCAATCCATGATAGAAAAAAAAAATTCTCACTCTGAATTCTGAATTCTTCCTCTACCTTCTAGCACTAGCCCTCTGACTCCAAAGCTCCCTCTCATCAGATGTAAACCCGGTATGTTTCATGAAGGCTCATTCTACTGATGTCACTTCAGGTTATATAAAGACTCCATCTCTAAACAGTCTCATTTGGGGGTACTCGGTTAAGACTTCATAAGTCTTGCATGAACACAACTCAGCACTAGTGCTTGGTGACATCAGCAACTAGCTCTGTTTTAGCTTCAAAGTGTCCTCACTAAGGGGATGGACATTTTATGGACTTCCATGGACCGTCGTTTGATGATCTACATGCTGTTTGTCATTGTTAGGCCAACAAGAGGCACTGGTTTTAGGCCTGTGGCAAGGCAGGTAATCATGGAGAAGGATCTTAACTAAAGGAAGATATTGACTTCATGGCACCCAAGAAACAGAAAGTCAAGGGCCAAGGATAAGATGCATCTAAAGTATATCCCAGTAATGCACCTTCTCCAGCAAGATCCCACTTCCAAATAGTCAATCCAGTATTTGCTCAGCTCTGGATAAATGCCTTGGTAACGTTAGTACCTAGATTATCCCAAATATGTTTCAATAGGCATAACAACGTGAAGAAGCCTTCCATTTAGGAGCCTTTGTGAAGGAGGTTTTATGTACACATAAAGTTAAGAGTAAGTAATTATCCAAAGGCTATCAGGTATACTTGAAACACTGTGGTAGTTTGAGTAGAAATGGCCCCATATAAGCTCATGTATTCGAATGTTTGGTCATTAGCGAGGGAATAAGATGTGTGGTCTTGTTGGAGTTTGTGGCCCTGTTGAAGGAAATGTGTTACTATAAGTAGGATTTGGGGTTCCGAATGCTTCAGCCAGGTACAATGTCACTCTCTGCCTGTTACCTGTAGAACTCACAAGCTGCTTCTCCAACCCCATGTCTGCCTGCATGCTACCATGCTTCCTGCCATGCTGATATTAGATTAAACCTCTGAACTGTAAGCTGGCCCTAATTAAATGTTTTCCCTTTAAAAAGTTGCTATGGTCATGGTGTCTCTTCATAGCAACAGAACATTGACAAAGAATACTGAAAAAAAAAAAAAGAAAGAAACCTGATACTAAAGTTGTTCAACTGCATGGATATATTAAATTCTACTGAATTTTTCTGTGTAACATGATGGGCTATACACCCTATGAACACTCAATTAAAAATTAGCATCTATGTGTCTCATGAGGCATTGAACATGTACTTTGGGAAACAGAAGCCTAAAGTTTTGAGCTTACAAAGTAATCAAATTTCAAAGCTTAAATCTCTGTGCATGTTCTCTGATACTGCAATAAATTTTAAAAGAGAAATTACCAGCTCTGGCTTCAGCAGAATGTTTTCAAATAGAGGGTCCAACAACTGCAGGAGGAGAAAGAGATGCGTAAAGGAGGGAAAAGCAGGAGAGGTGGTAAACAGGGGAGACCCATCACCACCCAGCCAACTAAAGCCACACTACAGTCACTCTTCATGGAGGAGCTATCACAGTGCTTATTGCCCTTGCTGGCAGACCATCAATTTCTGCCAATAATTGTGGGGCTTATTGGAGTTGAGAAGAAAACCTCAAGGCCATCGACTTTCTGTAGACCTGTCTAACCTCACTAGCCAGGAAGTTCAAATGCTGAAATCATACCTGACACATAGTGACTTGCCTTTCTATTCCACAGGATGTTGGCTTGGAGGGATGGACCACGAGCTCTGATTGCAAGGGAGAGGTTGTATGAACAACCCTTCCTCTGTGATGGGTATGAGTTCAGAAACACCCCTCCCTCTCAACCTGGCTGTTCTAGCCATTATTTCCTATCATGGCTGACTTCAGATCCTTGCCTTCTCCCTGCCCTTTAGTATTTACAAAGGTTCCTTTCCCCTTACAAAAAACATAGTCCCACAAGTTATATCTTGCAATTTATGCTTCTCTGCTTGAACTGCCTGCGTCTATATCTTTATGTCATTCTACTTCTGAACCCAGAAGAATCTAGATTCTCCCATCAGTTTCCTGGGTGATTCTTGTGTTTTATGACAGACATTCTAGTTTTTTCTGGACTTGTATTTAATTATGCAGTACCCCATCATGCTGGACTGTTCTTTTTCCTCAGCACCCAGAATTACTGCAGCCTTCTTGGAGAATTTGTCTCACCTCACCCTTTGTCTTCTCCACTGGACTGTCAGTAGAGTATGGCAGGGAGGAGGCCTATTTTCTTCAGTGATGTAGCTAAAATATCCTGTAATGACTGACTTAACGTACAACTTTTTGGGGAAAAGAACTGAATTATCAAATGTCTTCCTAAGTGGAAGACCTGAACTCCATTCACCTTGATGTTATAAACTTTAAAACAGAAGCAATGGGCTACATTACACTTTTAATTGCCTCTGGTAGAAGCCAAGCTCTGAAAAAAAATGTTGGTTGGATGTTTGTAAGGACCCTGTAAATCCCCCTCGGCATTAAGAAAGTAGATTCTTTTAATTCTCAAAGCATCACAGCTAGATCTATGCTTAGGAGTCAGACTGATTGATGCTGTGATTTCAACTTCATCTATGTGAGGGGTTGTCACCTGGATGTACACAATTCTCAGTTCTTACACTGGCAAACTAGAACAAACTGCACCCATAAACTAAGTACTTGCATACAACTAAACTTCCGTCAAACTACATTAGATGAGATAGCAAATGCACATCATTTCTCATACTTTGATAAAGATTTAGAAATCTAACTCAAATAGTGAAACAGGTTCTCCTATATTAACGGAATAATAGAATACCAATAAATATAACCTTTGACCTTTAAAAAGACCTGAAATATTTCACTTATGAACAATTGAAGGTGGCCGAAGGAGGGTTGTAGGATATTGGGTGAAAACTTGTCACCCTCAATGTATTGAGCCAAGTGAGGCTGATCACTCAGGATTCAGGCTGAGCCTACTCCAGTCTTTTAGGGTGTGCATCTCTATTTCATGTGTTTTCTTCCATGTTGACTTATCTCTTTCTCCATATCTTTAGTGTGTGCATTCTTGGTAAGTGTTACTTAGTTCATTTGGTATTCACATTGTTTCATTGTAGGGTAATCTTATTGAACTGCATTTGTGTGATTAAAGACAAAGCCTGTATTCTACTATATGTAGGAGCTAGTAAGATCCTTGAGAAGCAGTAGACACATACAAAATGTTTACTTCGATTCTACCCACTTTATTCCTTTAAATTCTTAGCTTCCTTAGGACTGATGTTAGGTTTTGCACAACGTTGTACTCACAGTAAGTGACTGATACACACTAGATCTCTTAATCAACAAGCATATTTTGGATACTGGGAACAAGACAAAGCTGCCGTCTCTGGGGAAGAGGTTGCTCAGACAGGAGTTCAAACATAATAGATGGTACCTGATGTTTCAAGGGGTGGGAGATGCCATAGATCCAGCTGACATAATTCTACATACTGGAGTATTAACCTATTCCCAGAGCATATCTACAGATAGAAGGGCCACAGCTTCTCACAGTGAGATACAGAAACGTCTAGGCAAGAACTGAGATTGGAAGAAGTGTCTCCAAACCTTTGCTTTTTTAATTATGTCAAATTTTTCTAATTCTTGTGACAACTTTGGCCAAATCAACAAAGTACCACTATCTTAAACAGAAAATTCTGGTCATTTTGTCATCTGTCCCATTCATACCTCAAAGCCAGCATGCTATAAAAGAGTGTTATTTTTATTTTGCAAATGAGAATGCCAACAGAACAAAAAAGGATTTATGTGGCATAGATCAGGCACAGACAGGAAAGGGATATCCATACTATAGATTTTCTTCTCCATCCTTCAGGGCAAGCCAAGGGTGGTATGGGATGTTTGCTCATCCTGGGACAGTAAGGGAAAGATGAGGCATGGATGAATAGTCATGTCTGCTCCTGTAGAAGGGCACTAACTCTGTCTGTACAGAATATCACTCCACCACTTCCTAGAAGAAATATGGCCTACTCTGCAATGTGGATTTTCCTCAAATGTGCTGACACAATGAAAAATATCCTGTGAAGAGCTTAAATGTTGGTGTTAAGGAACAATATGTGTGTCAGAGCTATTAGGGAACAAATTGTACACTGTTCATTGATGTTGTACATTTCTTCTCCCTTCTCTCACTAGATCATGTCTCCTCAGCCTGGCCTGAAGTACTGAATAGTGCTGATGTCTTAGCTGAGTGGAGAAATATCTGGGGTGTGATATTATTTCAGTCCTTTATTCATTGATACCAATCAACTTTTGTTTGGGGTGACATAGAATTTTACCAAAAAATCTGTGGTTCAAATTTGAGATCTGTGTCTTCTCTGAATATGATATTACTAATTCTCCCTGAGCTCAGGATAGTTTTGAGCCTATTTTTTTCACATGTGAAACAGAGATCATTGTGGTCATCAGGATCAATATGTGGAGACAGCACTTTCCTAGACTACTTGCAGAATGGCACATGTCAGCCCCCAAGCCTAGCATACTGAATATAGGGAAAATGCTATACTCAGGAAAGCAGTCCTCCCTGCTTCCACTTGGAGTGGCTATGCCTGATGGTCAACAATGTGGAAGCCATAGAGATAATTGGGCTTAGTCTAGGTCACTTTCTAGAAAAGACAAGAAACCAGATTCATCCCGCTACTAAACATGTCTCATAAAATCACTACCTTTATTGGTAGGAAGAGCCTGTTCCTAAGGCCAAGCAATTTGAAACTGTAATAATTTCTTTCTTTACTTATTCTTTGGCCAAGGTTTTCATTGAGTAGAGTATTGTTCAGCTTCCATGTTTATATGGGCTTTCTAATGTTTTTGTTGCTGTTCAAAACCACTCTTATTCCATAGTGATCTGATAGGAGGCATGGGATTTGTTCGATCTTCTCATATTTGTTGAGGTCTGTCTTGTGACCAATTATATCGTTGGTTTTGGAGAATGTACCATGAGGTGCTGAGAAAAATTCTTTTATATATTTTTTTTGCTTTAGGATGAAATGTTTTATATATATATGTTAAATCCAATTGGTCCAATGCTTCAATTAGTTTCACTGTGTCCCTGTTTAGTTTCTCTTTCTTGATCTGTCCATTGAGGAGAGTAGAGTGTTGAAGTTGCCCACAATTATTGTGTTGGGTGCAATGTGTGCTTTGAGCTTTAGTAAAATTTCTTTTACGAAAGAAGGTACCCTTGCATTTGGAGCATAGATGTTCAGAATGGACTGTTCTTCTTGGTGGATTTTTTTTTCCTTGACCAGTAAGAAGTGTCCTTCCATGTCTCTTTTGATGAATTTAGGTTCAAAGTCAATTTTATCTGAAATTAGAATAGCTACTCCAGCTTGCTTCCTAAGACCATTTTCTTGCAAAATTGTTTAGAATTTAATGAAAATGAAAGCACAGCATACCCAAATTTATGGGACACAATGAAAGCAGTGCTAAGAGGAAAACTCATAGCCCTCCCTGAGTGCCTCCAAAAAGAAACTGGAGAAGGCATTCACTAGCAGCTTAATGGCACACCTGAAAGCCCTGGGACAAAAAGAAGATACCCAGGAGGAGTAGAAGACCGGAAACCATCAAACTCAAGGCTGAAATTGAACAAGTAGAAACAAAGAGAACCATACAAAGATTCAACCAAACCAGTAGCTGATTCTTTGAGAAAATCAGCAAGATAGATAAACCCTTAGCCAGACTAAACAAAGGGCACAGAGACAGTATCCAAATTAACAGAATTAGAAATAAAAAGGGAGATATAACAACAGAAACTGAGGAAATTAAAAAAATCATCAGAGCTGGGCAGTTGTAGTGGCTATTCCTGGTTGTCAACTTGACTATATCTGGAATGAACTACAGTCTAAAATTGGAAGGCTCACCTATGATCCTAATTTAGAGGCTCAGAGATATAAGTTTTTGACCTGGATATTGGCATGGAGACCTTGAAGCATAGTGGCTAAGATAAGGAGATCTCCGAGTTCAAGATCATTTGGGATTAAAGGCAAGGATGCACACACCTTTAATCTGGGCCACACCATCTGCTGGAGACCCACATGCCAATAATCTGGGCCACACACTCTGTTGGAGTCCTACAGCCTTTAATCTGGGCTACACCCTCTGCTGGAGATATATAAGGACATTGGAAGAAGGAAGATTCTATCTCACTCTTTCTTGCCTGCTTGCCTCATGGGACTGAGAAACTGCTAGATCCTTGGACTTCCATCCACAGCTGCTGCTGATCATTGTTGGGGAGTTGGACTATAGACTGTAAGTCATTGGCAAATTCCCTAACTATATAAAGACTATCCATACGTTCTGTGTCTCTAGAGAACCCAAACTAATACACCGATAATCCCAGCACTCTGGGAGGCAGAGGGAGGCAGATTTCTGAGTTTGAGGCCAGCCTGGTCTACAGAGTGAGCTCCAGGACAGCCAAGGCTATACAGAGAAACCCTATCTCAAAAAAAAAAAAAACAACAACAACAAAAAATCAGATCCTACTACAAAATATACAACATACACAAAACATCTGGAAAATCTGGAGGATGTGGACAATTTCCTAGACAGATAACAAATACCAAAATTAAATCAGGATCAAATAGATCATCTAAACAGTCCCATAACCCCTAAAGAAATAGAAGGGGTCATAGAGACTCTTCCAACCAAAAAAAGCACAGGACCAGATGATTTTAGTGCAGAATTCTATCAGACCTTCAAAGAAGATCTAACACCAATACTCTTCAAATTATTCCACAAAATAGAAACAAAAGGAATACTACCCAAATCATTCTATGAAGCCACAATTACATTGATACCAAAACCACACAAAGATCCAAAAAAGAAGGAGAACTACAGGCCAATATCCCTTATGAATATAGATGCAAAAATACTCAATAAAATTCTTGCCAATTGAATCCAAGAACACATCAAAATGATCATTCACCATGATCAAGTAAGCTTCATCCCAGGGATGCAGGAATGGTTCAATATACAGAAATCCATCAATGCAATCCACTACATAAACAAACTCAAAGAAAAAAATCACATGGTCATTTCATTAGATGCTAAAAAAGCATTTGACAAAATTCAGCATCCTTTCATGCTAAAAGTCTTGGAAAGAACAGGAATTCAAGGCCCATACCTAAACATAATAAAAGCAATATACAGCAAACCGGTAGCCAACATCAAACTAAATGGAGAGAAACTTGAAGCAATCGCATTAAAATTGGGGACTAGACAAGGCTTCCCTCTCTCTCTCCATATCTTTTCAATATAGTACTTGAAGTTCTAGCTAGAGCAATTAGACAAAATAAGGAGGTCAAAGGGATACAAATTGGAAAGGAAGAAGTCAAACTATCACTATTTGCAGATGATATGGTAGTATAATTGAGTGACCAAAAAAAACTCCACGAGAGAACTCCTACAGCTGATAAACCACTTCAGGAAAGTGGCAGGTTATAAAATCAATTCAAGCAAATCAGTAGCCTTCCTATAGTCAAAGGATAAACAGGCTGAGAAAGAAATTATGGAAATGATACCCTTCACAATAGCCATAAACAATATAAAGAATCTTGGTGTGACTCTAACCAAACAAGTGAAAGATCTGTATGACAAGAACTTCAAGTCTCTGAAGAAGGAAATCGAAGAAGACCTCAGAAAATGGAAAAATCTTCCATGCTTGTGGATTGGCAGGATTAATATAGTAAAAGTGGCCATCTTGCCAAAAGCAATCTACAGATTCAATGCAATCCCCATCAAAATCCAACTCAGTTCTTCATACAGTTAGATAGAACAATTCTCAAATTTTTCTGGAATAACAAAAAATCCAGGATAGCTTAAACTATTCTCAACAGTAAAAGAACTTCTGGGGGAATCAGTATCCTGGCCCTCAAGCAGTACTACAGAGCAATAGTGTTAAAAACTGCATGGTATTGGTACAGTGACAGGCAGGTAGAACAAGGTAATATGAATGAAGACCTAGAAATAAACCCGCACACCTATGGTCACTTGATCTTTGACAAAGGAGCTGAAATTACCCAGTGGAAAAAAGATAGCCTTTTCAACAAATGGTGCTGATTCAACTGGAGGGCAGCATGCAGAAGAGTTCAAATTTTTCCATTCTTATCTCCTTGTACTAAGCTCAAGTCCAAGTGGATCAAGAACCTCCACATAAAACCATGCACACTGAAACTAATAGAAAAGAAACTGGGGAAGACCCTTGAGGACATGGGCACAGGGGAAAAGTTCCTGAACAGAACACCAATAGCTTATGCTCTAAGATCAAGAATTAACAAATGGAACCTTATAAAATTACAAAGTTTCTGTAAGGCAAAGGACACTGTCAAGTGAACAAAACTGCAACCAACAAATTGGGAAAAGTGTAGCAGTATAGGGCAAAACCAGAAGAGGGAATTGGGAAGGGGTGGATGGGAGAACAGAGGGAGGAAAGGGGGCTTATGTGACTTTCGGGGAGTGGGGGGCCAGAAAAGGAGAAATCATTTGAAATGTAAATAAAAAATGTATCGAATAAAAAAAAACTAAAAAAAAAAAAAAAAAGATCTTCACCAACCCTACATCTGACAGAGGGCTAATATCCAATATATACAAAGGACTCAAAAATTTAGACCCCAGGGAACCAAATAACCCTATCCAGAAATGAACCCACACACCTATGGCCACTTGATCCTCGACAAAGGGGCTGAAAACATCCAATGGAAAAAAGATAGCCTTTTCAACAAATGGTGCTGGTTCAGCTGGAGGTCAGCATGCAGAAGAATGTGAATTGATCCGTCCTTGTCTCCTTGTACTAAGCTCAAATCTAAATGGATCAAGGACCTCCACATAAAGCCAGACACTCTGAAGCTAATAGAAAAGAAACTGGGGAAGACCCTTGAGGACATCGGTACAGGGAGAAAGTTTCTGAACAGAACACCAATAGCATATGCTCTAAGATCAAGAATTGACAAATGGGACCTCATAAAATTACAAAGTTTCTGTAAGGCAAAGGACACCATCAAAAGGACAAATCAGCAACCAACAAATTGGGAAAAGATCTTCACCAATCCTACATCAGATAGAGGGCTAATATCCAATATATATAAAGAACTCAAGAAGTTAGACTCCAGAAAACCAAACAACCCTGTTTAAAAATGGGGTACAGAGTTAAACAAAGAATTCTCACCTGAAGAACTTCGGATGGTAGAGAAACACCTTAAAAAATGCTCAACTTCATTAGTCATTAGGGAAATGCAAATCAAAACAATCCTGAGATTTCACCTTACACCAGTCAGAATGGCTAAGATTAAAAATTCAGGAGACAGCAGGTGATCCTTGATGTGGAAAACGAGGAACACTCCTCCACTGCTGGTGGGATTGCAAATTGGTACAACCACTCTGGAAATCAGTCTGGCGGTTCCTCCGAAAACTGGGCACCTCACTTCCAGAAGATCCTGCTATACCACTCCTGGGCATATACCCAGAGGATTCCCCACTATGTAATAAGGATACATGCTCTACTATGTTCATAGCAGCCCTATTTATAATTGCCAGATGCTGGAAAGAACCCAGGTATTCCTCAACAGAAGAGTGGATGCAAAAAATGTGGTATATCTACACAATGGAGTACTATTCAGCCATTAGAAACAATGAATTCATGAAATTCTTAGGCAAATGGATGGACCTAGAGAACATCATACTAAGTGAGGTAACCCAGACTCAAAAGGTGAATCATGGTATGCACTCACTAATAAGTGGATATTAACCTAAAAAACTGGAATACCCAAAACATAATCCACACATCAAATGAGGTACAAGAAGAATGAAGGAGTGGCCCCTTGTTCTGAAAAGACTCAGTGAAACAGTATAGAGCAAAATCAGAACAGGGAAATGGGAAGGGTTGGGTGGGAAAACAGGGGGAGGGAAGGGGACTGATGGGACATTCGGGGAGTGGGTGTCCAGAAAAGGGGATATCATTTGAAATGTAAATAAATATATCAATAAATTAAAAAAATTAATGATAAAAAATGGGGTACAGAGCTAAATAAAGAATTTTCACCTGAAGAACTTCAAATGGCTGAGAAGCACCTTAAAAAATGTTCAGCATCATTAGTCATTAGGGAAATGCAAATCAAAACAACCCTCAGATTTCACCTTACACCAGTCAGAATGGCTAAGATTAAAAACTCAGGAGACAGCAGGTGTTGGTAAGGATGTGGAGAAAGAGGAATGCTCCTCCACTGCTGGTGGGAATGCAAATTGGTACAACCACTCTGGAAATCAGTTTGGCAGTTCCTCAGACAACTGTGCATGACACTTCTGGAGGACCCTGCTATAACACTCCTGGGCGTATACCCAAAGGATTCCCTGGCATGCAATAAGGACACATGCTCCACTATGTTCATAGCATTCTTATTTATAATAGTCAGAAGTTGGAAAGAACCCAGATGTCCCTCAATGGAGGAATGGATACAGAAAATGTGGTATATTTACACAATGGAGTACTACCTAGCAACTTAAAACAATGAATTCATGAAATTCTTAGACAAATGGATGGAACCGGAGAATGTCATCCTGAGTGAGGTAACCCAATCACAAAAGAACATACATGGAATGCAGCCACTGATAAATGGATATTAGCTCAGAAGCTTTGAATACCCTAGACACTATTCACATATCCAATGATTCCCAAGAAGAAGGAAGGAGAGGGCCCTGGTCCTGAAAATGCCTGATACAGCATTGTAGGGGAGTACCAGGACAGAGAAGTAGGAGGGGGTTGATTGGAGAATGGGCAGAGGGAAGAGGGATTATGGAACTTATGGGGAGGAGAGAACCAGGAAAGGGAAAATCATTTGGAATGTAAACAAGTAATATAGAAAATAAAAAAAAAATAGAAACTGTGTGATCTTGAATTCTCTGTTTTTTAAAAATAAATGATACAGAAAACAAAACTCAAAAAAAAAAGAGAGAAACTTATGAATGTAAAATCAAAAACTAGGGAAAAACTGTTCTGGTGGAAGTCTGTCATGGACAACAATTAAAATAGTATTTGGATGTTATTCTAGTAAATAGGTAAAATTAGTAATCAGTAACAGTAAAAAAAAAAGTAGAATAACATTCTCATAAGCAAATGCTGGGTGAGAATATTGGCGCATACAGATAAGGCATGGTGCACATGTGGCTTTGGCAGACAAACATGCTGCATATGAGGATTCCAGGACCCTGCAGTCACATGAAGGTTCCGTTAGCATGGCCCACTACTGAACAATTATGGCACAAACAAGTTGTAGGGGAACACTCCTGCCTTCATCTTTTGAAGAATAGCCAGGGGGACAGGTGTGTTTTGTGATGAAAGGAAAAAGGAATAGTGTATCCAGCACTGTGGAGTACTACTCCCAAAGAAGACAGGAATTGTTTCCTTAGCTGCAGACAGAATACTGGCAAGGGACTTAGTGAGAGGGAAAATGGAGCCAATCCCACATGCAGAGAAGATACAAATGCAGAGACTAATGCCATTTGGCCAGATCACAAAACACTAACAAGAATTCTCCATAGTGAACATAGAATCCACTGCTCTTTTCCTGAGATAAAATTCAAAAGTGGGAACACATTTACATTGGACTTTCTAATCTTTGCTTTTGCTTTTATTCAAAATCTATGCAGGATTAACATCTAAAAGTATGTTAAAGTTCAAGTCAAAACTTATATAGAGAATGAAAATAATGTTGGAATTGACACTTCTGATGTTAAATTTCTATAAGAGACAAAATGGGATATGAAGGTAAAGATTTAACAAAACAGGTATATCTTATGGCATATGCCAAAATTAATAGACTAACAACACTAATATTAGACATATACTAAGAAAATATTAGACATAAAGGTTGAAGATTTTACAGTCAATCCCAATTAAAGCTATTTCCATATGATGAGAGTAGATGATCTATTCTTTATCATGTTCCACATATGTTCATGCATGATCCTAGTGAGCCAGTGGGCACTTGGAAGACAAGGGCTGATTATCAAAAGAAGAAAAAGCACTGTTGTGTCTTTAAGCGTATTTGTGGATTTATATACTAGCTTATAGCCTTTGTTAGTCCTTGTTGAGATTACCCAGTCTCCTTATTACTTCAGTGACTGTGAAGAGAAGTTTGCTCCCATGTCTTCTAGCCTGATGCAGGCATTCGCTTAAAGCTTTTGTCTCAATGGTGTCCGATATTATTACTAATATAAGGTGAAGAAAATTAATCCAGTTTTATTTCTGGGTCATCACTATGAAAACACGGGATCAAATCGAGAGAAGGATGTTTTGGAAGGAAAGGAAGTCAAATAATGTCTATTTTCTCTTATATAAAGAAAATTTAGCTATTTCCTTCTCTATGTCTGTCTTTTACTCTTTAAACACACACACACACACACACACACACACACCAAGACAAACAGAAGATAAACTATTCTGTGGAAGAAAGAGGACAGTGGGAGGGGGAGGTGGTCAAACAGGATAAAGGGGACACTTGGGAGCAAAGCATGAGGATTCATGATTATGAGAAAATCATAAGGAAATTCATTATTTTGTAGTCTAATAAAAGTTTAAATAAAAATAATAAATAATGAAACTCGGTCTCAGACTTGTTTGTTTACTACAAATGACAATGTTAAAAAATGGCAGAGCTAGTGTCATGATCAGTTTGTGGAGACTCACTCCCCAGTAAGGCTAACTCTCTACAACTCCCAATGTCTATTCACTGAATTGAAAGTAGACTCTCACCACTGCCTTCCACTCCCTTATCTCATTCTAAGTCAACATCATAGATGCCATAGTTGTCCCCATCAATTAATAAACCGATCTTCAGAAAATACAAGAGAATAGAGGGATCATCTACTCCTGCTCCTGCCCCAAATCTAAGAAAAAAAATTTTTAAAAAGTTAAAAAAAAAAACCTAGGTTATTAACGTCTCAAGGAGATTAGAGGATCTGAATTTTAAAATTAGACTTGGTGATAAAAGCACATTTATCATAAATATTTAACCTCTCTCAGCATGGTGGTGATTAGACTGCTGAACTAGCCACCTGCTGGCCTCACTTCTCCTCCTTTTGCGGCCATATAATCCATCTATGAGAAATGGATTGGAGTTTAATAGAATGAAATACTGTATAAGCCACCAACATTTTATTTGAAGTGACTATAAAATGATACCTTTTAAGTTGTTAATCTCATCCTAACTTTGCCCTCTATTTAAAGGCCACAGTAATCCTGAGAACTATGAATGATGATACAAGATGCTTATCTCATTCTGTGTTCATTCTCTGTCCCCCTTGGGGTGGGTGAGGGGCAGTTACAGCCTGGGTCCATCCGTGCCTCCTTGAGTATCTACATTGGCAAGCAATGCCCTCTTAGTGTCTACATCAGCACCTGGCTTGAGCATATGGCTTCCTGCGTTTGAAAGCTTCTATGAAACCAAGAACAGGGTGTGAGCAGTCTGTCCATGTTCAGATGTTGTCTTTTGCTTTTCTCAGAATTCTTTATATAGGAAGTTTTCTAAATGCTAAGTGGTATACATTCCACTTGCCTCATCTCCATGTCAGAAGTGAGTTAAGTGCTGCACATGAAATGTGCCCGCATGCTGCTTTTCAACTCAAAAATCCATCAGCTGACCCACCATGGGTGGAGATACATGAGTGAGATTCATGCAAACTGGAAGAATCATCTGGCAGAAAATGGAACAAAATGACTGCTTGGCATAAGCAATAACTAAACTAGTGCTAACCGTCATCACTAGCAGCACTCACATTTAGGTTGAGTTGTCATGCAGCAAAGCATGAGCAATGTTCTTTGCCATTGCATCCATAAACACTCTGCTCCTCTGCCATCACTAGTAAAACCAACAATGTAAAATCACGCTAGCAAAAGTAAAGGAACACACAGTCCATCTCCTCTGAAGAGTGGTTTTGGGAAAACAAATTTCACTAGGAGGAATGATGTGTTTGTGGGGCACTATGTGAGCTGTCACTCACATGCGACATCATACCTAATCATTAGCTTTCTTTGTGTACCCACCTTTATAGGCATGATAGGCATGCCTATAGACTGCATGCAGCTCCACCTCTTTAGCTAATAGTCAACCTTTGCTTACACTGTCCTGGGTCTGTCCTCCCCACTTCATATCTCTATTTATGCTGAAGTATTCTCTCTCTTTCTCTCTCTCTCTCTCTCTCTCTCTCTCTCTCTCTCTCTCTCTCTCTCTCTCTCTCTCTAATTTATTTACATTTCAAGTGTTATCCCCTTACTCAGTTTCCTCCTCTCCCAGAAACCCTCTATCCCATCCCCCTCTACCCTGCTTCTATGAAGGTGTTCCTCCACCCACCCACTCACTCCTACCTCCCTGCCTTCATTCTCATACACTGGGACATCCATAGAACCTTTATAGAACCAAGAAATTTTTCTCCCATTGATGCCTGACAAGACTGAAGATGCTTTCCTTTTGTGACACACAACAGAAACCCAAATTTATTAAGCTCATGAATTTAAAAATAATGATATTGTCCAGATGCGTGCATAGAACCCAAACATGCAATGCAGTCACATGTCAGCCACCACAGGAGCCTAAGTGTATATTCAGTTACTATTTCCATTTCTAAACTTCCACATCACATGTATAGAAAACACACACACACACACACACACACACACACACAGAGTAAGCATGTAACAAGTGGATCCCACCATTCTAGTTTAAGATATCTGCTATGTCTGGCTGCCATGTTTAGATAGTTTCCACATACTGTGGAGATAGCTTTACATGACCCGTTTTAACTGAGGCACCTGTTTACTGACAAGTTGTGGACAAAGAATGAGATCTTAGTGATTACCTAGAAACCCTCACCAATAACCCTAAGATAGAATTAATAAAGGAAGGAACATATCTCAAACATATAAAGATCTAGAAAATTAATTAATACCGGGATGTCAAACTACTAGGCATCCATTATAGTTTCTCTCTTGGTTCTCAGTCACAGATTTTTTTCATATAAACACTTTCCAAACTTGATCATTCTAAATTGCTGAATCTTCCCACCATAGATCTCAGCAGCAGTTCCCAGAGTCTCACCTATATTCTGATTCATGTGATTAATATCTGTCTCTCCTAGCAGCTTAAATTTATGTGAAGGGTAAAGACGGGTTTGTTTTTGTTTTTGTTTTTTGTTTTTTGTTTTGTTTTGGCTCAGGGTCTGGCCCATAGCAAGATACCAATAAATGCTTGTAGATAATCAAATAATCACTGGTAAGGTTAAGGCATGGAATCAGGAAATAAAATATAGGTTATCATGTTCTGTCTGAATTGATCATCTTATTCCCAATTGTAAAATGAAGAAAAAATTGAGGAAAAAATAAAAATGTTATTAGGAAGTCTCTCCAAATTCATACAGCCAGAATATAGACTAACCAGATTTTTACTTAAGAATCTACTATTACAACTATTGTGTTCTATTTATTTTTCTCAACACATTTCTGACATGCATTGGTAGAAGAAAATCTGAATAAAATGCAACTTTACCAAGAAAAAAGGTAATAGAGTATATGCAAGTCACTGTTAGAACAAATCACATATTTTTGCAGGAAAGTAGTAAAGCTAAGGATGAACTGTCTGACACTCATGGGACTGAATTTTCTAATTTTTCTCATCAGAAAGTGAGATCCATAGTCAACCATGAGATGATGGTCAATGCACCCGTTGGGAGGACAGCTTTTGTGTTTACATCCTGAAAGCCTAGTAGCCAGATATTATTTTTACACTGTCTTTATTTTCAAATGGAGAAAAATGTCGCCCTACTTTAAGTTACATCAAAATTGAGTCCTCCATAGGAAGGAAGACTTGGGGAGAAGAATTAGCCCAAAGGAAGGCTTAGGAAGGAAGGTTGTTTTAGAGGATTTTCTGTTTCTTTGTTTTGTTTTGTTTGTTTGCTTGTTTGTTTGTTTTATAATCCCCCGAATCTAGGGAGCTAGATATTCCTGACCCAATTTCTATGACCATGCACATGGGATCCAATATTTATCCCAAAGCAGAAAATATCTTCTTAATAAATGTATGCTTCTGTTATTAAGTCCTCTTGTTGTATTCCATAGTATGTTATAAGTATCTCTGCATAAAAATATCATGACCTGATAAAATGCCTTTAAGCATTCATTTCAATATACATATTCAGGATTAAAATTTCAGTATTAATGACTCCACAAAAATATACTTGTAAATTCTATTGCACAGAATAAATATGTTGCCATTGTTTCCTTCACTCAGGACAGGTCTTAACATCAAAGATGTAATGGATGCATGGTATGGTGGCAAAGAGCATTAATGTCAATCGAGTGAGCATGTTATATCAGAGCTCAACTATCCAGATAGTATGTGTGCTTAGCCATAGTACTTAACTGCTGTTTTCTTGAGTTTTCCCATTTATGATATGGTTATAGGAATAAGGCTATTGTGATGGTTAAAAGAAATACTGTAGTGTGTACTTTTTCAGAATGTGTTACCTATTGCAATACCAATTCATTTATTTGGTTAAGATAATATTTTCCAATAACAAAATCAACCTTGAAATATCTGAGAGTAATAGAAAGATTTATTATAGCAATATGGGTTTATCGAAACTAAAATCCAGAAGGAGACTCAAACATGGAGACAATGAACTCAAAAGTTCATTGTGGTGGTTTGAAAAGGAATGATTCTCACAGGCTCATATATTTGAATGCTTCATCATTAAAGATTAAAAGGTGTGCCCTTGTTGGGGTAGCTGTCACCTTGTTAGAGGAAGGATGTCACTGGGATTGGGCTTTGAGGAGTCAAAGCTTGGCCAAGTTTCCTCATCCTTCTGTCTGATTTGGATGCAGAACTCTGAGTTACCTCTGCAGCACCTTGTCTGGCTGCATACCAGCATGATTCCCTCCATTATCATAATGGACTAAACCACTGAATTGTAATTCAGCCTCAGTTAAATGCTTTTCTTTAAAAGTGTCAGGGTGTTCTTCACAGCAATGGAACAGTGACCAAGGCAGTCATATACAGGCAAACAATCTTCTGATAAAGATAAGCTTTCTTTTCATATGGTTCATCTGGAGTAGAGATAGTCAGTTTGTTCTTGGTTTACTTTCCTTCAGCTATGAGAAATTTCAACCAGTTTAGCTGAGAACTTATTTAACCTACAACAGATAGCTTAAGTTTTGGTGGTCCATGGTTTGAACCATCCTTGTTCCAAGACATGTAGCCTGGAACTAGAATGTATTTGTACAATGGGCCTCTCCCAGGTCAACTATATTAGTTGCATATACAGAAGAGAAAATTTTAATTTATAAACATGTCAGCAGGAGGGAATAGATGCCAGGAAGAGGAGTATTATGTTTAAAATGAATAGTTTTATATAACACATTGTGGTAATATTTCTAAGGCAGAATTGAAAAAAGTTTTTAGTCTATTTTATTTGACTTTTCAACACTAGCGCAATTAATTGAATTACATTGAATAGAATTACTATTGCTTTTAAACTCTTTTTCTGTTTGTGGTCTGTGTTTCCTCTGCAAACTTGTAATTGAATAATGCACTCTTTCTGTCCCCTCCCCCAGCCCCATTCTTTTTTTCTCTTTGCATATTTTATTCTAAATGTCCTCCTGAAGCAGCAGTTTCACAAGTAATGCTCTCTAAGGATGCTATCTTGATTTCTAAGGCCTACATTGTAGTCTCAACCTTCCCACTGTGTCTTCTCAGGTTTCTGGAGCCAGGCACAGCAGCTTCTCTTTGTACCTCGCTCCCCAGTCACTCTCCTCTTACTTGATTCTTGATGCACATCCTTTGCAGAAATAGCACAGTTGAAGATGGGATTTTATTGAATTTCTGCCTCTAGTAATTCTGGAGAGGTAAAAGCGAATTCCATTCACTCCCAGGAATATCTGGGTATCAAGCTCTCAGGAAATGCCAAACAAGTGGATGATGTAAGATCTTTCACATGTATTTGTCACTTCAAAGCTGAAATGTTGGTTGAGAGTGTAAATAAATTTAAGAAGTCATGCCAAGTTGCTCTGAGGTCAACTATACGTTTATATGAAAATATTTATTCAGTTACTGGGCTGCAATATTAAGAGGTACTGGCAAACATATCTCTTACATAGCCAGTAAAGAGACAGACCAGGAATTTGAGGTGTTGTCTATCCTATTGAGAAGGCCATAAGTCCAAAAACATTGAGGGAGTACTGGAAGGAGGAAATTGACAGAAGCAAGGAAGGTTTGGCTGTAAATGTCTTCCAGCCCCTGCATCATGCACAGCTAGAGTTCAGTGATGTGTGTGAAAAGGATACTGAGTCGCTGCAACCCATAAAGTCCTAACTTCACCATGCTGTACATTGATGCATGTTCGTGCATGTACACGCATACACAAAGCCATGATGAGTCTGACAGAAGAGGTAGGGCTCTTCCTGGGGTAGAAATTTTGATTTGAGAAGGACTATTTTGGAAAATATTTTGGGGAATTTTTTATTCAAGAAAATTCAGAAATTAGATTTCACCTGACATCAGTCAGAATGGCTAAGATTAAAAACTCAGGAGACAGCAGGTGTTGGTGAGGAGGTGAAGAAAGAGAAACACTCCTCCACTGCTGGTGGGAATACAAGATGGTACACCCACTATGGAAATCAGTCTGACGGTTCCTCAGAAAACTGGGCATGACACTTCCAGAGGATCCTGCTATACCACTCCTGGGCATATATCCAGAGGATTCTCTAGCATGTAATAAGGATACATGTCCCACTATGTTCATAGCAGCCATATTTATAATAGCCAGAAGCTGGAAAGAACCCAAATGTCCCTCAACGGAGGAATGGATAAAAAAAAAATGTAGTATATATACACAATGGAGTACTATTCAGCCATCAAAAACAATGAATTCATGAAATTCTTAGACAAATGGATGGAGCTGGAGAACATCATCCTAAGTGAGGTAACCCAGTCTCAAAAGAACACTCATGCTATTCACTCACTGATAAGTGGATATTAGCCTAGAAACTTGGAATACCCAAGACACAATCTACATATCAAATGATGTCCAAGAAGAAGGAAGGCGTGGCCTCTGGTTCTGGAAAGGCTCAGTGCAGCAGTGTAGGGCAATACCAGAAAAGGGAAGTGGGAAGGGGTAGATGGGGGAACAGGGAGAGGGAAGAGGGCTTATGGGATTTGCAGGGATGGGGGAATCAAGGAAAGGGGAAATCATTTGAAATGTAAATAAAGAATATATCAAATTTAAAAAAGAAAATAGATATATTATTTGGGAACAGAAAGTGAATTTCTACTCTGAGAAGTTAATGTTAATGCTTAGATTACACTATTGGCATGTAATAGTGGCATGGCTACTGGAAAGTATTGCAGAAACCACTTGCCTCAGCTCAATGAACCAGCCAGAATGGTGAGGCCATGAAACAAGTCTCATAGAAAAGGGACTATCAACCTCCGGAAGGAGTCCTAGAAGCTCAGGGACCTTTATGAAAAATCTTACCCATTTATCAAAGTTACAAAGATGATGATAATGACAGGGATAAATTACTGAGAGATTTTTATTACTGTAATGCTGGTAGATAGTTACTTCTGCATTTTCTAAAGATAAGTTTCAAAGCATAGCTTAAGAATGTGTGCTTTGGAGTAGATATATTTCAAGTTCCAACCATCTGGTTATCAGGTTTCTGAACATACGTGAATGTGATGAGGCTTTTGGAATAGCTTCTTCATCTCTGATGCCATTGTGTGACTATCACATATCTGCAGGAGTAGTGGGGCTTAATTCATGAAGCTCTAGTCAAATCTAGGGTCAAAAATTTTAAGAACTCAGCTGCTGTTATTTCTTATGTACTGTAAAATTCAGTGCTTAGAATAAATCTTAGTGCATTCATTTCTAATACCATAGGCAATTTAGTGTTCTACTTTGAGCTGTTCTTTTGTAAGAAGAAATTTTCATGATAGAATATTCAGATTCGGATATTGTTGGTAGCTAAAAATAAAAGGCTATGTGTAATCAACCCTCTTTGTTGACATTTAAGCTCTTTGAACATTTTTGCAATTACAAATAATTTTGTGATGAGTGTTTATAACTAATCTCTTTTTAAGAACATTTATGAAATGAAAGTATTGAATTAAATATTATAGATATGCATAAAGCATATGATACATGATGCTAGATTGCTTTCCCAAGAGGTTGCATCAATTTATACAAAATTACTAATGTATGAAAGTTAGTCCTCTCTCTGTATACTTGAAAATTCATACTACCTTTGCAAAATATCTTTGAACATTTGCTATTAAGCAGTGTGATTTCTTTGTGATGATTTTAATTTTTCATAATTTTCCTTTGATTACCAGAAATTTTGGACATTTACCAAATGCCTTAATAATAAATCCATTTCCTCCATGAAAGAGATGGTCTTTACTGATTGATGCATGGACAGTGAAGTTCTTCTCTTCTTCATGTAAGTGTGATATATGTTATTATTGATAACGTATCAGGTTCTGTTTTGGATACCAGTAAAATTTTTCCAATATTGAATTTATTTAACCCTTTTATTTGTACAACTCCTTTCATTGTGTTTTTGAATCAACATGCAATCAAATCTTAATGTCTTGTTCCTTTGGGCTTTTTTTACCTATCATATATATATTCCTTGGTCTGCTATTTTTTTTTTTTACTTCCAGCTCTCTCTTTTTGTCAGAACCACCCCTATGGAAACAATTCTTTGTTATTTTAATATTCTAATATTCTATGTGATAAATTTGGACTAATCTTTTTTACTTAAATAGACAATCTATCAGGATTTTAACAGAAATCAAATTCTACTTTAAAGCTATTTAGAAAGAAATCATATATTTTTTTAAATTTTATTCGATATATTTTTTATTTACATTTCAAATGATTTCCCCTTTTCTGGTTCCCCACTCCCCGAAAGTCACATAAGACCCCTTCCCTCCCTCTGTTCTCCCACCCATCCCTTCCCATTTCCCTGTTCTGGTTTTGTCTTATACTGCTACACTGGATCTTTCCAGAACTAGGGGCCACTCCTCCGTTCTTCTTGTACCTCATTTGAAGTGTGGATTATGTTTTGCATATTCCAGTTTTCCAAGCTAATATCCACTTATTAGTGAGTGCATACCATGATTGATCTTACTTTTTAATAGTCTCATCTGGATATCTGATTTCCATTCTGGTCATCCAAGTGTTATTTTATGTTTTTCACTATTATGTTGTGGTTTTCACACAACTAGCCTAACTCATTTCTTGTTGGAAATGTATCTAAGTATTTTAGTCATGAGTTGTGATTAAAAGGATATTTTCTGAATTTAAATCTATAATTTATTCAGTTTACCAAACTTTCATTGACTCCAACAGTTCCTTTGGGGGATTTGCTTGGTTGATATCTACATACACTGGTCACCATTGGCTGCAAGGCAAATTATCTCCAAACTAAGTGGATTTAGGGAACAATATCTCAGAGTGTGTGCAGATCAGGAATCAAATGCAGCTTAGCTAGTTCCTACATTCAGAACCTCAGCAGCTATAATCAACAACTTTAAAGATGAGTCATCTTTAAGCTCAGCAAGTTGAGTCTCTTACAAGCTTACCCATGTGGCTTTGGGCTAGATTCTCTGCCTTATGCTCCAATGGACTGAAAACCTTGGCTCTTTGCTCATGAGTGAATAGGAGCCATACTTTGCTTCTTGCCACATATAATGTCTACTGGAAGTTTGATTCATGAGAATTCGGGGAAAGAATACAGACATGCAAGATGAATGAGGAGGCAAAGAGACCATGTGACAATAAAATCGTATTCAATCTGACTCTGGAATTAGCATCCCATCTTCTTTGACATGGTCTGTAGATTGGAAGTGAGTCCCTCTCACCATCATTGGGAAAGTGCTTGCTCTACAACTATGAGAACAAAGTTCAGATCCTAGAAGTGATATGCATTAAAGTATAGTAACATGCATCTGAAATCCTAGTGCTGGGGGGATAGAAACAGACAGCCCTCTAGAACTCACTGGCTGCTCAGTATAGGGACATTCATGAGATCTCCATCCAGTGAGAGACCTTGCTTCATAAAATAAAGTGGAGAAAAACTGAGGAAGACATTCAACGCTGACCTTACATCTCCACATACATTTGTCCTTGCACCTGCATACACATGTGCAAACACATATGAAAGTGCTCACAAATAGCCCATAGACACCACACACAGAGGAGATACACAGGAGTAAGAACAAGGAAGGGGGGGGGGTAGACACCGGATACTCATCCTGAAGTCCTGAAGCTGTTCACTGAGGTCAGTTTTTTACCTTCTTAATGCATAATTGCAATCCTGATTTTAATTCCAATTAGTTTACTACAGCTAATTAAAATAGAAGTTTGCTTCAAATAAAGACGATGATAAATGGCTTTTCTGTGAATGTGAAGTCAGGGGATGGCTGACTAAACTTCTGCATGCTTTTATAGAGTTCTGCATTATGGGCATAATGTTTACAAACCTCATCTGACTGACCCACAAAATGATTGACCACTGAAAAATCCCGTCAAACCAGAATACAGCCCCTTCATGCAGTCAATTCTTCTCATACAATCTCAAACCTAGATTGAAGGTGCTCAGGATATACTTTTGAAAAATTATATATAAATTCCAGCATATGCAAAGTGGAGAATGACATTTTCTTCTCCAATCTCCAAGGCTGAGTTGAATTGTACTTTATTAGTGAAAGAATTAAATTGCTGTCTCTTTCATTTCTTTTGAAATTGGGAATCAAAAGTTCAAGGGGTCTCTGCAGCTTTCAGAAGTTTTTCAATCCAGGACTCCATAAGCACTACAGCAAATGATACTAATCGCTTAAGGGAGTTCTTGGAAACCAAGTGCTTTATTCCTTTTTCAAGGGGAAAGAAAGGAGCCAATGATTCCCTTTTGCAACAATAGACACTTTCCCTTGCACCCAGTTGAAAGGATAAAATGAAAGAAGTGTTAACTGAGAATTGACAAGTGCTTGCACTAGCCTGCCAAAGCAATGTGATAATGAACTCCAGGAGTTTTCAACACCTCTGCCCTGTTACCATATTCCCTCTGTTGTGTCACAGATTTCCTCAGCCAAACTGGGACTAGAGTTTACATTTTCTGTGTTGTTTTTTTCCCTTGCAAATTAGAAGGTTGTGTTTAGGAACAATGAAAACAACTTGAATTGAGGAACAATATGATGGATGAAATGCCTCAAGAACTGTGCTTTAGACATGGGTCTAAACCTGGTTGCCCTATGCCAAGCTTACTGTCTGGGCAGCTTTAAAAAATGGGTTCATACATCTGTTCCCATATTCAACAATTATGTATGTTCCAATTCAGCCATTCAGCTTGTTTGATAACATTGTTAAGTAACAGTGTTATGAAAATGTTACTTAAATGACATCAGTTTTTAACTGTAGATATTATAACAGATAAAACAATTTCCTGGCGTGCACACACACATACACATATATGCATTCAGTGAGAGACCTTGCTTCATAAAATAAAGTAGACAATACTGACCATACTGGTTATATATATAAAATATGTTTTGTATGTTGACTATGTGTGTACGTATATATTATCAGATACATAAATTAATTCAATCATAATAGGAGATAAACTACACTACAGAGAAGTCTTCTCATAAGAATAAAGTCATGTGTTAAAATTCATAGATTGGATAGCTGAAGGAAGGAGAGGAGACATGGTTAGCCTGAGTTAGCACAATTTGATTTTATTCCTGGATCTTCAGCCTGCAGTTAATTGAGGTGGTCTGTATTGATGCTCCAGTCTCCAGACTGTGCAGCTGAAGATATTAAATTCCTGGCATTCACTGGGTTATCTCTTTCCAATTCTGGAACCAAAACAACCTTGGCCTGGTTGTCTTTTGATTTCTTGGCTGAGCATCCCTGAACCTTAGAGTTTAGATGACTCCCACATCCCACAGATCTGAAAGGTCGCATGTATTAGTTAATTTCCTTGATGCTGTGACCAAATGCCTGATAAGAAGCAGCTTTAGGGAGGGAAGCTTTATTTTGGCTCACAATTCAGGGAACTCAATTCTTCTTGGAAGAGGAACCATGCAGGCTGGACCTTGGCTTCTATCCAGATTGGGCCATGGTTGGACCAGAACCTGTTTGTGTTATGTGTTTACTTCTAGGCACATTGGGAAGCAGAGAAAGGTGAACTACAGACACTGAGCTGGATTTCACTTTCCCCTTCCTTATAGTTCAGTCTTGGATTTCAGGTCCTGAGATGAGGCCCTCCATATTCAGGATAAGTCATCATCCCTTTTAGAAATATCCTGTAGACATACCCAAAAGTGGGGTAAGACAATCAGGTTGACAATGACCATTGACATCACACAAAGGCATACACAAAGCTTCTCTGAGATGAAAGCACTAGAAATTCAAGCTGGAAAGAGATGAAGGAAAGGAATCCATGACATCCTTAGGTCTATGTGTTTCCAGCTGTTGTTCCTCATTCATCATTCCAATATTCAGCTCTGGTCATTACTGCTCTGCATGAATGGTTCTCCCCTGCCTTCAGAGGAATGACAGAGTACTTACAGGAAAGGGTAGTGTCAAGGTCTAACTTCTGATCTTGTCAGCTTTTATACTTACCATTTTATTTAGAACATTCCAGAGAAAGTGAGCCAATTATTTTTTTTTCAGAAGTATGTAGTACTCAACCTCTCATCTTTTCATTTGTTCTTCTATCTAGCTGCAACATGCTTTTACTCCCAACATTCCCCAAGACACATTCATTCATCTTATAAACTACATCTTCTTATCGGTTTGTTAATAGGAGATTACTTTTTTGTTTTTTTCTAGGGTGTAGTTTCCCTCCTTGTATTGGAGTTTTCCATTTATTATCCTTGGAAGGGCTGGACTTGTGTTCTCTTAGGATCTGTATGACATCTGCCCAGGATTTTCTAGCCTGTATAGTCTCTGGTAAGATGTCTGGTGTAATTCTGATAGGTCTGCCTTTATATGTTACTTGACATTTTTCCTTTACTGGTTTTATTATTCTTTCTTTGTTTTATGCATTTGGTGTTTTGATTATTGTGTGATGGGAGGAATTTCTTTTCTAGTCCAATCTATTTGGATTTTTGCAGGCTTCGTGTATGTTCATGGGTATCTCTTTCTTTAGGTTAGGGAAGTTTTCTTCTATACCTTTGTTGAAGATATTTACTGGCACTTTAAGTTGGGAGCCTTTGCTCTCTTCTTTCCCTATTATCCTTAGATTTGGTCTTCTCATTGTTTCCTGGATTTCCTGAATGTTTTGGGCTAGGACTTTTTGCATTTTGCATTTTCTTTGACTGTTATATCAATATTTTCTATGGTACCTTCAGCACCTGAGATTCTCTCTTCTATCTCTTGTATTGTGTTTGTGATGCTTGCATCTATGACTCCTGATTTCTTTTCTAGGTTTTCTAGTGTTGTGTCTCTTGTGATTTCTTTTATTGTCTCAACTTCCATTTTTAGATCCTGGATGGTTTTGTTCAGTTCCTTTACCTGTTTGGTTGTATTTTCCTGTAATTCTTTAAGAGCTTCTACATGTTCACCTGTGTTCTCCTGTATTTCTTTAAGGGAATTATTTATGTTCTCCTTAAAGTCTTCTATCAGCATCATGAGATGTGATTTTAAATCCAATTCTTGCTTTTACAGTGTGTTGGGGTGTCCAGGACTTGCTGTGGTGGGAGCATTGGGCTCTGATATTGCCAAGTAGCCTTGGTTTCTGTTGGTAGGGTTCTTATACTTGCCTCCTGCATCTGTTATCTCTGGTGTTAGTTGGTGTTGCTGTTTCTGGATGGAGCTTGTCACTCCTGTGGGCCTGTAAGCCTGTGTCAGCACTCCTGGGAGACCAACTCTCTTCTGGTGGGATCTGTGTGCAGAAGGCTGCAGAGCCACTCAGCTCCTGGGTGCAGATGATGACTAGAAGGATCCTGTCCCAGCTGCTCTACTGATTGTATGCCCTGTGTGCTCCTAGCCATTCCCTCCAGTCCTTTATTGGAGAGAAAGTGGAGATCTAACCTCCGCCCCTAGAAATAAAAAAAAATGCTGGGAGATCACTCTCTCCTGGCTGCCCATGCTTAGAAGGCTGTGGTGCTGCCTGGCTCCTTTGATTAAGAACTACCTCTTCGATGTCCCCATTTTTATCCACCCAAAAAGTGTCCTGTGGTCCAAGCAACGTGTGTGACCTAACTCCTGTTTGTCTTTCCCTTCATCCCAAGCACCCTATGTGTAAAAGTTATTCCCCTGCACCTTTGTATTACTGTACTGACTTTTGGTCTCTCTCACTGTCTTCATTAGACCATGGATTTCCAAACTCAAGGTTAGCATTTAAATCTCTTTGGAATGTCAAGGCCTTACACTGTGCCAGCAGAAAAAGCACCTATTGATGGACAGAAAACCATTGACCTAAACAGCTACTGAAGAACAATTTAGTTTCTTTCTTATTTCACACTTGATTTTAGCCAAAAGGCTGAGAAGAGATTTATTTCTTATTTCATTGACATAGAAAGTTGCATATAATTAGGTGTATGTATTGTGTGTGTGTGTGTGTGTGTGTGTGTGTGTATGTTTGAGAGACAACACATGCACATGATACAGGTTTTAATTTACTAAGTTTCTGTGCCTTATTACAAATAAGTTTTGCCAGGTTCTGTAGGTCTCATGATTTATTCACACTCTTCATTTTGTCTGATTGTTGTTTAAATGTCTACTAAAGTCTCTTACCGTCCTTTCTATTTCAAGTACAAGTCATAATGTCTCCTTTCTGTTCATAATTTTCTGTCTTCTCTCATCTGTAGCTAGTCTAGGTTATTAATCATACCTCTGTTCATATGAAAGAGTAAAAAACCATTTCCACTGATCTTTTCTACTACTATCCTAGTCCTTAGGACTCTGGAGCAGGGCCTGAGTATAGAACAGCCCTTGAACTCTGTAGTAGTTTTCTGGATGCAAGTGTGTGTTACAGTATCTTTTTCAGAGAACTGTTGTAACAAAGTGTCTTGTGACATTGACAACAGAAATGCAGCATATCTGTTCCTAGGCAGGAAACCTAGTCTCCCAGGTCAACAGGATGCTTTCTACTAAGAGTTATAAAAGAAACAGACTTCCTGAACTCTCTGGCTGCTACATAGAGAATTATCTGCTCCTAGTATTCCCATGTTTCCCTTCCCATTGGGAATTTCTGCATCCAAATTTCTTTTCTTTTTCTTTTTCTTTTTCTTTTTATCTTAGATATTTATTTTATTACATTTCAAATGTGTTATCCCCTTTCCTTGTTTCCCCTCTGAAAACCCCCTTATCCCATGCTCCTTCCCCTGCTTACCAAGCTACCACCCCTGCTCCCCTGTTTTTGGCATTCCCCTACACTGGGACATAGAGCCTGCACAGGTCCAAGGGTCTCTCCTTCATTGATGTCCAACAAGGCCAGCCTCTACTACATATGCATCTGGAGCCATGGGTCCCTCCATGTATACTCTTTGGTCAGTGATTTAGTCCCTGGGAGCTCTGGGGGTACTGGTTGATTCATATTGTTGTTATTCCTATGGGCCTGCAAACCCCTTCAGTTCCTTGGGACCTTTTTCTTGCTCCTCTTTTGGGGATCCTGTGTTCAGTCCAATGGTTGGCTGAGAGCATCTGACTCTGTATTTGTCAGGCACTGGCAGAGCCTCTCCAACAATATCAGGTTGAGAGATTACCCTACTCCGGAATTATGTTTTCTATGCCTTTACTTCCTATTCATAACATATTTTGAAGTACAGCAAATTAGTGAGGAAATACATATTTTGAGAGAATGCTATATCAACCACATGAGGTCTGCTGTGAGAATCTTGGTCTTTTTGAAAAACACAGAAATCTTCTGGGAATATATTTTCATCTTAATCCCAGTTGGGATGTGGCCTGCTTCAGAATCTTGTCCAGAGAAGCTGACTGTGATTTACCTCGTGCTATAACAGTGGAGTGATTTTTTAAGCTGAAAATAGTTTCTGCAATTGTATGATGTTTGGAATTCTGGGGACTGTTTAGAGAGTATATAAATACTAGACCCCCAATAGGTGGTTTGGTGATGGCAGTAGGCTGTTGGTTGTAGGTTGTAGGTTGTTTGCTATTGTTTGAGGTTTGTTTAGTAGTTGTGAAAAAACAAAACAAAAAACCAGCAACAAGGAAGACAAATTAGATATCCTGGAGAAATTAGATATCTTGCCAGTGAAGATCAACCTTATATCCCTTGTCAGGAGGAAGTACTCTAACAATAATGTTGCTCCCTTTCCTCTTTATCCATTTTTTCCTCCTATCCAGTGTTATGCAGTTGAAAGAGCGGGGAAAGAGTAGAGGCCTGTGGAAAAAAATCAACCAACAAAGTGCCCAAAAGTCTGGTTACAGATGCTTCCCAGAATTTACGTTTACCAGTGATCCATTAATCTAAGTTCAGTAGGATCTTTGTTTTGAATCAGAGACGTGTAAAACAGGTTTATTGGTATACAAAGCAAAACCATATCCTAGAAGATTTATTTTAACTAGGTCTGAGAACCAAGGCTCAAAGACCAAATGTTAGACTGCAGGGAAAAACATAGGTGGGTGTTAAGAGGTTAGATTTAGCATTAGAGTTCCCTGGTTGCATGCATTCCTCTACTATTTATTAAACAGACGACTCAAGACATACTCTAAATTATTTTCTGCAATTGTTTCTTTCATTTCTCATGAACACATTGAAGGCATGGAAGAGCGTTTCAATATGAAGTACTTCGGAAGTATTTGGCTCAATGTGAACAAGGCCTAAGCACAGATGTCACTCACCAGATGGAGCCAGGTTGCAGGGTCTTGTGTGTGGAAATGAGAGGCTCTATAGTGGAGCACATATGCAAGCTCACTGCAAACAGTAATTATGGTGGTAATACAGAAAGAAAAATTCCATGCTTCGCTCCATGGTGGAAAAATCCTTTCCCTGTGTTTGGGAAGATGAGGTATAGACTACCTATTAGCTAACAATTCTAAGAAAGATTCTCTAGTTTATTATTCTGGGGAAATCTAACCTTACCTATCAATCCACCTTCTAACAACAGGAAGATCCTCCTAAACAACAGGAGAAAAACCAGCCTATCTTTTATAAATCCAAAAGTGATTCCTTTGACAAACATGTACTCCATTCTTATTTGTTTGGATTCAAAGTGCTTAGGACATTCTACTGTTTTGACTATTATCAAGACAGATAAATGCAGCCTCCCATGTAAAGACTGATCCATGATGATGCTCTTGATTCAAGACCTTTCATAAGACAATATTTTACCATATATAGGATGCCATGGGCAGCTGATTTTTCTGAAAGCATTGAAAGCATGTTGTAATTATATAAACTTAAGTTCATATATAAGTACATATATATAAGTATATACATATGTATACTTATACATATATAAACTTAAATATGAAGGAAAGAGAATGAATGAAATTTCAGTTTATGATTTTGTAATGGAATACATTAATAATTATTCTGGATCCAATATGAGTGATAGATACCTCTCGAGAGAGCCAAGCTTTACTTCTTTTTCTTTATGTATATGTGTGCAAGGTACATAAGAAAATTAATATGCATGTTGACATTCATGTGGGCATATTCACATTTGCAGGTATATGTGCCTATGGAGGCCAGAGAAATTTACTCACTAAAAATTCTCCTATTCTAATTGGTGCTTGACAGGTTTCTATTGATTGTATGGCCCATAGTCCACAGTATCTCTTTGCATTGACAGTATATGACTTCTCCAAGACATATCAATGAGAAGTGTCATTCTTTTGGATGGAGAACATGTCTTCTCCATCACCACTGGGGGAATAAGATTCAATTGAGAAACTCTTTATAGAAGCTCATGAGGTCCTTTGAGGGCCTAGAAGCCAGAATCCAACCACCTTCAGTGCAACCTGCACCATGCCCATCAATTGGGAGCTGTAAGCCAGAGATACAAACTATAATTAGCATGCAAGGTCAGCAGTCTCAACAGAAGCTAAACTCTGCCTTTGAAAGCAGAACAATAAAGCCTGGATACAGGATGCACCTGAGACTCACTAATTTCCGTCCAGGCATAAGATAGCAACTTACTATCATAGTAATCAGGATAATCAGGATAATTACACAAACCATTACACATCCAGTTATGGAAGGCCGACCCTGTATGTGAGTATGAATATGACTTTGTGTAGGTTTTCTTAAATGACATGCTGTCTCAACTAACTTGACATTTTCATGGCCAAGGTAGGGACAGGACATGGAGTTATATTGATTGTAGTTTAACCTATGATGTATTATTTAAAGAAACATAATCTGCAAAGCCAGTAACTCAGTGGAAGTCAGAGAATGGAATGTTTCTCACTCAGATCTGGGGATAATTATCCTTTGGACACTTGTCCAGTCATCACTTGTTGCAACTTTGAATAAACCAGTAAATTTTATTTCTTGGTGTTCTCATCCATGTAATAAAAATTGATTTATTTGTGTACCTCACCAATATTTGTTAACTTCTCACTTTACATCTGGTGCTAAAATCATAGACAAGAAGAAACAATCATATTCTGCACTTCTGACCTTTACCTTCTATGAATTGGAAAAATGAATAAATTCACCTATAAAATATTTCACATATTACATTGTTTATATTATGAAGAAATTCATGCACAAATGGAGATTATAACTGTAGAAGAGAAGACTCATGACTTACACATTAATGGAGAGTAGGCAAATCCTTACTGGGATGGTGATATTTGACCAAAGAAATGAGGGACTATGGAATTAGTCATAAAGATGTCTTTGAGATTAGCCTCCCACTTAGAGGAAATAGTAAACATTCAAAACCATACATGCCACATTAGGGGAAACGAGGAAAGGAGACTAGTGTGACTGGACCTAGAAGGAATGGGAAGTACTTTCAAAAGGAGATCATGCAATATTTCTCCAAGCATGCTGAGTACAATTGTGAAGAGTTTGTACTTTGAGTAAAAGGAGACAGTTGGGACTTGGAGGGTCACTAACTTATTTTCAAAGAGTTATTTTAACTTTCAGGAGGAAGGGGAACTATATTCAGAAACAGATGCCTCATACACATGACCCAAGCAAGCAATGACTGGTTGGCATGAAGATGATGGATTGAGAGAGGAAGTATTTAACTGTCAAACTTTGCATTTAGTATAGTAGCTGAATGTGTTCTTTAGGCTATTGCAAAATAAATAAATAAGTAAATAAACAAATATGTATACACTCCCAACAATGTCTCATTAATCATTTCTTTTTGTAGACACATAATGTGGCTCGTGTTCACATGGTATGGAACTGTTCTATTATGATGCTGAGAGATTGCAATTTCCTCTCCTTCCTTCTTGCTATCTGCCTTTCTTTCATATGTCTATTTATGTGCTCAAGACCAGGGCCTTATAGTCATTAATCAAGTCTGATCTGGAGTCAAATGGATTAGACTTTAAATGCTGGCTATCCCATTTAACAACTGTGTTACTTGGAGTCAATCTGAAATTTCCAGCTTTCTAGAGCCTTTAGATCTTTTATTCTTAAAGTGAACAAAACAATGATATCTACTGTATGGGGTTGATTTGAACATTCAAATAAATAGAAAATCCTTCATCTTGAGTCAGTGTGTAATTTACCATGTGAAGATGCTTATTGCCAAGTCTGATGACCTGATATTTAGATCCCCAGGACCTACCACTATGGAGGGTGAGTTCACACACACACATGTACACACACATACACATGTACACATACATATGCACACATACACATATGTACACATATACACACACATACACACACACAAACACACTCAATAATTTTCTTACTTTATTGCCTGATTTTATACCTTATTTGTTGCATTATTTAATAAATTATCAAATATGTATTATTTACTAGCACACAGAATATGTAGGGAATGCAAAATTCATTTCCATATTTTCTGTTCTCCTGTAACTCATGAAATAAAGGGGATCAGCATGAAAGCTGTAGGGAACAATGACCGGTAAGTGATACAGAACATCACAGCAGAGAAAAACACAGCACACTGCCAAGGCTATAATCTAGTCATTAATTCAAAGAAGGCATCCTGGAGGAAGTGGTCTTTAGACACAGCCTGTCACTGATCAAAATTCATCCAGGGAAACTTCCCGTTTCAGAAGTTAAATAGGTTTCTTAGTAACTTTTAGACAAAATACCAACAGAAACAAAAATAGAACAAGATTCCATCAAAATAAGGAGCTGAAGAGAGGTGCAGAGAATAACTTTGACAATAAGGTTATTAAACTCATGAAATTAAGGAAAGATCTGAAAGCTAAATTGCATCTTTCACAGTTATTCCATATGGCCTCAGAAGGAACTCATGATTATAGCACCTGTCTTTTCTAATGTCCCAATAATGATACCAATTAGGGAGAAAGAAACAAATTCACTACTTGCTGCTCTACACCATCGAGTGCCTCTCCATCTGCATTCTGCTCCCACTACTTTTCTTAACAGCATCAGTCAGTAAATCTCAGTCTCTGACAACTTCTCTGGATTTTCCTAATATATGATGGTTAATTTTAATTGTTAATTTGACACAACCTAGAATTACCTGGGTAGGGAATCTCAGCAAGGTACTGTCTAAATTAGATTAGCAAGAAGTTAATGTCTTGAGATGTTATGAGATGGAAAAGGCTTTTCACTATGGGTGGAACCATCCCCTAGGCAGAGGTTACTAAACTGTATGAAAGCAAAGAAAGCAACCTGAAGAGTAGCATTCATTTTCTCAGTACTCTCTGCTCTTCTTCCTGATGAATGCAACATGGCCAGTTAGTTGTCCTGAACTCCTGCCACTGTGACTTCCCTGCAATGATGGACTATTACCTGGAACTGTGATCTATAATGAGCCCTTTCCTCCCTACTTTGCATTTGTTGGGTTATTTTATTACAGCAATAGGCCAAGAAAGAAAGACAACCCTCTCCACAAGTATGTTTATGAAACTAGACTTCATTATGTCATTTCTACTTCCATTGTGCCCTGTTTGCAGTCTTTGTGTCATTGCCATTTTTGACCTTACCTGGCCAAGTGACTGAAATCCCTATTCAGCTTATTCCCTCTGTCTTCTCTCCCAAGTGCAGACCAGCAATTAGAGGGCCAATGCTGTCAGTCATCATTTACATTTTTGTTGTTGTTGTTGTTGTTTCTTTAAACATGTCTGTTAATTTAGTCCAACCTGGTCTGAAGTTTTATCTTCTTCCAGCCTCATCCTAAGTAGTAAGATTACAGTGGTGTGCTACCATACATGTCTAAAATTAATTCTTAAAATTCAGTAGTTGGTCAAGTGTTTGTTTGTTTGTTTGTTTTTGGTCAAGGATCAAATATTGAGTTTGTCAGATTTTGTGGGCCTTCCTCTCTGTAGCTACTCACTTTGGCACTGCAGTACAGAACCAGCTGAGAACAAAAAAGAAAAAAAAAACAATGATTGTGACTATGGTCCAATAGCACTGCTGATAACAGAAAAACCAGCCTTCAGATTTCAGATTTTTATTTTGTTATTTAATTTTTGCTTTCTTTTAATATGATCTCTCTCCCTCTCTGCCTCTCCTCTCTCTCCCTCTCTCTCCCTCTCCCCCTCTCTGTCTCTCATGTTTGTCTCTCCTCCTTCTTCTTCTCTCTCTCTCTCTCTCTCTCTCTCTCTCTGTGTGTGTGTATACACAACAGCATCTGGTTTCAACATAAATTTTTACATGGTGATCTAAATTCATGTCCTCATGTTTTCAAAACAGGTATTTTGTTTAATGACTGTATTATGATTTATAGCCTGTAGTTCAAGTAACCCAAAAATTATCTGCTGTGAATGGCAAGTCCAAGAATCTAGTAGCTGCTCAGTCCTACAAGGCTAGATGTTTCAGCTGCTCTTCTGGAGAAGTAGGTTCCAACGGATGTGCTGGCAAGTAAATGAAAGCAGGCAAAAAAGAGTAAATGTTCCTTCTTCCAATGCCTCCAGCAGAAGGTTGGCCCACATAAAAAGTGTGTTCCATCACACCTGTATCTGGAAATTGCTTTGTTTTAGGCTGACCTTGAATTCAGGGAACTCCTTGCCTCAGTCTCCTGAGATTAAAGACATATACTACCTTGCCTGAGCCTAAATTTTTCATGACCACTATGCCTCAAAATATCCATGTCAAAATCCATGTCAGTAACTTGCCTCTTCCAGCCTCAAGAACTGAACCGCAGGTGAGCCCTCCAATTCTGGATTGTAGTTCATTCCAGATATAGTCAAGTTGACAACCAGGAATAGCCATTACAATGACCCCTCTCCCAGGCCCTGTTTTTATATTTTTGCTATTGAATGCTGCTATGTAAGTATTTCTGGGCTAGTATTCACTGTGTAGTTCATGACAGACTCTAACACATGGGAATCCTACTCCCTTAGTCTTTGGAGTGCTAGGATTATAGGCTTGAACAAATAGCTTAACTCCATTCTGCAAACATTACTCTAGATCTGATCTCCATGCCTTCCAGAGTTCTGACCTTGGCCAACAATGAATCATCTTTAATATCTCTTTTCACTTACAGCTTAAACACATCTCTCCTGTATACGTGTGTCCCTGAGTGTACATTCCAGATTCCTGCTGCCCTAAGTAGTGTCTGTCTCTTATACATGTTCAAGTTGAGTGTCTCTTCTGTTAAAGTTGGCTGATGTTTTATGTCTGCCTCTAACATCAGCTCTATCTCACCATGCTCCTCTTCCCATTACTAAGTCTATCAACAGAACAAGAGAAGACGCTCTTGTAAGCTGATACAGTGGAACTCATTATGGAAAAAATATGGTCATCACTGTGACCAAGAGACAACAACCTTCATTTTTTTCTTTTACTTTAACCCTCACCAGTTCACTCACTGAGAAGTTGGGCAACTTCATCCTCTTGAGTATGGATAAGCACTGTAATTGCTCTGACCACAATGTACAGCAAAAGCAAGTCTGTATCAGTTTCCAAACTCAGACATATGGAATTTTTATCTTCCATTTCCAGCCTCTCAGGTAGGAGATTTCTCAGAGTCCTAGCATGTGAAGAATAAACTGCTTTGGATCCATCTGTCTCACCCACAATGCTAGATGGTGGTGCACAAGCCAACAGTATTATCACAGTAGTCCATGCTCAACAAAGTACCAGCTAGATTTTTAAAGTAAATTCATCTCATATTGGCCTACTTTGTTTACCTGAATAATCATGAGACTAAAAATTGTTGTTTCCAAAATCTACAATACTTGGGACTAGTTCCTAACATGATGATAAATGAATAGAACAAATGTTTCTTGGTGAGTCAGACTGTTCTCCATAATTCTTTCCTTAGCTATGGTGGCAATCCAATTCTTATTTGCATCAGTAACATTTCTCCATGTAACAAAATACCTGGACAAAAGCAACTTCAGGAAGGAAGGGTTTATTTGAGATTGTAGTTCAAGAATAAATAGCATCTCTCGTGGCAGGTCATCATGTACGAGACTACTGGTTACAGTACATCCATAATACAGAAGCAGAGACATGAATTTTGTGCCTAGCCAAGTCCGTCCTTTATATTGAGTCTGAGCCTCCAATCTACAGAATGATGTTCCTCACAACTAGAAAGGGTCCTAAAACTTCTGTTAATTCAAGGTTGAAAATTTCTCACAGGTGTGCTTAGAGAAATCTAAATAGTGCTTGGTCCTCCCCATTTGACAATTACATATTAGCTATCACCGCTTCTGTTTTGCTTTTACTCTTCCTTTTACATTCATATCAATATTTCCTTAAACTTTTCCCTTATTTCCCACCAAGGTCCTTAATTTTTGTTTTAGATTCTATGTTACATTATATGTCCTATGAGGTCTTTTCAGATTTCTTAAGGCTGCCGTTTGCAGATTTTTTTTTTAATTTTCTATATTCTTTGTTTATATTCCAAATGATTTCCTTTTTCCCAGTTCGCAAATTCTTGATTCTTGAAAGTCTCCAAGCACACAGTTCATGTTTATGGCAGAAGGCTTGTTTTGAGAACTGCCTGATAATGCACCTACTTTCTCCACTAGACTGTGATTTTTTAGGAATAGAGACCATGCTTTACTCCTCTGCACATGGTTGGTCATGGTGTAGTTGCTGACAATTAGTAGTTACGTAAAAACTCACTATTAGACAAGTAAATGTGACCGGAGAGATTTATACACTAATAACTGACAAAACAAATTGAAGTTATTGGGAGAAATTTGGTAATTAATTGACAAATCTAATCCAAAATTCTTATTCTTTACCTATCAAAGGTAAATTCAGGTAATTTTCTACTACAACATAGATCAGAGACAGGGATGAGGCTGGGTTTTGCTGTGATAGTAAGTAAATACAAACTCCCGGAGGTGTGACATAGCAACTTTGTACTTCTCACTCATGGTCCAGCCATAGCACATTTGGTACCCTGCCTGGGGCCTTTCCTGCAGGTCATTCTCCTTCAGCTCTCCCACATCTAAGGCACTTTCCTTCTTGGCCAAGAAGACAGAGAAAAAATGTAGAATGTGTGCACACCAAATTCCTAGTACAGAGAGATTTATCATTTCTCACATTCCATTGCGCAAGCATTTAATTACATGGCTTCCACCCAGAAGCAGAGAAAGCTGGAAAATTTAGTCTTTCTGTTCACCCAAAATATTTCATTTCCAGTAGAGAACAAGCTGATCATACAACTGGTTTTGTAAGATAAAACGAAGGTCTTATATGGTATTTGGATATATGTCCATTATACATCTTCATACTCTACTTGATAAATATACCCAATGTGTGATAACCCTTTAATATTTGCATAGAACTTTTATGTGATATTTAATGGTTCAGATTCTTTGATGATAGATACCAGAATCCAAATCAATTTTTTTGCTTGGTTTTGTTTTTTTTTTTTTTTTTGTTTTTTGTTTTTGTTTGTTCCAGGGTAAGTACCATAGGTATTCTATACACTCTGTCTCCACATGCCAAGGGTAGAGATGATAATAGCACCTGGTAGTGTCTGGGAGGAGATAATAAATGGACAATACTTATGTACTTCTCTAGAAAATTCTAAAAGCTCAAATACTGTGTATTAATTCCTGACAAGGTGTGCAATTTTTATTATTTTTGGAATGGAGCATAAGCAAGTATGTCTGAGAGTTTGGAGTCTGAAGGTCCAGGTGATTAAAGTGAAAGAAATCTGTTTTGCCTTTTCTGCTTGTCTGCCTCAGGCCCTAAATGAAAATATCAATGATAAGCCTCTATTTTCTAGCTTCTGACGGTGCAAATGCAGATTCAACTTTGTGATGTTGAGTGACGAGGTTCTGTAGCACTAAAGAGCCAGTCAGATGGATGAGAGTTAGATCTAGGCTTTATCATGTTTGAGGAATAGCTGTTCTCAGTGAGAGTTCAAGGCAGACGCTGTTTTAATAAATGTGTGGAAAAACTTTTGAGTGATTGGGGCATCAATGGAAGTTGTGCTGCTTTTGTATCTTGTTTCCCAGGAGAAGACTCTAATGTGATAGTGATGTGTTGTCACACACAGCATAACAGGAAGGGTAATAAGCAAAGAGAGGATATCAGGGAAGGCAACTGAACCGAGTATGATATCCCAGTACTAGGACCTTGGTTCAATCCCACCAAGCAGTCTTGGCAAGAGTGAAGATTATGCTTAGTTTTTGCATCAAGGTAAGTGTTCTGGAAAAATTGTATTTTTCCATTTCCCATTGGCTAAGCCCTGGGGAAAGGAAGGCTTACATTCCCATGGACAATGTCTCATTGCACAGTTGTCCTGTAGGCAGTTGGTGTGAGGTCCACAGGGATACCTCTAATTGATGTTGTTGGAATAAAGATTTGTTGGAAGTTAAGAGACATGAAAGCTATAATGGGGAGCTATGGAAACATCAGTCAAAAACAGAAACTACAAACTTTGCTCTGTCTATACTGACATCTCATTTCTGAGAAGAGTCAGGCCTACCCTAGCTAGCGATAATGTTGGTTTCTTAATACCTGCTTTGATTCCGGGTGTCAATCTGTAGATTCGCTCTGTTGAATGATATATAGACATAGGACATTTACATTAAAATTTGTCTTACATCTGCCCCTGGAGGAGTTGCAGGTGTGGCTGCTGTGTCACATGTGCTTCAGTAGGTGGTAGAGAGGAAATCAGTCTGGCAGTTCCTCAGAAAACTGGGCATGATACTTCCGGAGGACTCTGCTAGGCATATACCCAGAGGATTTCCCTGTATGCAATAAGGACACATGCTCCACTATGTTCATAGCAGCCTTATTTATAATAGCCAGAAGCTGGAAAGAACCCAGATGCCCCTCAATGGAGCAATGGATACAGGAAATGTGGTATATTTACACAATGGGATACTAATTAAAAACAATGAATTCATGAAATTTTTAGGCAAATGGTTAGAACTGGAAAATATCATCCTAAGTGAGGTAACCCAATCACAAAAGAACACACATGGAATGCAGTTACTGATAAGTAGATATTAGCCCAGAAGCTCTTAATACTCAAGACACAATTAACATACCAAATGATTCCCAAGAAGAAGGAAGGAGAGGGCCCTGGTCCTGGAAAGACTTGGTGCAGCATTGTAGGGATTACCAGGACAGAGACATGGGAGGGGGGTGATTGGGGAATGGGCAGAGGGAAGAGGGCTTATGGGACTTATGGGGAGGGGAGAACCGGAGAGGGGGAAATCATTTGGATTGTAAACAAAGAATATAGAAAAAGAATTTTGTCTTACATCTGCCCCTGGAGGAGTTGCAGATGTGACTGTTAGGTCACATGTGCTTCAGTAGGTGGCAGAGAGGAAAGGAGTTATGCCTACACTCAGTGTTCTGACCTATGAACACCTGAATTAGTAATCTAATATTCCCTGAAAAAAAGCAAGTCTGAGATGACCACCATTCCTTTGCCATGCAGGCCTAGATTGACTCCCAGAATAAGGAGCAAGCCAGAGACTAGAAGAACCCCATCTGATACTGACTCTGGGCTGGTATAAGCCTAAGAGACAAAACCTTTACAAGGGGTCACTTGGGTGGCTATGTGGGAGCTAAGCCAAGACAACAACCAAACAAGCACCATGGAGCCTGGTCAGGGAGCAAGTCTGAGATGACCACCAGTTCAGAGTCACATATTCCTGAGGGGTGACACTATGACCAAGTTGACCCCTGCCCAGTGCTATAGTGCACAAGCTGGCCATAGCACTACAGGGACCACTCCACACCACACATACAAAGACCCTTACTGCCACTAAGAGGAGCAAGTAAGTGATGGAGAAATGGAAGAGAAAGAGACACAGAAGGATGTGGGCACAATGAAGAGAGACAGAACTGAAGACTCAAGGGTAGTGAGGAACAGCCTTGTTTGGGTAGCTGATGATGTCCTGGCCTGTGCTGCCACTGGGTCCACATCTAGTTCTGTGGCCCTGCATGAATGAACAGGAGTCCACTACTATCAAAGGACACTCAGATACCCATGGTCTGGGCTGCTACCCAGGTACATGCTGATGTCTGAGGGCTATGCAGAACTTCCCCCACCCCTCACCTGGACATTGTTGGAGAGCCGACCCTGTCCCTAGCCAGCTACAGTCCTCTGGAGAGTGGGCCCCACACATTGTGTGAGCTGTGGGTGAACCAGACCAAGGGTATGCGTATGGGAGAGCTGGCCCTGTTACTTGTCTACCATGTAGTGGCATAGATGAGGGAAAAATACCCTTTTCCTCTCTCCGCCCTCACCATGTGAGAGACCTGGCCCTGGGTCACAAGAACAGAAGATTTGTCCTTGCCCCTTACTTACTACAGCACTCAGGAGAGCAGGCACCACTCCTCACCTGGGTATTACAGTAGAGCTGACCCTGAACATGGAGTTGCAGGTGAGCTGGCACAAGAGTAGGGATACTGGAAATTCAGTCCTGCTTCTTGTCTGATGTGTTGTAGTGGAGATGACAGAGAGACATCCTCATCCTCTGTCTTGTGCCTCATCACCATTGGCAGGTGGGAGAGACGGTCCCAGAGTCATGTGAGTTGGAGAATTGGCTGTGTCCCTTACCAGCTGCAACACTCTTAGACCATGTCCTGCACCTCGCCTTAGCCACAGGGCAGAGCTGACCCTAGTTGCAGGGCTTGCTGGTAAGTAGGCCCTAAAGGGAATGAGATTGGGAAAGCCAGTTCAGATAACTCTCAGGCTTTGAATATATCTACCCCAACATCTAGCCCATAGATGAACCACTGGAGTGCATGAAGGGGCCAGTCCTACAAATCTAAAACTACAGGATCTCCATGACATAGGGAAACATCAGAATATCTGAGAGGAGGCCCAGGCAGGATCCAGTATGGATAGATTAGCAGAAGCCAGAGGTCTTGCACCAGTCCAAAGAGGCATTGCAATGAACATCTGCAAGTAAAGAAGCATGGACAAAAGGGAACACAGTGGGACACACTGTGACACACCACAGCTTACACAATGAAATTTTTTTCTCTGTTGGGTGGTAGTGGTAGTGGGGTTTCAAGGGTGGTGGAGGGCCAATAGGAGGCAAGGAGAGATTAATGGGATTGATCTGTATGTTGTGAAATTCATAAAGAACCAAGAAAATGGTTTTTTGAATATTATCTTACAAGAAAGTGTTAGGTATATAAATTGAAGAAGAGGTTACATCTGATTATAAACAACATGAGTTTATGCATGGGAAAGCATAATGATGCTTTCAGAAACCTGTTAGAAATAAAAATGAACCTAATAAGATTACAAAGTATACAATTGAAATACAAAAATCAATTTTATTTTCAATTTTAAACATTTATGTGTGTGTGTGTGTGTGTGTGTGTGTGTGTGTGTGTTTGAGTGTGTGTATTTGTGTGGGTGTATTTGGGATACATATGGATGGTAGAGGGCAGATTTTAGGAATGGGGCTTTTCCTTCTGTCGTGTGGACCTCGGTCTTGAATTCAGGTAAACAGACATGTTGTCAAGTGCTTTTACCTGCTGAGTCATCTCTCTGGCTCAGCTGCTTTATAATTGAGTATATCTTTTTTTTTTTAAAGAAATAAACTAACAAAGTAGCCAATTCAAAATAGCTACCAAAATCTATGAGACAGCAGGATGACATTTCCTGGGGAAGGGAATATTTTCTTGATGCAAGTTACAAAATACTGATGAAAGAAATAAGAGGGGATTCAGAAAACAGAATGTATCTTTTCCTTGTAGATTAGAGGGCCTTCATGTGAAGTCTTTATAATACAAACTGGTCAACACAATTTGTGGTCTTCCTGTCAAAAAATAACTATCATGTTCTCCATAAAAGTGAAAAAACCACTTCAAAAATTTAAATGGAATCCTGAAAGATCCCAACTAGCTAAAGCATTCCTGAGCCAAAGACCTAAAGTAAGAAATGTTATCACCTGACTTTAGGACAGATGACAGAATAATAGTACCCCTAATGCATATTAACAACCTACAAATCAGTACATGGAACCAATGGAACAAGACAGAAAGTTCAGAGATAAACCCACACAATTTAAACAAATGTATTAAAACATGTATTAAGTAAGAGCCAGAAGTGGGCAAAGGAAATTCTTTTCAAAAATGGCATTTTATGTATACAGCTGTCTAATTACAGTAAAACCCAAGTTTCTGTCACCATGCACAATAGATAGATAGATAGATAGATAGATAGATAGATTCAGATGGAGCAAAGACCTCAAGGTAAGACCTAAAACCTGTTAGGCTACTCAAAGAAAATAGAAGAAAAATGTGTTTAGATATTGATGTTGGCTTTTGGGATGATATGTTTCCCAAAATACACAAAGCATGGACATATATATATATATATATATATATATATATATATATATATATATATATATATATATATATAATCACTGTAACCCATAAATATATAAAACTGCCAGGTGTGCCAATCACAAATTTACAGTGCAGAAAAATAAATAAAGCATTGTACTTATGGAAATATATTTCATAAAACTATAACCCTGGGCTACAGTTGGGTTATATTCACTGGGTCTTCTCTATGGAAATCAGTAGCTCTGGCTATAAACAGATTTGTCTTATCCCTGATCTTCACTACTTTGGTTGAAGAATATTCATTCCATCACTCTCAACCCTTATCCTTGGTGAATTCTTCTGTCAAACAGAACCAATGATGTTTATCCATGGGGTCTGCTAAGGTTTACACCTGATGTACAGCACTTTCCATACAAATACTACTTAACCCAATGTTGTTGTTCTTATTGCATAGGAACACAATTTAAGGCAGGAAGATAAACATGTCTATTAAGTTGCTGGGAAAGAATGGAGAGCATCTTTGCTGTACATCACATACTCTTTCTTGAACACAGTGGTTCTCAACTCTTTAACACAGTTCCTCATGTTGTGGTGACCCACAAAGTTTGTTGACACTTCATAATTGTAATTTTGCTATTGGTACGAACCATAATTTAAATACGTGTTTTCTGAGGGTCTTTAGTGACCACTGTGAAAGGATCCTTTGACTACCAAATGGCTTGCAACCTGCAGGTTGACAATTGCTGTTCTAGCACAATGTCTAACATATTTCCTATAGAAGATAAAAAAAAATGTGACTTGTACACAGCTATAATGTCAGAGCTCTGGATATGGCAGTGATAGGCAGATAAAAACACCTATCACTGGGTTTTGCTGCTGTCTGAGCACTTTAATTTCTAGCAGTTTGAACTTAAAAAGCTTCTGTTCTCTGTGCTTCATTTCTCTATGCTGTACAGAGCATCAGGGTATCTGGCCACAGAGTCCTTTCCTACTCCAATTGTCTGTGGTATGAGGAGACAGAGAGGGGGAAATTCACTTAGAGCCCAGAAGTCCTAAATGTAACATGGGAAGGGTGTGCCATGCCCCTGTCCAGATGCTAGCAATCAGACATGGCCTGGCTGCAGGTTAGACATCTGTATTTTTTTTTAATTTCTGCTTGGAAATGGAGTTTATTTCTTTTGAAGGTTCTTTCAACCATGAGACCCTGGTTTTGGTAATGATTAACTGAGTGGGAACTCTATTGAAGGTTAGAGGTACTGAGCAAGTGAGAGAGGGAAAAGCAACCAGATTCAAGGGGAAAACCATGCAAAGAGCTGCTCTTCCCAGGAGCTCTGGAAGGTTACAATGCCACAGTTGAATAGCTCTTTGAAATACTTCACTAAATGACTCTGTTGGGTACCCCTTATTAAGCAATCTGCTTCGGAAAGTTCTTTATTTCACAGACTGGCAAAATCTCACCATTTCATTATGCTGGGGGCTTGGTGCTGTCTCTTTTGAGAGATTTGTCTGCCTGGAGAGTAGTCTGTATTACCTTTCTTGTTGGGTCTTGACTATGAGGGGAAAACAATTTGTACAACTCTTCCAGTCAATTGGAGGTAGAACCATGGGACCTAACAAAGCCCACTTTCATCCCACAGTGCCAATTTGCCCTTATCAAGTGCAACAGAGAAAATGTGGTGGTAGTGTGTGTTGCCGTGAGAATAGGAAAGCACTCTAACAATATGAGAAAACACTTATTGGACTCGTTTTATCAACTGAGCGCTAGCTCTGTGGTAATTTTCAGACAATTATGCTATGTTCGGATCGCCTTGCCATATGGCAAGGCATTGATCATTTTTGCTTTGATGTTAATTTAAAAGGTTGTGTGAATGTCTGCTTGTTTTGTTAATAAAATTTTCATTTTGCTGTTCTGAGTCTATCATGGAATGTGTGAGTATCGACAGACAGATTGTTTTTTAATAAAAATTATTAGCATTGGTACAATAAGCCTCGATTGCATGAATCTGGTGTGCTAGAACTTCCAAAGAAACTTGCGGAATCTCAAAGTGCCATCATAATATCCTCTAACCAGAAAGGGTCACAGAGGCTAAGCATTTCCTAATTTGGTGGTTCCAAGGTCAAAGTATCCAGTAGGTTAGTATCCAGTAGGCCGTCCATCACTTCAGGACCATACACCATCCTTTGATGAGATGTATTTTTGTGCAGGGACTCTGACATTTCTCTAATAGAATTCCTAATAAAGATCCTGTTGTGAGATACAGAACACATACTCAGTATCTCTGTCAAGTCACTAGGGAGTATAGCTGTAACCATAAGCAAATGTCCAGCCCATGTTCTGAGTCTTGAATCAAGTGTAAGAGAAATCCAGCAACAGTATGTAAAGAAGTTATATTTGAAGCTAAATCACACACTGAGATATATCATTAGTACATTATGCTTCTCAGAACTTGCAAGCATAATGTGTAAGTATCTAAATTTGTGTAAGCATCTCAGAGTTCCCTGAAGGGGGTGGGTTGTGGAATTAGGAATTTTCACCTCTCTCGTCCTGACAAAGCAGCCTCACTGATACCATGCTTTCAGATACCGGGCTTTCCTAGATAGTTTCCTCCTTGGCAAGGAAGTCTCCTGTAGAATATAATATTTAAAGTACAAACATGGATCCAGTCCATTCTCGTTTTAAACATGCAAACTTCCAGACCTACAGAAATCAAACCTCTTGCAAAAGAGAAAAAAATCTTTGTCCTATGGGAACATCTTATTCTGCCACTTCAGTTCCCTTGACAGAGTTATGCCACCATCAAGAAGGCCTCATCCATAGATGTTGTTTAGATGCAATTAGATCTACATTTCAGAAGGTTTTGAAGCTAAAAGCATACAACAGATGAGAAATATATGATTCTCTACAAAACAAAAGAGTCTGGAACTTTGGGGTAGAGGAGGGGAATAATATCTAACTATTGCTAAAAAAAAATTCCAGAGACATTCTTATTCATATTTGAGTCTTTGTTTCATACTAGTTGATAATTAATATCAAAGCTTGCTGTTCACTACCACTGTCTCTGTGTTCATTGCTATAGCTTTACCCATAGCAAATTTATTTTGCACCATTGCAAAACTTTTTTAGAATGTAAATCTGAGTATGTGACTCACCATCATGAAACTTGCTTTTCACATGCCACAGTGAACACTAACTCACCTACTGTTCTCTAGCTTGGTACCCTATAGACCTTAGATGGACATGTTCTAACTGTAACATTTATGTTTTGCTCCATAGATTCATCCTTACATTGTACAGAGATTCTTTGGTATGATAAATCCCCTTTATCTGCAAGATGTTATGCCTCTTCACCTGGAAAATGTATGCTTCGTGACTTCCCTAGAGGACCATCCACATCAGAAGCATTCTTTAAAACCACCATCCATCATGGGTTAGATAATAGTCTCCAAGATACCTTTATCCAGAACTTGCTATATTCAATCTGACTCTGTACCCATGACCAAATATCCAGATAGAGAAGTCTTTTATTAGAGCAGAACTTGTTTTATATTTTTCTCAATGCCTACAAAATCTTCCAAAGGGACTGATTACCTCTAAGAAGATCAAGAAATGTTTGTTGAACTTAAACATGTCTATTTTTTATTCCAGTTATTAGTTATACCTCTTTGGTTGAAAGAATGTTTAAGTTCCTATAAATGGAAGCCAAACTGTGGATTCATTAAGGACATGGCATAGGATTTTATAATTTAGGGCAGAAGGGCTCAGTGGGGTGTCATAGCTCTCTTTGGGAGTACAAGTTCTCTCAGCATTAAATATCTGTTGAATTCCTTCTCTGATGTTTCTTTGAGGTTCACTTTTGTTTCCTTCAAATATAGGTAGAAGTAAGTACTGGTTTTCCACTAAAGATCAGTTTCAGTGTAGCATACCAACTCTATGCAAAAACCTCTGAATCTCAGTTCAACGAGAAATTGATTTTGAAATGTTATCCAGTAGCAGTTAGTGGCATGCTCAGCTACAAATGAGACATCTATCATAACCATCCCACAAAGGGCTTAGGCATGGTTTTCAGCAGAAGGCAGGGGGATTGGAAGAGTGAAAATTTAAGAAAGAGCTTAACAAACTCATATCTTCTGGAAATTATATGGCTATGTACCCATGAATTCATAGTATCTGTGGTTACATGCACAAAAACAAGGCAGTCAGCATTCCAGGATGGAAGGGGGACTCATGAAACCCTACCTCTGACTCAGAAGCTACTGGCAGGTGATGGCTTCTGAGGGATGGTCAATTTTCTTTAGGAGTGTTGTCTCCAGTAAGAGGAGCCCCTATATATTAGTATAAGAACTCCACAAATTGGATTCTATAGTGTGTGTGTGTGTATGTGTGTGTGTGTATGTGTATGTGTGTGTGTGTGTATGTGTGTGTGTGTGTGTGTGTGTGTGTGTGTGTGTGTGTGTATAAAGTTGAAAGAGTGGTATTTGATCTGGGAGAACCGGGGTAAGGTAAAATGGACATAAAATACATTTTATGCATGTATGGAATTCTCAAGGAATTAGCAAAAGTATTACATTAAAAGAAAGAAGAGAGAGTCTGTGTTCAGGGATAACTTGCATACAACCCAAAATTATTAAACACTTTCTTTTCAAAGCAAATGAATAAATAAATCCATTAAGGAACAACAACTCAGCTTACAGGATGGTAGTAGAGACTAATGTAAACCTTACATTTACCCATCCATTATGTGTAATCAAAGAGCAGAGTTTGTGAGCTGCCCAGATAGTTTTAAAGTGACAGTCCTAAAGGTGATGGGTTGACTTTACTAGGCACCCCATTTCCTGCTGCTAGCCCATAAGTTTCCCACAGAATATTGGTTCCACAGGACTTCCACAGTGGAGAAGAGATAAATAGAATGCTCCAGTCCAGGAAGTTTGAAAAACGCTGAGTTAAATGACTTTAGATCATGCTTTTCTTACCATCAAACTTCCCAATGGCTTCAGCATGCAAATGTGATTAATGGAATGGAATAAAAAAAGGCTACCAATTACTGGAATCTCTACATCTGTTTGGCCAGGGAAACATTCTCCCCCAAAGACCCATCTTGAAGCAGTGGAGTTCTATGAAATATTCTTATAGAACACTGAAGTAGTCTAATGCTAATTATCACATCTAAATGGCAATGAATATGTTATACACCACCATTGGTAGGAATGCTGCTTCCTGGACTGTATTTAGGAGCCTTTGGGGACTATAAATTCCTTTCCTTCTCTTTTTCTCTTCCCAGTAGGTATGAATCGTGATTTCCCCAGTGACCATTGTTCCAGTGGCATTTTCTTTCTTCGTTTCATTTTAGGCTTAATTAAATAGCTGCTATGGCTTTTAACAGATTCAACTTAGGATGAACACACAAAACTCTTCATGAATAGTTGTTTCAGCAAGTGGAAATGATAAAACAAAAGCAACAGTTGTTCCCAAGATCACAGCACAACATGTTTCTATGATGTCTATGCTACTGACAGAAGCAGAACCATTTTCTCCATTTTCTTTCTTTTCCTCTTGTCTTATGCTGGGCTGTAGGTCCTGAACTGGCAGCCTATTGTCAATACCTAAATAAGTAAAATCAGCATTTTACTTGAAGTAGCTCAAATTTTAGTGGAGGAGACACCTGTCTCATATCAGGGGATAACTTTGGAATGTGATGCATGTCTTAGCTGTTGCAAATAAATGATACAGACTTGATGTAGAGGAAGGCAGGATTTACAAGGAATGTTTTAAGAAACATACATTCAAAAGACCCAGAAACTAGTTTCGATGAGAGGGTTAGTATTCTTGATAAAATTAGGTAAACATTTATGCATGAGTAAGAAGAAAGGTCAAGAAATTCAGGAGGCATGCTAATGATTGATTGACAAGAAGAAGATATGAGTCCAGGGTGGGCATTGAGGAGCAATAGCCAAGAAGATTAGGAGACAATCAGTGGAGAAGACAAAGAAGAAGAAAATTCCATAAAAATATGATAAAACAAAACAAAACAAAACAGAACTCTCAGCTAGTCAGCAGAATTTCTTTAAAAACAATGCTAATGGCATTGGTTCAAGTTTACTCTTCCATACCAGGGTCTTGAGTAGACATAATAGGTCCCCAAAGATGATAATGTGTGAGAACATACAGTATTTCCATTACTTCCAAAAAAAAAAAAAAAAAAAACCAGATTTATCTATTCGAAAGTGTATAAGCTGTCATTATTCTATGAATGAGAATGTTTTTTGGGAAAATACTTCAAAACTAGAGAATAAAACAATAGATAGGAAGTCAAAAGCATCTTTTGTAAACAGTTGTAGTGGATTTTCCTTCAAGAAAAAAAATCCATTGGGAATAAGGAGGCCTATGATTCATAGTGAATTGCAAAACTAAGTCACTGTGGGACGTTGCAGCCATCACTCTGCTCTACGACTGCCTGGAGTTACTGGCTCAGTGTTTTATTAAAAGATCCTGTAAGTGATTCCAGGGAACCCATGTCCATGCAATGTGCTAGGAGGGTTAACAGACACTTAACACTGTGTCACCATACTGCACTGGCAGTGCACATGCATCATGCTGGAGTTCTTTGGAATGGAAGCTACCTGGTGCCTGTATCTCCATAACAGGCTAAGTGTGGGGAAGAGGAAAGGAAGGGGTGAAAGTGGAGCAATATACTGTCATCTTTCCAAATGCCAAAATCAGCATCGGAGTCGGGATTCATTTTCTGAGCCCCCCCCCCCCCCCCCGTTTTCCCTTCTAGAGTTGGTATGCTTGTCAAATGTACTTCCCTTGTAGGCTGTATTTCCATATAAATTTCATGACTCTGTCATGCACATAGATGTGGACTCAACCATGACCCTGACTCTGGTAACTTCTTCATTCCTAAGGGGACCTGAACTTAAGGATACACTGAAAGTGAGTGGAAAGTGTTAGTATGTCAAAGCCTGCCCTGAGGGAGACCCACATAACAAGAATTAGGTGTCTGAGGTCAGTAATCATTCCATTCTTGCAGCTCACATAGCCCTATGCCAGAGACTGGCTGCAGAACCTAGCAAACTGGAGCCTTGAGAATATCGTAGTCCCTCTAGGGGATAGTGAAGCCCCGCCACAAAGCCCCACCCTACTCAGACTGCTGGCCTACAGAAACAATGAAATAATAAAAGCTTATTTGAAATGTCTAAATTTAGGACAATTTAATGTAAAGCAATATACAATTTACATGCACGCATCTCCTATATAGTTACATCCTTGAGATGTAAATCTTCAACATATTTTCTGCAATAAATATGCTAATTAAAAGAAAATGCATATTTTAAATATACAAGAACAAAGTACACAATCTATATATGAAATTGTAAAAGAAAGAAAACTAAAATTTACAAGACAATGATGCCAAGTTACTTAACTAGGAGGATTGTGTGCAAGGCTCAAAATCCATCCACTGTACCAGAGATATTTTTATTAGTATTGCTTACTGAATTTACTAACTCTCCTTGAGAGACATCAGTTCATTGAAAGGTATGAACTTTCTGTTCACATCTGTCAGCTTTGTGGTACCTTCAGAATTCGATAAATGCTTTGAACAACAATTTCTTTGGTTGTATAGAGGCAAAATATTGTCATCTACTTATAATTTTCTGAATGTAAGTGAATTGGGACACCAGTGTCTTCTGTACTTTACAAGCAAGATCTATCTATGAATTCTCAGCAATATAGATACTTAAGCATAGCCTTGAACAATCACAGCACCAGTTGACCTGCCATTGAGGAAGGGGTAAGTCTCATGAGACCCCATGTCTAACTAAAGAGCTATGGGACATTGATGGCTCCTGCAAGTGTGAGGATTTTTCTTTTGCAGGGATAAGTCTCCTAATATGTTACACAATACTGAGTGGTCAGCCCATATAAGAACATGTATATAAGAAAAACCCTAAATAGACTTAGTAGGTCATATATTGGTATGCATACATACATATATACATGGAAATATATATATGATTGCCAATAACAAAGTAGAAGAGATCACAAACTTAAAAGGGAATAGAGGGGGACATAGAAGTAATTAGAGGTTGGAGAGTACGGGGTGAATATCTTGTAAATATAGTACTTGCATAGGACAGTCTCAAAATTAATTATAAAAGTGGAAAAAAAATTCTGTGAAAGCCCTCAGTGATGACAATGAAGATGGCAGCACTGACTGAAATTTTGATGCCTGATTGTAGAAGAAGTATTGTGATAAGTGATTTTGTGCTCTTGAAATCCACACAATGCCCACAATCCACCTCCAGGGAATGGTTCCTGGAGGGCTCTTTTACTTGCTGAAGATCACACAATTCTTTGGTAGCAACAGAATAAGAGTTCAAATCAAGCTCTCCACCATTCCCCATCTCCCTTTTTGTCAATGCTGTGTAAGAATTAGACCTAGTGGCTTTCCTGCTAGGATGCTTTAAAGTGATTGGAATGTTTACTTATCTCAGCCAGGCTCACGGCTGTCTATGGGATCAATCAGAGTTTGCTAAGGGGCTGTGGTCAGGACCCCATTTTTCTAGGTTCGTCACAACTCATCAAACACCATTCCAGGTCAGCTGGGTCTGCCTGTCTGTACTAATGACAAAAATCCATGGCTTCAGTTTCTTAATTAACTAAATACAATGAAGTCTATAAATTGATCAGAGCTGGCTCTTCTATGGAATTAATTAGAAAATTGTGGGGAAGGGCTTGATAATTAACCAAAACTTCATAAGCCTACTGAGAATTCTTCAGAAGCCCCAAATAAAACACAGTTCTACTTTGAAAATCAATTTAGAATGTGGCACTTCTTCCTGCCTGAGAGAAGCCATCTCCAGACAAATGGGAGAGGGGCATGAGCTGGGAGATGAAGGCGTATCACTGTGAGTGGTCCAGGGGCGGAAGCCCTTTACTTTTTGGCTTGACACACTAGAGGAGATAATTGTCTCATAATGGCATTTCTGCTACATTGGTTAAGCCTATGTCTTGGTGACACTGCATTCAAAAACAAAACTAGAAAAAATGCAATTAATTATTTTACTTTGTGTTCATAAATGCAAATTAGAGAGTTGATATAATTATGTTAAAAACAGAGGTTAATAAGTAGCCATTGGGCTATAATTATCTGTCTGCTCCTAGAGAAAGCAGGTTTGGAGTCTACGTTAGCAGGGTAAGAGGAGAGGGCTGTGTGTCAGTCACAGGCTTCTAGCTTTATGTTTGTTTTCTAACTGATTCTGGTGATCTCTGCCCCAAGAAGGTCATATCATTGTCTCTTCTTGCAGATAGAAACTCAAGACTCAGAACAAAGGCATGTATCAACATCAACAGTGATAAGTAACACTGGATTCCACCTGGCATGTGCAGTCACTCCAAAGTTCTCAGCCCTTTGCTTTCCTTTCCTTCATCTTGTTTTATCCTTATTTGTGCTTTAGCATATGTGATTTCAGGATGAAGTAGTAGCTAGATTCAGAAACAGATATAAGAAAAATTATTAAAGATTACGTTTGTGCCATGTAATCTTAACCAATAATATACCTCACTAATGAAGGTTAATTAACAAAACTCATACTCTGTATAAATAAATTAACTGATGTACATAATTTGAATTATCTACCAATAATTCAAAACACTAACCTACAAGTTTGCTAATATTTAGTCTTCAAAATTAGAAACTACCACAATTAATTTATGGTTGGGAGAACTTAATTAGTTATGGTATATAACTATGCAGGAGTAATGAACAATGGATGAAAACATGGTGTTTAAGAGTATACAGTGTATTCTAAATGCACCTTTATAATTTTACATATAATAAGAAAATCTATTTAACAGGAAAATTTTGAAGTGAACCAATCCAAAACTCTATGGGACTTTACATTAAGACTTTGCCCAACTTCACAGTCTTTTACCTTTACACTGGAACATTTATACTTTAAGAATAACATCCTTGCATGACTAACTAGCTCAGTGATTCAAACAAGCATGGAGATTGAACCTGAGGCTATTTGCTGCCAAAGCAACAAGCAGATGCCAGACAGCTCCAAAGACAGTAGATACTTCTACTGCCATGGTTTTTACTTTTGTCACCTGTTGCCTCTTGGTGGCTCACCTTTCCTCATGTGGACTTATATAACATCACATCTGGGTCCACTGTGATTCACCCTGTTCTGATTATGTAGTACACTTCCTGTCATCATGAACCAAAAGTATTTTGTCAGTTTTTTACTTAATCAGAGCCTTCCAGGTGAAGGATGAAATATAGCATTTAGCACAGGGATCCCAAAGGAAAGGACTGAAGGAGCTCAAGGGGTTCGAAACCCCATAGAAACAACAGCAATATCAACAAACTAGATCCCACCCCCTACCCTGAGCTCCCAGGGACTAAACCACCAACCAAAGAGTACACATGGAGAAACCCAAGGCTCCAGCTGCATATGTAGCAGAGAATGGCCTTGTCTGGCATCAGTGGGAGGAGTAGCCCTTGGTCCTCTGAAGGATCAATGCTCCAGTGTAGGGGAATGCCAGGGTGGTGAGGTGAGGGTAGATGGGTGGGTGGGTTGAAGAACATCCTCATAGAAACAAGGGGAGGGGTGGGATAGTGAAAGGGAAACTGGGAAAGGGGATAACATTTGAAATATAAATAAATAAAATATCCAATAAAGAATAAAAAATAATAAAAAGTAAAGAAATAAATGTGACAGCTGTGTGTGTGACTCGGGCAGGCCTGGATACATTCAGTGCAATGGCCTCTGGGACAGAGGGAAGCACACACAGTATGATCTCAGTTTCCTGAAAGGCTACTGAGTCCTAGGCAAGAATGATGGCTGGGAGACCTGGCCTTGTGAATATCTCATCACAGATCTGCCTTTTCCTAGCTTGTGGACGTGTAAATCCCCTCATACTTCTCCGCTCTCAACCCTATCTTCCTTAAAAGGAGAGATGATTTGTCTTCCTTCTAAAATCTCTGGGCTTTGCTCTCCTTCACTGCATTGCTGTCCTCTGACTCAAAGGAACCATTGCTTTGTACCATAAATGTAGCTGAGCATCCATCTGTTTGATACCTGAGATCTGTAGTCTGCTGTAGTTCTGCTACTAACAGGGGAAGTCAAACTACTATCTGCCTCTGCATTTCTCCCTTCTGTAAATGGTGAACAGTTAGGGGCCATCTACCCAGTGTCAGTACTAGTGTCAGCATATTCAGAGCATGGCCACCTATCATTTTTATCATCTATTTATCATACAAACTAATAGGCTTCGTTATAACATTTCATAGACATGTATAATATACTTTAATCCTCTTCAGTTTCCTGCTAGCTCTTTTCCTCCCACTATTGCTCTCCCTCTACCTCTAAACTATTCTCCTACATGCATCATATTTTATTAATGAATATTTAATGCTAATTATTATTGCTTATAAACAAACATGTAAATACATAACTGTAACATACTGAGTCCATTTACTATTGCTCATGAGTATACAACTTATGGATAAGCACTTGGGATTAGATAATCATACTGTAGTAGGCTCATCCCAAGGAAAAACAGATTGTCTCTGCAGTTATTGATTGCCTATGGCTTTACATTTTGCGGTGGGGTCCTGTGGGATTTACCTCTTCCATACTGGTATGCCAATGCATATTGTCATTGTCCATTGTCCATGTCTTGTTTTGGGGTTTTTTTTTGTTTTGTTTTTTTGTTTGTTTGTTTTTGGTATTTTTCAAGACAGGGTTTCTCTGTGTAGCCCTGGCTGTCCTGGAACTCACTTTGTAGACCAGGTTGGCCTTGAACTCAGAAATCCGCCTGCCTCTGCCTCCCAAGTGCTGGGATTAAAGGCGTGCATCACCACTGCCCAGCTCCAGGTCTTGTTTATACCACAATAGCGATGAGATTGCCTAGGTACAACCAACCTGTGCTATAGAGAAGATAGAGTCTTCCAGCAGACACTTTAGTTCTTATAATCTTTTTGAGTATGACTTTGAATCTCTGTTTTACATATAAGACTAGCAAGGCACAACAGAGTTCAAGAGCCTACTCAAACACATAGCCAGCAAGACTTAGAGCTCAGAGTCAGACAGTGTGTCTTCAATGATGACACAGCCCTGCTTCTTGATGTTTTACATGTAGTTTTCATTACAATGGAGAACACATGCACCTCTCAGAATGAAACATATCCAGGTAATTAATTACTGCATGAATATTCATTTTCTCCGTAACCTTAAGAGAAAAATAGATGTTCTCTGTGCCTTAGCTTTGTTACCTGTAAACCTGAGATCTTGATATTCACCTCACTGAATCTTACATGTGCATGAGGAGACATAGCAACATCTAAGTTTCCTATGAGGGTGTGTGCAACAAATAAAGGATTCAGATGGCACCCATTCTATGAGATAAAGAGAAGCTCTACCAGAGCATTGATTACTGCTTTATAGTGCTTCCCTTCTATTCATTAGGCCCACTGTACACAGTATCTCCAGTTCCCATACGGACAGAATCCTATAAGAGGGGAAGATGGTAGATCAAAGAAGTTCAACAACTCCTTGGGTTTAGGGAAAGCTGCCCAACGAAGCCTTGCATCCAACAGATCTCAGGCAACTCCTCAGTCTCAATACCACCTGATCTCTTCTTCCACTCATTGCTAATAGGCACACTGCAAGTCTGCAAATCTCTCTAGGCTGAGGACTACAGTCAGTGGTTATTATCCAGAGACTTCCATTCTTGTTAGCCTTATTTACAGCACATGCAAAGGGGAAATCAGCATGAGAAAGAGAGAGTGAGTAAGCACATTGAGGATAGACTCACCAACTTCTAATTCTGCCTAATCTCTGGGTAAGCAAAGGCCTGTGTTCTAAGTTATGCTTCGACATTAATGGACGACCCAGTCAGAAATTCTGTTAGCCATGTAATCCCATAGCTCCAATCCAGAAGGCCCCTAATTCACACATGCAAGTCTTCTGCCCAGCTTCCCAGACTTAGACTCTCTTATTCATGCCAGTTCTGAGCTCCTCTGGCTAGTGGGTCTCCTCAAGAATTAATAAAATAGGAAGTCCTGTGTATTTTTATCTTAGGGGAACATTTATTTATCTCTGCACTCTAGCATGGGCATTTTAACATTCTGGGATTCTGGCATCCCATCAGATCAATATAATGTGATCTCTCACATAAAATCATTTCAAAATGATGCGCCTTGGGCAAAGAAAGCATCTGATCAGATTCTTTGTGGATCAATGCTCTTCCCCTTGGGGAAGTGGGATGTACTTGTTTCCAATGTGAGGACAGTACTTAAGTTTATAGGGCGGGCACTCCTGAATGTTAAAATAGGTGACTTTCCTTCTGAATCTTACAATGTAAGGGGTTAACAAAGAGAAATGGGACAAGCTCAGAATTGTAAGAAGAAATGCCATGGGCAAAATCGTGCAAGAGATGGTGCAAGCCAGGGAGACAGAACAGCGTATGGAAGTTGCCTGCTTTGGGTCAAATCCTATGCAGGGCGATTGGCATTCTTTCAGTAATTCTGAAAGGTAACCATTTTGATCTCTTTTTCATAGAAAGAAACTCAGGCATGCAGAAAATAATGCTTAAGGCTTGCTCAAAGAGACTCATGCATTCATTGATAGTTTGCATGCAGGGTCAGTTGATATAAGAATTCTTTTTCTAGAAAGATAAATAAGAAAGGCTGATCTGCTTAAAACTCTGTTCCATACTTGTCTATGGAAGAGGACTGTTTTTGTTCCTTTTTTTCTCAAGTGACAATTTTACAACTTAGAGGCTGGTATGGCCAGAAGTTGGGACACCTCTTTTCTTTTAATGGTGCTTGAAGCTTTCATGAGGGCAGGAGAGAATTTAAGGTCTTGAGATAGAATCTGAGGTCACTACAACTTCTACAACTTAAGAGTAGATAGACTGTATCTCTATGCTACCAGTCACTATCCCTTCCTTCACTTTTTATAATTCATTTTACATCCTGATTGCTGCCCTTCCCCTCCTAATTTCCCCTCATGCATTCCCTTACATAATCCCTCCTGCCTTTCTCCTCTGAGAAGGTGAAATCCTCCCCATCCTATGGTATCCAATCATTCGGCCCACATAAAGTCTCTGCAGGGCTAGGTACAACCTCTCAAACTGAGACCAGATAAGGCAGCCCAGTTAGGGGAATGGGATCTACAGACATGCAGCAGATTCAGAGACAGCCCCTACCCCAGTTCTTAGGAAACCCAAATGAAGACCTAGCTATATATCTGCTTCATATGTGCAGAGGGCCTAGGTCCAGCCTATATATGCTCTTTGGTTGGTGGTTCAGTCTCTGAGAGCCCCAAGGGTCCAGATTAGTTGACTCTGTTGATCTTCCTGTTGAGTTCCAATACCCTCTGGGGCCCTCAATCCTTCCCCTGGCTCTTCCATAAGAGTCCCTGGGCTCCATCCAATGTTTAGCTGTGGATCTTTGCATCTGTTTCATTCAGTTGCTAGGTGGAGTCTCTCAGACGACAATAATGCTAAGCTCCTGTCTACAAGCATATCAGAGTATCATTAATAGTGTTAGAGATTGGTGCTGGCCCATGAGATGGGTGTTAAGTTGTGCCCATTATTGGTTGGCTGTTCCCTCAGTCTCTACTATATCTTTGTCCCTTCATTTCTTGTAGCCAGGATAAATTTTGAATTGAAAGTCTTGGGAGTGAGCTGGTATCCTTAGCCCTCTGTTGGGGTTCCTGCCTGGCTATAGGAGGTGGTCTTTTCACAGTCCATATCCCCACTGCTATGAGTCTCAGACTATGTCATCCCCATTGACTCGTGGGGTCCTTCCTCATCTCAGGCCTCTGGGAAAGCCTTCTTCCAATAGCACAGTGGGTTTTCTTGGAAGCATGCACTGCTGATCACAATCCTGCCAAGCTCCTGTTGATCTCTGCTGATTAACTTTTAAATGGTCACATAAATATTAAAACTACTTTTACATATTCCACAAAAGTGAGATGCTAGTAAAGGAAGGAGAAAGGAGTGTTCAAGACTTCATTGAGTACATTTAGGATGCCCCAAATATTCCAGGATGAGAGAGACAGAGAGACAGAGGCAGAGACAGAGAGAGAAAGAGAGGGAGGGAAGGAGGGAGGGAAAGGAGAAAGGGAAAGTAAGAGGGAGGGAAGGAAGGAGGGGGAGAGAGGGAAGAAGGGAGAGAAGGAAGGAAAGAGGGAGGGAGAGAGAGAGATACTTGCAATCTAGCTTTTGAAATAGGAGAAGTATTGTGGAATGGAATGAAAAACAGAGAACTCATGGAAAGCTGGAAATGATGCTTCCTGCCCAAGTCAGCATCTCGTCTCAGATCGCCTGACTCAAAAAACTAGCTTCTTATAAAATGTAGTGTACAAAATCACCAAAGTTGGCCTCCATCAGCTTCCATTCTGTCTAGGTACTAAGCACTAAAGCTGTAAACAGATTCTGCATGGCACATCTCTTTAAAATTAAATGGTTATTTTAATAGATTTTAAAATCAAATATATCCTAAGATGGGCATTCTTAGTAAAGTCTTGTATATAGGAGGACTTGTGAGAATGTATGCTCTATGACTTACTTGACTTCCTTCATCACTCCAAAGCCCTTTATTTGTTCTTGATTTTTTCTCTTCCACTCAATTTCCTACCCCCATCTTGTTCTCTCCATCACTTCTCTCCTTCTCTTGTTTCTTTCCTCCATCTTTCTTCTCTCCTTCTCTCCTCCTTCTCTTCTACTTCACTGTCCCTTTTTGACTCTCTGTGTCTCTCTGTATCTGTGTGCATCATCATTTCTCTTTCTGTCTTTCTGTATCTATTTATCTATCTATCTACTTATTATCTGTCTGTCTGTCTATCCATCTTACCTACCTATCTCAAACACACACATACACACACACTTAGCACACATCTTAAAGCCTGGCGTCTTGTTTTATTTATTTCCCCCACCTTCCCATTGTCCCTCTCTGCCATCACTTGTCTTCATTCCAAGAATCAACCTCACCGTATTTCCAATCCTCACCGAGGTATAAACTTGTTCTTTTGCATGTGAATCAGTCTTTATAGTTTATAGAAGGATTTTCACTTTTTTGGATTAATTTTTGACACAGAAAAATTGGAAAAGAGGTGTTCAATCATCCAAACCTATCTCCTGGGGGCTCTCTAAACCCAGATATAAACAGTGAGTAAGATATAATATTCCTTCATCATGCATGAATGGCATGCATGAACATCATGCATAAATGTTCAAATTTCAAGGTCTGCACTTGTCCTTTCTGGAATTTTGTGTTGGGAATCTATATTTCACCCACTCATGGATCATTGTGGTATAACTGGTAGTGCTGAGAGAAATTAAGCTTCATATAAGACATCTACAACATTGAGGACCTTAAGGGTCATCTTGACCTTTGACAAAATGGAGTTTTTGGATTAGCAAACAAAGAGTGTTATCTGAGACCATTCATGTAAAATTTTCTAGATGATATAAGTGCCACTGATCTGGGTACTACACTAGGTATAGTAGGACTTTGTGACTATTGGTTTATAGTTTGTAGATCATGACTACCACAGAAGTTGGGTGAGTTTCTCACAAAGATAGAACAGGTACTCAGTAAGGATGGAATTACAACCATTCATTCTCTGTCAGACATGGGTGTTCCCTCACTTACTGGACCAGGAGAGAGTGATAATTTGTATGTTTTGTATTTGACTCAATGGAGACAGGAAAGGCAAAAGGGCTTAAGCTTTTGTAGCCTTAGGGAAGTCCATCTCCTGACTCGGCTATCCAGACCAGCTAGACAGCTTCTATATGAACTCTCACCACTAACCTGTGCCTGGGGCTATTATGCCTTTGTAGACAGCCCAGCACTATTGAAAGCTGATGGTCTATGTATTCCAAAAAACGTGAGCTGCAGTGCTGTTCCTGACAATTCCAAGTATGTGGTTACAGAACTGATGTCATTTGGTAGTTAGAAAGATGTTAGTTAGTGCTGGCCTGAACCACACAGCTTCTTTTTCTGTGCATGGGGATGCTCTCCTACTTGCAGCACAGAGCAGCACAGATGTAGAAAAGAAAGTCAGAAATGGCCAGAAGAGGCTATGAGCTCTCTCTCTCTCTCTCTCTCTCTCTCTCTCTCTCTCTCTCTCTCACACACACACACACACACACACACACACACACACACACACACAAAGAGAGAGAGAGAGACAGAGACAGAGAGACAGAGAGACAGAGAGACACAGACAGAGACAGAGAGCACAGAGTCCAGGCCAAACTGAAGACAAAGCCAGAACTTGAACTTAGATATTCCTTTCTGAGCCTTTGGCAATTGGTTTGTTTTCTTGCTTGCTTGCTTATTTGTTTAGGACTGTCTGTCTGTTTGAGAACAAGTCTCACATTACCTATGATGTTCTGGAACTGCAGATCTTCCTGTCTGAATTTCCTAATTCCCTGGATTACAGGTCCACACCATTGTGCCTGGCTTGTATTATCTAGTCCATGTTATTTATGATATGTTGAAGAAGAGGCTTGGTGACTATTGATAAATGTAAAGCTATGAGGCCCATAGGCAGTGAAAGAAGGCTGTGCTGTTTGTCTTCCTCACTAACACAATTCTTCTAAGTGTTACCTGGCACTCAGCTCCATGGAAACCCAATCCTGGAGGTTATGCTATAGCAATGGAATCAGACACCAAACATCTTTAGACCCATTCTTGTTGTTGTGGGTATTGAATATGCTGTCCTTGGAACCACTCATTATTAGTAAACATACTCATAATGGAACCCAAGCAACAAATTTCCTGACTTCCTGGTGACACATGACTTTCTATTCTTATCTTCTTGTTTGGCTCTTCTCCTGGGACCCTCCCCATGTAATCTTGTGGCCAAGGAAATGATAAAACTATATTCTCTGAACTACTTCAACATGTCTGGAAGCCATCACTATAGATATGATGTGGAGGAGGTTGACCAGTGAATTGTTCTGAATACTGCTATATTTGAAAATCATCTAGTTGTGTAGGGACGTTTAGTCTCTAAGATGTCTCAGACTCCTTAACCACATAGTATGAGGATGATGTCATAACCCAGGTGGATCATGGCAGTGATTGTACTAAAAAGAAAATAGCAATGACTTCTAGTTAGCATGCTGGGATGCCTCTGCTTAGCATGATGGGAATTCTCTCTGTGAATCTAAGGTGATAGGTTGTATTAATAGAACCAGTTATAGGAGATGAACTAGGCAAGAGAGGTTACCCTATGTTTTCAAAAGCACAGAAGTGCTGCCTTTTAGTGATGGGCATCTTCATTCTGCTTTTCCAGATAGTCTCCCTGGTTGCTTTCAAATCCACACAAAGCCTAGTCCCTTGATGTGGTGACACTATCCTCTATAATTTGGTCCATACTTTTCCCTAAGCCTCCACTTTGACACGTCTCTCTGGAGTTCATGGGGTTAGTTGCCAATTCTGCTCCCTCTTCTGGCATCCATGCTCTGGTTCCTCCTTTTGTTTAGCTTCTTCTTGGGGAAGCCTGGTTTCCTTTCTGGCAAAACACTACTGACAATGGATTCTTGTCATCTGCCTCTGATTAAATAGTAAGTTTCATGAACAGAGAGTATGTATTGATTTTGCTCGCCATTTTCCTGAGTGCCTACTAAATCTCCTTGTCTGAATAGATATTTGTCAAATAACCTCATGAATTAATCCATTGAGGTTTCCCTATTCTTTTTATTAAGTAATTTGTTCATTCCTTAAGGGAGTCTTTGCTTGTTTGTGTTTTTTTGTTGTTGTTGTTTTCATTGAGACAGAGTCTTGCTATCTAACCCATGTTTGCTTCAGACTCTTGATCCTTTTCTGCCTCAGTCTCTGGAGAATCAAGATGGTTAAATTTGAAAATATCCACAATAATCATTTAGTATAATCACTTCACAGACAGTGGGCATAAGACCTAAGTTCACTGAATTACATTTACTTAATGCGTATTTATGTCCCAGTTATTTGATCTTGAACTTGGACTTTGTTGCTAGCTAGTTTTATGGCTGTATATAGTCTTATATTCATTGAATCTCAATATTCTCATCCAGAAAATAAGCTCATCATAAAGAATTCAGCAGATATTAGTACAAAGATGGGAGAGAAAACTCTTGAAAATACTTGTCAGAGCAGGCATCACAAGATTGATCCTGTTCTTAGAATGACTAGGCATCAGCCATGCTCTGTCTGGCTTTATTTGCATAACTCTGGATATTCTTTACGACTTGTTACTCTTTCTTCTGGTTAATGGAATGCCGTTAACTATACTTCCATTGTAATATTATCATATTCATCACACATACACACACATGCACATATACATGTATGTACACACATTTTAAGCTAACAGGTTCCACTACCCAGACACACTGGAATTCAGAGCAAATGTTATTGGCTCCTGTGACAAGTTATGGGATTCCATGTCACTTATGAAGTAGGTCTGCCTTTGGGGGCACTTGAACAATGAATAAGGGGAAAACAGGGTTATTATGAAACGGGGTAGCCTTTTCTTGCAAAGTATGCTGGTCTATCCTCAGGAAGATATATGCATTTACCTGTTCAATGTTACCAATGTTCAAGAGCCCAGGAGATAAAATGTGACAGAAGCATTTTCTCTGAGGGACAAACCTTAACGACTCACTGTAGGTGGCCAGCATGTAGAAACCAGCTTGCTCTTTGGTTTATGGCTGATATCACTACTTCTGTTTCCTACTCAGTGTGAGGGAAAATCTTCAGAGGAGCCCTTCTGGATCTCAGAATTGGCCATGTGGATTCAGTGATGTGGGAAAGGGAGAAATGAGGCCTCTCAGCTGCTTCCTCCATAATGCTCAGTTGGATGCTTCTAACAGAACCAGATTCACAGAGATGCCCAGGGGTCATAAAGACTGATAAGCTTTTCTGGTGTCCTTCCTCTTCTTGGAGGTCTTATTTTGTATGTTTATGTTGTCATTTTTTGTTTTATCCAGTAAATATTGTTGGCAGATGCTACATGCTAGGCACTAGGCATCCACAGAAGAAAACATAAAAACAGCCATCACTGTCTTGGTACCTGGAGAAGAGAAAATAGCCAAAAGAGCAGAAAGCACAATGCCCTTCCTATTGGTACAGAATGAGGCTGAGTAAAAATCTGGAAGTCTCCAGGAGGAATCTGATTGGGATAGAAGTAGGTGATATTATCCACCCATGACAGTGGATTTGGTGTTGCACTCTCCCATAACATATAGAGACAATAAAAGGGGTCAGAATATGATGACACCAAACTACAATAGAGCTGTTGGCTCTTGGTATTTGGCAATCTGACATCACAATTTAAGGTAAATGATGACCAGTGTTGATGAAACTTAGATGTGTTATTTCAGCTATACGATAAATTTGGTCCTTGCATAGTGGATAGACAGTAAATGGCAGTGAGTCGCTTAGTGAGTGGAAAGAGAACCACATGAGATATCAAACAAAAGTGGGGTTCTTATGAGAGTTGAAAGGGAACTGATAAATAGACAGTAGGCAGTGAGTAAGCTCTCTTTCAACACAGGAAGATATAATTCTATTTAAGAGAGCACTGGTAATTTATAGATCAGGTTATAGTTTCCATAATCTCAGGATGAACTTGGGACTGGACTCTGAATCCTATGGAGCCCACAGTGCTAAGCAGGACCAACATTGTTATCTGATGTCCTGAAATTAAGATTGTAAGCTTTTCTGAAAAAAAAAAAAGAAGCATGCTCAGCCTAATTTTAATTCAGCCAAACAGTGATTATTTTAGTGTGTTTCAAAGACATTTCAATATAGCACATATAATTAAAACTGAAATGGGTATCCTTATACTGTCTGAACAATCACTATTCCTGTCCTCAAAGGCTACAGTTGAATCTCCAGTTCTTTATATTACCTTTACCCCAGCTCCAGAGATAAGGGAAGATGACCTTAAAATAATCAAGATAAAATTCCCATAATATATCTTGTCTTTTAAAATAACAAAATAACAAGACTGTATTGAACCAGTTCATCTTTCAAGGCCCACCACAAATACCTGCTCTTCTTATGATGTCATCTTAGCCATCACCTAACAGTGTTTCCTTTTTGTGAAATCTGAATGTGTTGATAGTCAATAACTGTGGACTTGATTAGAGGTACCAGAATATTTTTCTTATTCCTCTTCACATCACTAATCAGCTTTGGCGCCTCAAGAGCTCATCCTTTGTCTCATCCACAATCTGTAGTTTTCTCTATCCCAATACTAACTCATAAATCCAGCTACAGGGTAGAAAATTCACATATTTAAGGGTCCTCTTGTCTAATATCTTCAGTTTTAAATGTGGAAGCTGAGACCTAAGGGGATTAAGTAATTCATGCAAGACCACCCAAGAAGCTAGACATTATTTACTGAGCATCTCTTATGTACGGAGCACATCAGGAGGGAAATAGACAAATTGAAAATGAACAGTGAGTGAATAAACAAGAAATTTTAACAATGAAAAAGCCCTGTGTGAGGAGATGGTGGATGCAAAATGATCTAACAGAGTTGAGGATTGTCCTGTGTTACACTGGGCTTTTCAGAGAATCCATCTTGAAAGAAGTAATAGAAGTGTCGAGGTCCTGTGTGAGAAAAGATGTGATCATGCAGAGTTCTGAGAAAGAAGATGCAAAGACCTGAAGACCTGTGGTGCACAAAAGGCTGCTGGGCTCAAGGAGAAGATGGAATACATTCAGTTTGAAGTATAGAAAGCTACAGAGCTGGGAATTGACACCAATATAAGGGGAAAGTTTTTGAGACTTTTTTGCCGGAGTGCTATAGAGTCTAATTTACATTTTACATCTAATTATAGAGAGACAGGAATGAACAGAAGCCAATGGGGAGAGTGTTTCATTATTAATAGTGTGAGGGTTGTGGTTTAGTCCTTTGGGTTCCTCAGCCATATTCTCTCTGCCTTCAGGAACAGCTTCCTGCTAACCCTTTTTGGTTTGATTTTTATCCCAAACTATGTACAACTGAGGCTTTCTCTCACAAATTCTGCACTTTATTTCAGAGAAGACTAGTGAGGAAGGAGTTGAGTTGACTCTCCCAGGACATTTGACCTGGGTTGGGGTGGATGTAGTGTTGGGATGCATTTCTGAATAAGCACTATGAACCCACAAGCCTATGCAATATTAGTGTGTAGGAGATTCGTAGCCCCAAGTCACCACCGTGAAAGCACACAGCTATATCCTCAGTTACTATCTTCTCAAATTAAAGCGAAGAAATGAAGTGACCCTGAGGAGTATTCTTCACTGTCTCAATGTGCTTAACAATACAATGGTTAGACACCAGATGGACAGCAAAGTGGGATTAATATGTTCTCTGCCTCATGCATATTGGCTGAGAAGCTTCCCCCCTTTCCCAAATGGTTGTTCAGGGTGTCCCATACCTTATTGATCCCCCTTCATATGCAGGATAAACAATCATGGATGCACGAGGAAGGGCCTCAGCGCAGAGAGACACATTGCTGTCAGAGGTAATAGCTGACTCCAAGGGAGCAATCATGGGTGATATCATCCTAACTCCCATCTCAGAAACAAATTCATTGTCATCTCCTCCTCCTCCTCCTCCCCTTCTCCTCCTCTTCCTCCTCCTCTTCTCCTTCTTCTCTCTCTATACTTCTTCCTCCCAACCCCTTTCTCTCTCACACATACACCTTACACCAGAAGGCTTGGGCTGACTGAATTTGCATCTTAACAAATGGAGGATATTGAGGGACAAAGAGATAATGTGTGCAGAAGAAAAGACCAATGTACATATCTCTATCTGATAGGCACTAGGACCTGCACCAGCCTAAAAAGGTGGAAGTAGTATGTGCCAGAAAGGCAAAAGGCAAACATTTAGATAATACAATGTGAAGAGAAAGAAACTGCTTTAAAGGCCTCCAAGCCTGCTCAAGTATCTTATTTGGTCTGTGCAAATGTAGGCTAATGACAGTATTCTTGTGTTTTTCAGATGTATCAGGGGAGGGTCTGAGAACAGAAAGTTAGGCGTTCATGTCATGGAATGGCAGTATCTGAAACCCAGCATGGTCAGTAAGGTGAGTCTTTTTCAAGAAGGGTTATGATATAGAAGGAACTATCAAGATACAAGTGATGCACCTCCTGTTAAGATTCTGTCTAAACTCCACCCAACAGTTACCTGGGAGCAGCCAGGTAGGATTGGCCCACTATAAAGGGGACTGTTAGCCTGCTGAGGCACCCCCTTCCCCACACCCCATGGAACATATTCTTTGGCCTCTTTTTCCTTTTATGCTCCCAACACCTCCTTTGTGGGTCTCTTATACAAAGAAGAATGACCTTGGTACTCTATGTATTATAATAGAAAGATAAAAGCTCAGAAATGGGGAACTTTTCATACGAAAGGCCTGTAGATGTCTAATGTTTGAGTGTATAAGGCTATAAAACAAACAAACAAAAAAACAAGGATTATGAATAGTTTACTAACTACTTTATCTCTGAAGATATTGAAACAAATTCGTTCATGATAGACAGATGCTATAACAGCCAGCACTCTTCTGACTACATGTATGAGTTATTCAAATGGCTCCAACAATGGAAGGTCCAAGATTCCAGTGGTTGTTCAATTACAAGGCTGAATGTCTCGACTAGTCTTCACTGTGTTCTAGAATCCAAACAAAAGGGCCTCTAGTGAAGGAATGGGCTTGTTAAGAGAAATCCATGCCACTTGTGTTGATAAAAACTTCAGATATAGTCAAGTGGACACCAAAAAATAGCCATCACAGCTCACTTACAGAAAAATATGGGTTCTTATTGGTTCATAAAATAGAAAAGTATAAGGGATTTGCTGGCATCAGACACAGCTGCATGTAGATGTTCAGTGTCATCAAGGTCTAGACACTGGTTCCCCTCCTACAACTCTATTCCTAATACTGGATTTGCTCTTCGGGTGCACTTTTGGAAGAATGTTGTGACTATTCATTCTGCATGCTTTTATTTGCATTTATGTGTGCCCTGTAAAACAAAGAAGTAATATTTTTCAATAACAGAAAGTTTTGGTATGCCTCTGATATACATGGCTGGTGTCACATATTCATTTTGAACATATCTCAGATTGAATCACAAGCTCATACCCACCTAAACAACCAAGACCATACTTGTATCACAAGGTCACATCTGTACCACAGGCCCACACACATTTACAACCCACATCTGGAGAAACAAGCGAGCACTTGGATCAAAACTGATGTCTGCATCATAAGCCCACATGTGGAGCATAGGCCTATATCTTGTCCCAACCTGATATCTAGATCAAAAGCCAATACCTAGATCTATAGCTTATATCCAGAGCTTTGGCAGAAAGGACCAGATAAAATTGAGAACCCCTTATAAGTGGTATGAAATGACTAAGGAGGATGTTGGCTCAATGAAAAGATGCTAGCTAGTGTCAGAAAAGGATGAATAAATTCTGGAAAATGCAGATGAATATATGAACATCCCTTTTAGGGTCATGTTATTCTAATGCACATGCATCTTTTCTTAAATCTTTATTAAATTCCTAAATTCAAAGAGCTACCGTGGCCAAGAAGCACTCACATGACCCTGAGCTTGTTAAATGTAGTCTCAGGCTTTAGAGTTCAGACACAATGAAGCAGCAACTGCATTTTAATAAGGCCCCGTCTGAGAGTACCATGAACATGAGAGTTTGAGATTCTATAACCTAAAGTTGTTCATCTCTGTTTCTGGATGCATTCCTCCAGGAAAACTATGAACTGCATTTTGGGAATGAGAAAGACCAAGCTCAACAATTATGGACTGGTAACTTTGTGCAGTCTTCCTTTCTTTCTGATGTCTTAATCAACAGTGAAAGAGATTTGAATTAGAAAGGCTTTAAGGTCAGGTGATTTCTCCATGGGTAAGGAGCTTGCTGTGCAATCATGAGGACCTGAATTTGGATCTCCATCATCCTGTGAAAACCAAGGATGACAGCATACATCTGAAACTTCTGTTCTGTGGGACAGAAATACATGGATAGCTGGAAGCTTACTAAGTTTCAGGTTTAGTGAGAGACCCTATCTCAAAAACAATGGAGAGGTGATTAAGGAAGACTAAGACAAAGGCAGATACTAGCAACCAACTATTGGACTGGGCATGGGGTCCCCAATGGAGGATCTGGAGGATGGTCCAGAGGAGTAGGAGGGGTTTATAGCCCCATGGGAAGAATAATGATTTCAGCCACCCAGATGCCCCAAGACTGTCAGAGACTGAACCATCAATCAAGGGGGAGACATGGTTTCAGCCAAAAATGTGGCAGAGAAAGGCCTTGTTTGGTGTCAGTGGGAGGAATGGTCCTTAGTCAGGTAAAGGCTCAACAGAGGCCCCAACAAAGGGAAACTGAGAGTGGGGGGAGGTTGGAGTGTGTTGGATGGAGGGGCATATACATGGAGGCAGGGGCAAGGAGGAGGGGGACGGGTTGGGGGTCTTAGGGGAGGGGGGATATAGGGAAAGGTTTTACTACTGGCAATGTATATGAAGATGATATTCAATTTTAAAAAAGCAAAGACTATGATATTTTTACATTACCATCTGGCCTCTGCAGGTATCATCATAGGCAAGTGCATGAGCACACATAGACAGAGAACACAGTGTGTGTGTGTGTGTGTGTGTGTGTGCCTTTCTCTTTCTTTCTGTTTCTGTCTGTTTCTCTGTCTCTCTCTTTCTCTATCTCTCTGTCTCTCACATACACAAACACACATACAATTTCTGAGTTCTCTGTCATTTTCTGATCTTTCAAATTTCTGTGCTTTCTCAAGTATCGAAATAGATGATTTGGGGATCATAAGGACAACAATAAAGGATATTCTATAACTATCAAAGAAGAAAGATTCAGACATGCAGTTTGGAATCTAGACATGTTTTTAAGAGGGGGTTCAAAGGGCACTAGTTAAAATGAATGTTATGTTCATTGGGTATGCTTCTTGCGCACCAGAACCTTGTTTCCCAGAGCAAAGACCTGAAGAGATGTGCATTGTAGGAAGCAAGAGATAAACTTTCTAAGAAAGTTTATGTTTCAAGAGAGAACACCACCTAGAGCTGAGAGATATCTCAGGAGCTCAAAGAGCCCCACTGCACAAAGGATCCTGGATATTATATCACAGAGGGCTTAGATTCATTTACATAGCACACACTTACAGATTTTCCACAATACCCTTTTACATGTGGCTCTAGACCCAATTTTATGACTGGCACATCTCATTTGTAGCTTACATCCCTGCTCAGGAGAGTACATTTTAGTGTTATAATGAGCCACTCCATTACAGTAGCATTATGTAAGGGTCTTTAGGGAAAGCTATTTCTCCTGGTTAGAGACCTGACATTCCAGTTGGCCAGATCAATCACCTTGCTAAGGAATAACCCAAAAAGATGTTGGGATCACTATAACCATGCTAAAGATATTAGGTAGAATAATTATCCCTTTAAGGAGATCATGTACTTTTCATTCCCAGAAATGAAATCTCATTCTCTGGCATAGACACAGGGAGGCACCATGATGTTTTCTTGGGTCTGCTTACTTTTTTTGAGTCAGGTCTCTAAAGAGCATTAACTGCCCCTTCTTTCCCTTCCCTAAGCATACCATTTCTCTCTCTTCTTACCATGTGGCTCCTTGTACAGTCCATAACTGACCTGACCTCCAATCCTATCTTTTCTTCTTTCTTCTTTCTTCTTTCTTCTTTCTTCTTTCTTCTTTCTTCTTTCTTCTTTCTTCTTCTTCTTCTTCTTCTTCTTCTTCTTCTTCTTCTTCTTCTTCTTCTTCTTCTTCTTCTTCTTCTTCTTCTTCTTCTTCTTCTTGTTCTTCTTCTTCTTCTTCTTCTTTTCTTCTTCTTCTTTTCTTCTTCTTTTCTTCTTTTCTTCTTCTTCTTCTTTTCTTCTTTTCTTCTTCTTCTTTTCTTCTTCATCTATTCTTCTTCTTCTTTTCTTCTTCCTTTCTTCTTTTCTCCTTCTTCTTCGTCGTCTTCTTCTTTTCTCCTTCTTCTTCGTCGTCTTCTTCTTTTCTTCTTCTTTTCTTCTTCTTCTTCTTCTTCTTCTTCTTCTTCTTCTTCTTCTTCTTCTTCTTCTTCTTCTTCTTCTTCTTCTTCTTCTTCTTCTTCTTCTCCTTCTCCTCATCCTCCTCATCCTCCTCATCCTCCTCATCCTCCTCCTCCTTTTCCTCCTTCTTCTCGTTCTAATTCTCCTTTCTCCTCCTCCACCTCCTCCTCTTCTTTCTCCTCCTTCCCTCCTCCTTTTTCCTTCTCCTCCTTCTTTTCTTCTTCTTTTTCTCTTTCTTTATCCTCCTTTAGGCTATTGCCAATATAGCATTCTTGCCCTGGGGTTTGTCTTTTACACTCAAAACCAAAATGAGTGTTCCTCTTTCTCCATATCCTTGCCAACACCTGCTGTCTCCTGAGTTTTTGACCTTAGCCATTCTGACTGGTGTAAGGTGAAATCTCAGGGTTGTTTTGATTTGCATTTCCCTAATGACTAATGATGTTGAACACTTCTTAAGGTGCCTCTCAGCCATCTGAATTTCTTCAGGTGAAAATTCTTTGTTTAGATCTGTACCCCATTTTTTAATAGGGTTATTTGGTTCCCTGGGGTCTAACTTCTTGAGTTCTTTGTATATATTGGATATTAACCCTCTATCAGATGTAGGGTTGGTGAATATCCTTTCCCAATTTGATGGTTGCCATTTTAGCCTTTTAACAGTGTCCTTTGCCTTACAGAATCTTTGTAATTTTATGAGGTCCCATTTGTCAATTCTTGATCTTAGAGCATAAGCTATTGGTGTTCTGTTCAGGAACTTTCCCCCTGTGCCCATGTCCTCAAGGGTCTTCCTCAGTTTCTTTTCAATTAGTTTCAGTGTGTCTAGTTTTACATGGAGGTCCTTGATCCACTTGGAGTGAAGTTTAGTTCATGAAGATAAGAATGGATCAATTCTCATTCTTCTGCATGCTGACCTCCAATTGATCTAGCACCATTTGTTGAAAAGGCTATCTTTTTTCCACTGGATATTTTCAGCTCTTTTGTCGAAGATCAAGTGACCATAGGTGTGTGGATTCATTTCTGGATCTTCAATTCTATTCCATTGGTCCACTTGTCTATCACTGTGCCAATACCACACAGTTTTTAACACTATTGCTCTGTAGTATTGCTTAAAGTCAGGGATACTGATTCCCCCAGAATTCCTTTTGTTGTTGAGAATAGTTTTAGCTATCCTGGGTTTTTTGTTATTCCAGATGAATTTGAGAATTACTTTTTCTAACTCTGTGAAGAACTGAGTTGGGATTTTAATGGGGATTGCATTGAATCAGTAGATTGCTTTTAGCAAGATGGCCATTTTAACTATATTAATCCTGCTGATCCACAAGCATGGCCGATTTTTCCATTTTCTGAGGTCTTCGTCGATTTCCTTCTTCAGAGACCTGAAGTTCTTGTCATAAAGATCTTTCACTTGTTTGGTTAGAGTCACACCAAGATACTTTATATTGTTTGTGGCTATTGTGAGGGTATCATTTCCCTAACTTCTTTCTCAGCCTGCTTATCCTTTGAGTATAGGAAGGCAACTGATTTGCTTGAGTTGATTTTATAACCAGCCACTTTGCTGAAGTTGTTTATCAGCTGTAGGAGTTCTCTGGTGGAGGTTTTGGGGAACACTCCTCCACTGCTGGTGGGGCTGTAAGATGGTACAACCACTTTGGAAATCAGTCTGGCACTTCCTCAGAAAACTAGACATGACACTTCCGGAGGACCTTATTATACCTCTCCTGGGCATATACCCAAAGGATTCCCTGGCATGCAATAAAGACACATGCTCCATTATGTTCATAGTAGCCTTATTTATAATAGCCAGAAGCTGGAAAGAACCCAGATGTCCCTCAAAGGAGGAATGGATACAGAAAATGTGGTATATTTACACAATGGAATACTACTCAGCAATTAGAAACAATGAATTCACAAAATTTTTAAGCAAATGGTTTGATCTGGAAAATATCATCCTAAGTGAGGTAACCCAAACACAAAAGAAGACACATGGAATGCAATCTCTGATAAGTAGATATTAATTAGCTCAGAAGCTCTGAATACCCAAGGTACAAATAGCATAACAAATGACTCCCATGAAGAAGTATGGAGAGGGTCCTGATCCTGGAAAGGATTGATCTAGCATTGGAGGGGAATATAGTACAGAGAAAAAGGAGGGAGGTGATTGGAGAATGGATGGAGAGAAGAAGTTTTCTGGGACATATGGGGAGGGGGGATCTGGGAAAGGGGACATCATTTGAAATGTAAACAAAAAATATAGAAAATAAAAATATTTAAAAAAAATGAAAAAAAAAAAACAAAATGAAACAAAACAACAACAAAACAAAACCAACAACAATAGCAAAAAACTATCTTTCAGTTTCCTTGTGAGTCTGCTCTTGAATTTTTTCATTAACAAGACTAAGAACTCCAAGATGGGACCCTTGATTTTTCGGTAATAACAGGTCTTCTTGGGTGCTCTGGTCAGCACCAGGGGCTGATTTTAGTTGCCCTCAGCCAAGGGGTTTCCAGCCTTCATTTTTGACCAACTGTTTTGTTTCTTTCTTTTCTTTTTTTTTTAATATGCTGATATGTAAGTCTTTACACAAGGCCTTTTAATCCCACTAACTAGAAAGTAGATGGTTTCATCATAGAACCCTCTAGAAAAAAAAATTCTACAAAAGTTCTAGAAGAGATGCTACAACTTGTGGAAATAGGAAACTGATGCTATGTTTCGTTAAGGAGAAACTGCAGAAAAATGAGATATGCAGAAACCAAGACTGAGAACCTGGGGTAAGAATCCAGGTTCCACCTGGAGGAAGCAAGGGAAAATTTATGTCTTAGCAGTCTTGTAAGCCAGAGCACTGAGGGAAAGCTTTAGCATTAAAGCCTACCTCTCTTGACTCTGTTAATTGCTCTTCAGAATATAAAAGAAATTAAATAACAACCTCTCCAATTAAATAATAGCAGCTACCACTTCCTGTGGTAATGAGAGTGATAGATCTCCTGTAATTAATCCCGAGCCCCCAGGAGCTGCTTTCACCCCGTGGAAATAGCTCTCAGCCGTTCTCTTTTCAATGGAACTCTGAGACTTTCTAGGTGCATTTTATGTTCAGTGTGTTATTAATACCCCAAATACCTCTGTGTAAAACATTAATTGCCTGCCTGCCAGCTTGCATCTGATTCTGAATACCTGGCTGTTGGAGCTAAATCAGTCAGCATGCTTTGCTTGGTGGCTGACCTAACGGGTGGTGTCTAATGGAATCTGTGACTGCCCTGCCCTGCCCTCTTCATCGTATACAGGAGATTCATCAATATCCCCATCACCCTCAAGAAGGAAAACACATTATACAGCAGACAGCAGACAAAAGCAGGGCACTGCATCACTTGTGGGTGCTTCTTGTTGTGAGCGAGCATCCCAGGGAGCAAAATAAAGAGATAATGGCTTTGGTATAAAGCCCAGCTGGGTGTCTGTAAGGAACTTACAGCTAACTGCTCCCCACAGTTTTGTCTGAGGAAGCAGAGGCAGAGACAGGAGATACTGTCAGCCAAGGTGATCCTTGACTAGCAGAGGAAGTCAAGGATCTCAGTTAGGCATCTTGTCTCTTTGTACATGAAGGCATGTATGCTATAAAAGCCATAACACAACCTCAGGCTCCATCCATGACTTGGTCTTCGTTGGTGCTGTGTACATGAATACATAGTTTCCTTAGAAGCTGCAAAACAACCTTAGTTGTAGAGGATCTTAGACAAGCAGACCCAGCTGCAATGCTGGCATATGCACGGCTGATACTTCCTCCCTGAGACAAACTAGATTCTGCTAGCATGGCTAGAGACAGCTGACGCTGGATCAGGAGATGGAGGAAGCCATTGAGAAAAAGACCAGGTCATATCTGGCTACTTGAGAGCCATTGGGATGCTGGGATGGGCGTGGAAACATTTGCCCAGTTCCTGCAATAAATGTTTCTGCCCTTCCCCCTTGCCCAGTTTCCAGAGTCTGTGTCCTTCCCTCCCTCCGTGCCTTCTTACCCACACCCACAAGGGTCTTGCTCAGCACTGCAGGCATCATTTGGTTATTGTTCTTCAGGCTCCACCCACGACTTTTTCTTTTTTTGACAATGTCTCACCATCCTTGAAGTTGTGTAGGAGGTAGACTGGCTGGCCAACAAACCTATGGTCTTGTCTCTACTTTTCCAATGCTGGTATTGATAAATGCATGCAATCATGCCCAGCTCTTTTTAAGTAGATTCTGATTAATCATAATTGTCAACTCCTTGTGTGTGTGTTTTGTTTTGTTGTCTGCTTTTGGCTTTTGTTTGTTTTTTCTGTTTTCTTTTTTAAAAAAATAATTTTACTTATTCACTTAACATCCCCTGTTCACTGTCCCTCCTCCCAGTCAGCTGCTCCCACATTCCTTTGCCCCCTCCCCTCCCTTCATCTTCTGAGAGGGAGGAAGCTTCCCCTGGGTATCCTCCTGCAATCCCCCACCCCTGCCACACCCTGGCACATCAACTATCTGCAGGGCTAGGCACATACTCTCCCACTGAGGCATGCCAAGACAGTCCAGCTAGAAGTTGGGTTTCCTGTAGAGTTCCTATTTCCTTCAGGGTCCACAATCCTTCCTCCAACTCCTCTGTAAGAGTCCCTGAGCTCCATCAAATGTCTAGCTGTAGTCTCTGCAACTGTTTCAGTCAGCTTCCAGGTGGAGCCTTTCAGAGGAAAGCTATTCTAGGCTCCTGTCTACACGCATAGCAGAGTATTAATAATAGAGTCAGGGATTGGTGCTTGCCCATGGTATGGGTATCAAGTTGGGCCAGTTGTTCAATGGCCATTCCCTTTGCCCCTGCTCCATTTTTGCCCCTGAGTTTCTTGCAGACAAGATAAATTTTGGATTGAAAGTTTTGTTGGCATCCCTATTGCTCCATTGGGGTTCCTGCCTGGCTACAGGATGCGGCCTCTTCAGGTCCCATATCGCCAATGCTATTAGCCAGTTATGGTCACAGCCATTAATCCTTTGGTGCCTCCCCTATCCCAGGTCTCTCTCACATCCCCGAGATGGTCCTCACCTCTATACCCCTGTCAATTTCAGACTTCCATTCTTTCTCATGACCATCTGGACATCTCTCCTGTCCCTCCCTGCACCTGATTCTGAATCCCCCTCTCCACCACACACACACACACACACACACACACACACACACAGAGTCCCCTCCCATCTCCCTTCTCACCCAGCTCCCTCCCTCCATCTGTCTCCTATGACTATTTTCTTACCCCTTCTAAGTGAGAGTCTCACATCCTCATTGGGCTCTTCTTCTTTAGCTTCTATGGAACTGTTTTGCAGGCAACTGGATGGAACTTGAGAAGTCCTTGTGTTTACAAATGTAAGAACTTCACTGAGTAAACCATCTCCACATTGCTTTAAGCAGAGTTCTTAAAAGATCAAAGGTTTCATCCTCAATGAGCCAATTGAATCCTAACCTGTATTTATAGGTCTCTGATCTTTCCTATAGAACTCCAACTCCCATCCCTCACTATACCTGTTCCCTTCTCGGCCTGAAGATCCTGGTTACATAATGTGATTTAGTTCAATAAGTACCAGAGCTATGGAGAGATGGCTCAGTAGCTAAAGGAATTTGAGTTCCATTTGTCTATAGACTGTGATCTCCATAGTTGTCCTGTAATCCTATGAACACCAAGGGATGATTGGAACTTATACACAGCAGAGTTAGCACAGGCCCCAGACTGACCATATCCCACACTGAACTCTGAGCTCCCTGTCCCATGTCTAGAGCCTTCTCATTTCCATTCAATTGCAGACTTGTATTCTCAGCAATGCTTCTCTGCAGCCTCCAAAAATGCATCCTCACCACCCAGTTTTCCTACATCCTCTCTGGACCAAGCCACAGTGTTTCTGTGGCTGAATGACTACAGATATATCTTCCTCTTTCTCTTAGCAAACCCTTTGATGATTTTTAGAACAAAATACAAGTCCCTGTGGTCTTTACAAGGATCTGCATTAACCATTATTTCTCCTACCTACAGCATTAGTGAACTGCTTCCTTTCCTAGGAGAGTTTCTAAGTAGACCGCACTTACTACTATCTTCAGACCTGTCTACCAGATACTCCACTTACATGCAATGCCATGTCTAGACCTATGAAATTCCTTTTTAATATTTTTCTCTTTATTAAAGATTCATTTTGTGTTTTAAATATGTGTATGTGTCTGAGAGTGTGTGTTTGTCTGTGTCTATGTTGGGTGTTTCTATTTGTATAGATGCATGTGAGTACAGGTGCCCACAAAGACCAAAAGAAGGCAGTAAATCCCCTGGACCTGGAGTTATACACAGTTGTGAGGCACTTAATGTGAGTTGTGGGATCTAAATTCTAATCCTCTGCAAAAGCAACAAGTATGCTTAACTGCTGAATCACTCCAGGCCCTTCCTTTCAGGCTTTGGATATCAAATTAAAACAAAACAAAACAAAACCAAGCCAAACAAACAAACCCTAAATGATGCTGTCCTGGGCACACCTTGTAACCTTGCTGCTGAAGTACTCTTCATACGCCATCCTTTCATTTAATGTGCTGTGTATTCTTTGGTCTGGCTGTGTATTTGTGTTTCTTGTTATCTTTATGACTCTCACTGTAACATAGACCTCAAAGGCCAATGCTCTTTTCCCTTTTCTACAAAAGAAAATAACAAAGATGTAAAGATATTTATGACTGGATATTTAGAAGCAGTTGACACAAATTACTATGTTTTCAAAATGATCTCTATTGTAAGTTAAAAAGAGGCAAAGGGAGAATTTTGATTTGGAGATACATCCTAAATGAATGATATATGATTTCCAGCACTTAGCAGCTTGGAGACTGAGGAGACCTACAGAATTGGCATGTCTTTGCTTTTTTTCTTTTAAATGGTGATCATAATTGTGCATATTTCATAGGATTTGAGAGGATTAAATTAGAAAATGTGTATAAAGTGCTCAGCAAATTGCATAGCAAAGAGGTTATACCCTACCAGTATTAGTTGCAATTTTATTTGAAATAAAATTATTGGTGTTGCTAGGGTAGGGAACTGAAAAATATAAAAGAAAAACTAATAATGCCCAAGGTATTTCAATTTATTTGATGTAAGTTCATTCCATTTAGAGTTATGAATATTTGGTAATACTTTAGAATGAAGTCTGAGGTGTAGAACACAGACTCACAGATAAATGAATGAATGCATAACCTACAATATAATAGAGTGGAAAAGTTCTATTTAAGCTGAATTAATTTGCTTACTCAAAAATGCATTTATTGATCACCAACTGTGTGCTGTTATTGTAGGTAATGTGGAAATCATGGAGAACAAAGCGAACGTTCCTACAATGAAGTTTATATTAAGAAAAATAATAAAGAAAATATGTTGTATGGTGGCTTATGATTTTATATAGGCATCTCACTGAGAGCCTTATTAATATGGTGACTTTAAAGAAAATATTGGTAGGAAGTGCATCATAAGCAGGGTAAATATCTAGGAAACAACAGTTGTGTTACAGAGAAAGCATATACAATAGCCATGAGGTTAGAGATGCCCAAAAGACACCCATCTAGCTCTTCTGGAATAGGATATAGGACCGTGCTAGAAATGGAGAACAGTGAGGCCATAGTCCACAGATGCTTTGGACTATCAGGACCATGAAAAGGACTTGACTTCTATGTGGATAAGAAAGAAACCCTGTAAGGAGCGAAGGGGTGAATGGAGGGAATGGCTGATGTCAGCTGTGATGCTCTCAGGAGTTTGAAAATCAATTGCAAGTACAGACACTGAGATGCCAACCAGCCCAATATGGATCAGGATAGGAACAAAGACAGTAGTGACAGAAATGATCAGAGTAAGGAGCCCCTTGCAGATGATGGGCAGGCATGACAAAATACAGTTTGTTAGGATGCCCGAATAACGATGCAGATTTGGATGTAGTTTAATGAGCTTCATGTGTGATGTGTCCACAGGTGCTTTTCATTTGAAAGATGAACTCTTTAGATTGTAGTTATTAAAGATCTTCATGAATCTCCCTCCTCTCCCTCTCAACAACAATTCACTATGATCATACCATGATTTTCAGGGATTTCTGTCTGGTATATAGGAACAGGCAATGAGAATTTCTCAAAGTTTATTTCTTATAACATGTTCCCCCATGAAACAGTCAAAGGTCCAAAAGGCACAGTCAACGGCCCAAAAACATTATTAAAACCAAAGTTAAGCAAAGTAGTTTTACCAAGGCAGTCAGACAGCCTAATACAGACTATACATTATGACATTCTCAGGTCCAGCATGCTAGGGTGCTAGGGGCTACACTGTACCCCTCCAAATTTTTCATATTGAAATCCCAAACTCTGTTCCTTAAAATGTTACACGAGAATTGGGCTTCAAAAGAAGTCATAAGGGTAAACTGAGGCCTGATGAACAGGGTCCTAAACCAACTGGAATAATGTGCTTCTAACTTTGGTGATTAGGTGCAGTCACACAGGGAGGGAAAAATGATGATCTGTGGGAAAGGGGGGTCATCCATAAGTCCCAGAAAGAGACCGAGCAGCATGTGGTAACTAATAGAGAAATTCTCTCCCTTTCACAGAAGTTTGGCTCTCTTCCAAAGCACATGCAGAGAAGTGAGGTCTCTGAGGAAATACAAGAAGCAGGTGACAGATCAGCAAGAAAGTCCCTAGAAAAAATAGAACTGACTTTATAGTCACTACAGGTAAGCTGACCAGGGAACAGAGAGTGAAGTGGGAGTAAGTAAGGCTTGATACAAAAGGTCTACAGAAATATATCTTGAAGATTTAGTTTTTATTTATTTTATTTTATTGTGTATATGTGTGAGTTTCTGTGCATGCATGTATGGAAGGAAGCCCTCTGAGTACAAAGAGAGACATGTGTTCCCATGAAGCTGGAGTTATTGACTTCCAATGTGGGTGGTGGAAACCAAATTCAGGTATTCTGGAAGATCAGCAAGTACTTTTAACCATTAAGCCATCTCTCTATCCCCTGGTAGTATTTTATTCACTCTAAGAGCAGGAACACTGATAAGGGCTTTCTGAGGCACAGAGAATACTCACATAAGGTGAACCATATTTCCCAGTTGTCGGGAGACGACACTTCACCATCAGCCAAGTGGCTGATTGTATTTGAAAGTAAGGCTTGTTGAAATTTAGGAAGAATGAGAAATTATAGCATTTGCCACTTAGGCTTAAGATGTCCTGTTAACAATCTGTTCTGGTTGCTTCCTGAGAGAGACTTACTGGCAAATTTCTTGGTGGTATGTTCTATAGCAGTTAGCCTATAAACTCTAATTACTGCCTTGCTAAAAACACATTGCTTTAGGTAGGAAAGAAGGTATGCAAAATAAGAAGGTATGCAAAATAAGGTATGCAAAAAAAAAAAAACCCTAAAGCATCAAGCAGTACTCTAGTTTGTTATGTTCCTCTATTATCACTGAGGTTTATGATCTAAGTGATAACTTCTCATTGCATGAGCCAGTGAGCTGATGCTTGGGAAAGGTCTTGTTCAGTAGACAATTTGAGAGGACAGGTCCCAAGCATACTATTTACTACTTTTGTGTCAGTGTGCATTTGACTTTGCTGTTTCGGTGAGAAGAAAGCACAGCTATTTCCTCTGTTTTGTGACAGAGTTTTGAAAAACAAATGATATATCAAACATAACACCATCTATGTAGATCTTTGTTTTAGCTACTTTATAACTGTTTGAAAATTAAAAGAAAATATTCCAGAGTGTGAGACAGCCTTCTGGACTCTGGGATCTGATGTAGAAGCGGAAGGAGACTAAACAATCACTTTGGTATGGTTTTGATCACTGACTACCTAGGGAAAACCAATCTGCAAACACCACTAAGAAGAATGAATTTGTATAAAAGTACAGAGTTTCTCTGGAGTAAAGAACTGAAAGCAACATTTTAAGCTGGCCTCGACTGTTGTGTCCGATAGAGAATTTCAAGTTTACACTGAAGCGTGGGAGCAAAGAAGATAATCAATATTTGATATTATTTAACTGGATTTCATGGGGCTGGTATGATTGATGGTTCAGTGGTTAAGAGTGCTTGTTACTCTTCCAGTAGATAAGAGTTTGGTTTGCAGCTCACAACTGCTTACTATTCCAGTTCCAGCAAATCCAACTCAGGCTTCTAGCCCCCATGGATATCTTTACACGTGTGGCATAAATTCACCTAGAAACACACATAAATGAAAAGCAGAAATAAAAACATGTAGAGTGAATTTTACTTAATACTTCCCATACAAAAGCAGATTTCATCATATAAGGCAGGGCTTCAGAGCCTCCTATTTACATATTTACTTGTATTCCTACCCTCAGAATACATCATATTTGCTTTCAGTCTGATGTGATATTTTTACTTAAGCATGACAAAGATGAGCAACTCACATAATACTAGATTTGCTAAAAGCATTGACATGGCAATAGCCAAATACTACCTCATTGTGAAGACAAAGTAAATGAAATATTGTGTGCTCGTGTCAAATCCTTAGCTATGATAAGTAGCAAATTAAAAATCTAACTCACTCTTGTCATAATCTCTTTAGAAGAAGAGGACTGAAGAAAAAGGTTTGTTTTTACCTGTTGAATCTAGTAAGAGTGGTTAATCTAGGTAATACTACATGTGTATTGTGAGCTCCTTGTAAGCATCATCCACCTTCTAATCTTACCATAATATACTTTTTTCCTCTTTTTAGTAAACTGGAAAAAATCTTGGAGAAGTGATATTTTGGCTTTGTATGAAGTTACCCAATTGTCTAAGCAAGAATAAAACTCTTCCTCAAGTTAAGAAGTACAAAATTGAGAGATAACTAAGCATCATCAAGTTCTTAGTTTACCCATCAACAGGGCCAGAAAACCTCTAGAGAAGGAGTCATTGAGTCCTTTCATGGAGTCATTGAGTGGCAGGGTTATGCATGTGTTGTTTAAATCCAAGATGTATAACCAATAAGGAAAGCAGTGATTGGTACAAGCAAACTTGATGGAGAGGGAAAAATAGTTCCCTAGTATCAAGTCACATGAATGTATAGGAGGAAAGCATTCTGTGATGGTACCAGGGGTGCTAGAAACAAGATGGGAAATGAGACTTAAGTAAGACAGGGACCACCAGTCAATGACTCCTGTGTGAAGAGGTTCATTGTGTTGGAACTTGCACTTGGATAGGAGCTGAGATTTGTGGCTCAGATTAATGTAAAAGAGATAAATAAAGATCAGGAATCATATTACTTCATATTGGCCTGAAACTGCATAACATATATGCATTACATGTATCATAAATGAAATTATGTCACTTGGACTGGCAACACTTCCCATAAGAGCCAAAGAATAACTAACACAAACCACAGCAGGAGGCATGAGAAACCTCTCTTCTAGTTGTTTGATCAGGATTATACAAGTGATTCTCAAAACAAAATAAGCTACTGCTGTTGTCATTTGTCACGTCAGAATTTGACACTAAGTCCCTATTTCTGAACTACTTGTGGCTGGTAAGTTCATAGATTTTTTTATTTGATACATTTCAAATCATTTCCCCTTTCATGGATCCCCCCTCCCTGAAAGTCCCTTCCCCTGTTCCCCCATCCACCCCTTCCCACTTCCCTGTTCTGGTATTCCCCTACAATGCTACACTGAGCCTTTCCAGAACCAGGGGTCACTCCTTCCTTCTTGGTAGATTTTTCTTTTGACCAACAATAAGTGTCCTTCCGTGTCTCTTTTGACGACTTTAGGTTGAAACTCAATTTTATCTGATATTAGAGTGCCTACCCTGGCTTGTTTCCTGAAACCATTTGCTTGTAAAATTGTCTTCGAGCCTTTTTACACTAAGGTAGTGTTTGTCTTTGACACTGAGGTGTGTTTCCTGTATGCAGCAAAATATAGGGTCCTGTTTACGTACCCAGTCTGTTCTTCTATGTCTTTTTATTGGGGAATTGAGACTACTGTTGTTAAGAGATATTAAGGAATAGTGATTATTACTTCCTGTCATTTTTGATGTTATTTTTATATTTGAGTGGTTATTTTCTTTTGGGTTTGATGAAAGAATGTTACTATCTTGCTTTTTCCAGGGTGTAGTTTCCCTCCTTGTATTGGAGTTTTCCACCTATTATCCTTTGTAGGGCTGGGTTTGTAGAAAGATATTGTGCAAATTTGGTTTTGTCATGGAATATCTTGGTTTCTCTATCTATGGTGATTGAGAGTTTTGCTGGGTATAGTAGTCTTGGCTGACTTTTGTGTTCTCTTAAAGTCTGTATGAGATCTACACAGGATCTTCTAGCTTTCATGGTCTCTGGTGAGAACTCTGGCATAATTCTGATAGGTCTTCCTTTATATGTTACTTGGACTTTCTCTCTTCTTTCTTTAATATTCTTTCTTTGTTTAGTACATTTGGGGTTTTGATTATTATGTGATGGGAGGTATTTCTGTTCTGGTCCAGTCTGTTTGGAGTTCTGTAGGCTTCTTGCATATTTATGGGCATCTTTCTCTTTAAGTTAGGGAAGTTTTCTTCCATAATTTTGTTGAAGATATTTGCTGGCCCTTTAAATTGTAAATTTTCCCTTTCATCTATACCAATAATCCTTAGGTTTAGTCTTCTCATTGTGTCCTGGATTTCCTGGATGTTTTGGGTTACTAGCTTTTTGCATTTTGCATTTTCTTTGACTGTTTCAATGGTTTCTATGGTATCTTTGGCATCTGAGATTCTTTCTTCTATCTCTATATTCTGTTGTTGATATTTGCATCTATGGCCCCTGATTTCTTCCCAAGGTTTTCTATCTCCAAAGTTGTCTCCCTTTGTGATTTCTTAGTTGTTTCTACTTCTGTTTTTAAATCCAGGATGGTTTTGCTTAATTCCTTCATTTGTTTGTGTTTTCCTTTAATTCTTTAAGAGATTTTTGTGTTTCCTCTTTCATGACCTCTGCCTGTTGACTCAATTTCTCCTGCATTTCTTTAAGTGATTTTTGCATTTCCTCTTTAATGGCTTCTATCTTATGACCTATATTCTCCTGAATTTCTTTAAATGAATTTTGTGTTTCCACTGTAGGGCTTCTAACTTATTCGTGTCCCCCTGTACTTCTTTAAGAGATTTTTTTATGTCCTTTTTGTGTTCCTCTAGCAGCATCATGACCAGTGATTTTAAATCCAAATCTTGTTTTTCTGGTGTGTTGGGATATCCAGGAGTTGCTGTTGTTGGAGAATTGAGTTCAGATGCTGCCATATTGCCTTGATTTCTGTTAGTAAAGATCCTATGTTTACCTTTTGCCATCTGGTTATCTCTGGCGTTAATTGGTCTTGTTGTCACTGGCTGGTGCTTGAACCTCCTGTGAGCCTGGAAAGCTATTTCTGCACTGCTGGATCACTGGGTTTCCCCTGGCACAGATTGCTGATGTGCTGCCCTCCTCTTGGGTGCCCTTGGAGCCCTGGTGTGTCTTGCCCCAAGTAATGTTATACTAGGGTTGTCTCTGTGAACCTGGTTCTGCCTGTCTGCTCTGTCAGAGAGTAAAGATGGTGGATGCTGCAGGGACATTTTCCAAGTGCTGATCACTCTGCAGGGCAAAAGACCTCTGACAGTGCTGGCACACCAAAGGCCCGCAGAGCTGCCCAGGCCCTGGGGACAGGCAAAAGTTTGACAGGCTGAGACCCAAGCAATGTTAGCCTTGGGCTATGTCTGAGTACCTGGTGCTGTCAGACCTCTCTGGCATCCGGGAGCCAAGATGGCAGAACACCCCTCTGAGAGGTGGTCAGTCTGCAGGACAAACAACCCCCAACAGGGTTGGCACACAGATGGCCCACAGAGCTACCCAGGCCCTGTGTGCAGGCAAAAGCCTGACAGGCTGAAACCCAAGTGATGTTAGCCTCGGGCTATGTCTGTGTACCTGGCGCTGTCTGTTAGATCTCTCTGGCCTCCTGAGGTCATAGATCTTATAAAACAACCCAGAACCATTACTTAACTAGACCAAAATTTTTCTTAAGTGCAGTATATATTCACAGATAAATAGAGCTATCACCGCTCATTTAAAAAGCTTCTTCTTAGAACAAAAGGAGACAGAGAATTCTAACTAGTCATAATGGAAAGATCAATAGATTGCAGTGACCCCAGCCCCAGCAGACAGGTCTAAAACACAACTTTCACCTAATGACCTATTCTTGAAAAGGAGATAGAAAAGATGTAAGAGGCAGAGGACCAGAAAATTTGTTGTGATATCTCCAAGAAGTGTCAGGGAAAGTATACCCAAGGCACCTCAACAATATAGTTTTCTAAGCAAGAACTGGGCAGTAAAATATTAATAGATATGTTAATGTAAAAAGAGGGAATCTTAAGGAGTTCTACTCCTAGACAATTAACTATAAGATCCTAATGACTACCAAGAAAAGAAATATTAGCCTATCCCAGGGTTACTATATCACTAAGCTAGTTGATTAACCAGGACAAAGTTGTTAGCCTATTTTATTTATATATTTAGTCACTGATATGTATATGTATAAAAATTGCTATTAAAGGAAAAAGAGGCCTTCAATTTAAGAGAGTGGAGAGGGTACAGAAGGAGTTGGAAGGAGAAGGGGGAGGGATTTAAAAATTGAGGTAACCAAATGTCCTGAGTGACAAGGAGTATGAAGGTGCTAGAGACACGGAACACTCAAAAGAGGAGATTATTGCATAAATATTAAGACTCCATAGCAGCCAGGTAAGAGTTCCATCCCAATTTCATTATCATTACTAGTCCCCACATCTCTTGCACTGCTCTTAACTATTGCTTGTTCCTGACTCAAGGAACATCTCATAATTGGTTTGCCAGTTTGTGGTATTTTCCCCACTTTCATCATTCAAAGCAAATACAGAAAGCTCAGGATTTTGGCAGAAGCATGTGTCTTCTCCCCAGCTTGATCACTGTGATAGAAAATTATTACCCCAAGTGAAGAACTTACAATAGGAGAAATGTCAGTCAAGGATGCAAACAGTATTTACAAAGTTATAACTCACATGGGTTAGAAGCTGCTTGTTCAACAGAACAAAGAAAAAAGATCATCGTTGAAAGAGTGATGAGGAAAAAACAAGGAGGTATGTTGAAAGAGACCAGCTGGGGCCTGGATTGTCATGAACTAGAGGCAGCCATTACATTTCATGCTAGACTTTGGTCGGATAGTGCAGGAGGACTTAAAGCACTATGTAATGGGCTGCTATATTTAGTACAGTAGATGTTAAAAGAAAGCATCTACTTTAGAAAATTATGCCACCATTAAGGGAAAAATAGAAGTTTTGCATTTGAAACAATAGTGGAAAATTGTAAAAAATACAAACATGCAGAGAAAAGGTCTGTAGAAAATTGAAATATTATAGCAGAGATTGAAAATGTCAGCAAAAGAGGAAATAAAGTTAGGATGCTTTCACCAAAGTAGAACAAAATGACAGTAGAATAAAAAGTGGCAGAAAAAAGATGAAAGTGTTAGAGGATCAGAGGAGCTTCCATAGCTGATTAGTGTAAGTTCTAGAAAGATGGAATAAAAAGAAGGAGCAAATCACAGGAGGGAGTTTTCTAAGGGAGAAAAATAAAAATGCGCTGTAATGGGCAGGTATGTATTGTAATGCTGGAAAGAGCATGTCATTTGTTCCTAAACAATGAAAACAAAGATCACAATAAAGCATGATGTTGTGAAATTTCCAGATGAAAATTAGGACAGATCCCACCTATGTTGCTAAAACAAAATATATGACAAGAGCAACATGAGGAAGAAAGTGCTGAGTTTGCTCAAAAATAGAGAATATAGCTCATCGAAGCAGGGATGTCATGATGGCAAGAATGGAGGTGGTTGGGCACATTGCATCACTGATAAGGAGTCAGAAAAATTAATGCTGGTACTCAGCTTGAATACTATTTATTCAGCCCAGAAGTTGCGGTAGCCTTGCCCAATTTAATTCACATAATAGAGCTTTCAAAGGCAAACTTTTTCAAAATTTAAGAGAAATGTGTGAACTACTTCTGAGAACCTTATGAACAATAGTAACAACACAATAAAAAACTGAGTCTAGATAATTTGGATAATCTCTCACAGACATATTCAAAAATTTGTCTCTAAGATGATTCTAAAATTGTGCCAAGAATCACAATCAGTATAATCTATCATATCATAAAATTTCAAAATGAATTAAGAAAAATACACACATACACAAAGAAAACAGAATAGCATTAGACTTCACCAAATCAATATTCAGAGCAGTAGTACAGTGACATCAAGATTCTAACATTAAAAGTCTTCTATACCCAGCTAACCTATCGTTTAACTGCATTTCTACCTAGCTAGCCTAAGTGTGATAAGATTATTTTCTCATGGATCCACTAAAGAGAATAAATTTAAAAAGAATCTAATGCTCTCAAAAAATAAAGGTAGCCACCCAGAATATGCCTAAAGTGAAAAACCAAGATACTAGTTACACACAACCCTTAAAAACAACAGCTCAGACAACACAAGAGAATATCACAGAGAATCTTCAAGAGTCACAGAATTCAAGTAAACAACAACCTAGCTTATGGTTTCACAATAAAGATAATTTCTTCTAACACTTACCTGCTCTAAGAACTGAAAAGCTTTATATTCTATCATAATTGTAGATGTTGGATTTTTGTCTAAAATAAAGAGTTGTATAGATAACAAATATAGCCAAAATATTATTTAAGCCAATTAAGGTTAACACTTACATAAACAACATATTATAAATTCGAATGTAATTTATTCAACACAAGTACTAATAAATTTGGGTCCATGTTGGTTGAAAAGCAAATAGAAGTTTATATTCAGTGATGGCAATGGACACATCATTTCGTCTGGGAGAGAAGAACGCAAATAGATATTATCAAAAACTGGGAGAGCAATTATAGACACCATATATCATTTAACTGAGAATTGCTTTATGCATGTTTTTCTGTACATATGTGAAAGGTCTTCTCGGACCATGAGTTACTTTTTCAGCAGCTGTTGGAAAGCTGTCAAAAGCAAAGTTTTACAAAATTTAACTAAAACCTGTACTTTTGAGAACCATAAGAACAAAGAAATTCAAAAGCTGAAAAATCCTACATTATGCCTTCCTTTAGAAAAAAAATGTTAAATTTTAGTATCTAAAAGAATTATTATAAATTCTGATTAGTCAAAGGAGGTAAGGGGGATGCTGAGGAGAAGAAATGAAGAAGCTACAGAGGCATTTTTCATGTTATGAGCACATAGCTGGTGAAGTCTACAACTTGAAAAAAGAATCAATTTATATGTAACTGGGTTCTATTCCAAACAGGTGTCTTCAGCCACTAGTATGGTAAAGGTAAGATTATGTAAGAGTATCAGGCTGCAATAGGATGCATTACTTGTATCCATAATGAAAAGACCCTGTGGACTTATTTGTGTGAATCTTTTTATTAGGTTTTATGTTGTTTTGATTGAGGCCCTTCATTTTCAAGATCTGTAATTTAGCGTGATCTTCTCCCAAACCCACCTGTCTCATAAATCTGTTGTTGTAGTCATCAATGTAGTAGTTTTGGCATTTTGGTAATACATCTGACATTAGAGCACAAATAGCTATATTTATAAATATAAAGAAAATGCTAGAATAATAAGTTATAGCAGATGAAATTATTGACTTTGGAGGGTAGCAATTGGGGTAAGGAGGAATGGGAACTGATACATTCATTTTTTTTCTCTGTCAGCCTGCTGTGTATAACTCTGATGAAAACAAACTGAAAGACAATTAACATGTTCAAAAAAACACTTGATGGACGATATAAGTCTAGAAATACAGTACATATAAGCAGGCCTCCCTATTGCATATCAGTCAGAAATGTACACACATCACAACAAGCAGCATTTAAACATTTAACTTAGCTCTTAAGTAAATCAAGGCTGTAGCACACAGAGGAAATTAAAATCTTATTATGCAATGTGTGAGTTTTCTGTTTAGGGTAGAATTGATTTGGGGATCTCAGCAAGTAAAGATCATGAGACAGATTATTAGCCATAAAGCTAGGTCCCACAAATAATTTTGCCCAATGACTTTGCCCAAGTTTTGCCTTAGCTCAGTTCCTATATAGAAGGAAAATATCCCCTCTGAGGCAGTTTGTCATATTTCTGTTTGTGTTAGTTAGTATTTCTATTGCTGTAATAAAATACATGGCCAAAAGGAAATGCGGGAGGAAAAGGATTAGCTGGTTTACACTGCCATATCACAGCCTACCAGCAAAGGAAGTCAGGGAAGGACCTTAAGATAGGAACCTGAGGACAGGATCTGAGAGAGAAGCCATGTAAGAGTATTACTTACTGGCTTGTTTATTCTAGGTTGCTCAGCCTGCTTTCTTATACATACCGGGTTCAGCTGCCAAGGGATGACACTGTCTAAATTTGATGGGGCCCTTTCACATCTCTCTTTCCAAGCCATTCTGAGAGAAGGATTTTGATAATTATGATTGCATTTTCCTAGATATGTCTATCTACAAAAATTGTATGTATATTTAAAGAATAAACATATAATCTTTTTTAGTCTGTGAGTAAAACAAAAACTAGGTTCCAGTCCAGTATTGTCCTGGAGGAATATGATATGGGATAAAACTGCCAGGCACAGAAAGGTAAATACCATTTGATCTCCCTTATATGTCGACTCTTAAAATACAATAATTAAGTAAAAGTTGAGGAGCTAAAGCAGAATAGAATGGCAGCTAAAAGGGATAGAGATAAGGTGCTGAAATGGAGTTTAGAGAGATGTCAAAGACATTTTGAGAAGAGCTGAAGTGGGCTGAGTTAAACTAGAAATATGATCTAATGCATTAATAATGATGTTTTAACAAGAGTGTCACATACTAGAAATACATACCCTGTAGATTCTCTGGTCATTTAGACAAAGTCATCGTTTCCCTTTCTAGTTGTCAATGCTTTCCTTACTAGTTGTCAATGCTTCTTAACTCTCTCAACTCTTCCATTCTTAGTGTTGCAACTACAATCCTGGACTTTTGTGGTAAATTACTCTAGCTACAGAAAGGAAGCGGGCAATGATAGGAAAAATATAACTATCCAAGACAGATAATGGACCAAAGACTGTAGAAAGAATGAGGTCAGGTTCTCTTCCATGAGAAAAGAATTGCGGTATGCAACAATGGAGGAGAGAAAAGTAGGAAACTAAATGTTCTTAGAGGCATGGAGTTATAGATTAAATACTGTTGCTAGTGAGACTGTGACTTTTGGCCTGTGAGCTTCCATTTTTGCCATTGGAATATTACAACAATAAAACCTAATTTTATTGGTCACAGTTCAAGCAGAAGTCAGAAGCCAAACCCTTCATTTTTAACAGTGAGAAGTTAATAAAATTGCTATCTAAATATTAAACACATGAACTGCAGAAAGGAGAAGAGAAAGTGATAGAAGAGGATAGGGCAGAAGGAGAAGTTCGTAATTATGTCAAACAGAGACTTTCAGTGTGGCAGTTGTACAAAGAAAAATCTCAAGTCCCTCAGGAGTAAGAACATTGGGCTGGAGTTGGAGTCTCTGGAGTTTGGTATGTGTTATGTGAATACCCATGTTGTGGCTGCAGGTCCCGGATTCAGATCATCATGGAGGAGTTATGTTAGGAAGATGTTTTTACTAGATTTTAACATCATTGCAGCCTAGAAACAACTGCTGCCTATAGAACACACACTGAAACAATCTTGCTTCCAGAGAGTTTTGTTCAAGATGCATTAACTGGAATAGAAAGCCCCACCCCACCCCAAGGACTAAACCATGCCACTGTCCTGTTCTTTTTTTCCCTAATTGCCACAATGGAAGTGAACAAAATTTTGTAGCTTCCAAAATTTTACTTGAAGAGTCCTATGGCCATCTCATAGGCCAGATTATAGGAGGGCAATGTTGATTCTGAAAGATGATAACTTAATAATTTTGCTCATTCTGTCTACTGGCTCACTCAGCATGTACTTGTAGACATATATAAAATGCAAATATTAACAAAAATGCTGCTATATTATGCTACATTTTTTATAAAAACATTTTCAATATTTTCCCAAAATTAACAGACATAAATTCCTACTAATAACTGTGTCTATCTCTGATAGACAATTGCCTGTCTTTGTCTTATGCTAATTACACTTCCAAATTTAGTTACAGACTCAACTTTTATTTTCAGAAGCATCCAAATAATTTGATAAATAAATAAGTGAATAAATACCACTGCTAGTAAAATTATCTATGCAAGTAAATTGAAAAGGAGAAGAGAACAAAGATTAGGACTGTGAATACACAGGAGCAAGTGTGTGGGAATAAAGGTGTGTTTTAGCATGGCAACAGGGATGAGAGTCTGAATCTCAAGGATTCTATCACTTTTTTAGTTTTCTAAAAATGTTTGCTTTTTTGCTTTTTGCTTTTTGGTTTTTGTTTTGTTTTGCTTTGTTTTTGCTATAATTTTCCACAGGATGCTGTTCTTGACCATGGTATTACAGAGAAGAACAGGCAAAAACCTATTGGCTCTAGAAATTCAAAGGAGAGGAATCAGTCTATAATGTAAACACAGCTGCGCCAACATCTCATAAGGAAGACTTTAAACCACCCATAAGTCAAGAAAAATAAAAAAAAATAAAAAGCCCTGTACTGTACAGAGCCATATTGGGGAGTCCACATGGTAGGAACTTGACTTTGGCCAAGGACAATTCCTGGCTTCAGGCAGGAATCTGCAGTTAGGACATAATAGGGAAGTAGGTTTGCAGGAATTTTTATCCTAGGGTGGAGAAGCTCAGTGAAGGTTAAGCTCATTGTTCCTCCCGTTCTAGGAATTCCAGAATTAAGCAGGTGACCAGCAGCTGGAGCAGTCGAGACAAGGACCTTCAAGAGAATCTAGAGAACTTCCACCAGAACTCAACCTGGAGCCTGGGGGGGAAGGGTTTGCCCAAACTGTTAAAAGGTCTGACCACCTTTAAAGTTTCGGCCTCAATCAGTAAAATACTGTCCTGGCCCTTCTTTCTTTTCGCCCCTTCCCCATCTATCCCTCAGCTTCTGTTCCAGCAGCCCAGTTCATAATAGCTGCAGGCAGCTATGGAATACAACACTGTACATCCAAAAGGAACACTTATGCATACAATATAACAGCCATACATATCTCTATCTCTATCTCTATCTCTAATATTATATATATATATATATATATATATATATATATATATATATATATATATATATATATATATACATACATACATACCAAATACTGGGCCTCCACACTTCATAAAACACTAATGAACATAAAAGATGAGGTGGACCCTATTGCAATAATAATGACTGATACTATCAAACTAATCTCATCCCTAGATAGATCATTCAGGCAAAATATTAATGGAAAGACCTCAAAGCCAAGCTGTCCTGCAGATAAAATGGCATGATGCACATACACAAAAATACATTCTGTTCCATTCACAGGAAAAGGAATACACATTCCACTCAGCAGCCCAAAGGACCTTCTCTAAAAAAGATTGTGGATCATAAATCAACTCACTCCTACCAAACCAAAAGAATGTAACCAATTTACTATATTTTTATCAGATTATACTTCAATAAGATGAAATTTATAACATAAATAAAAACACAGAAACTGTACAAATAAAACCAAAATTGATCAAAAACATTACTGTAAGACATGAATGTTTGAAACTGCTAGAGGAAAACACATAAAATGACTGGGTGTGGAATAAAGTGGTAACGTGCCTGCCTAGGGTGCACAAAACACTGAATCTCCAGAACATACAAGAGCAAAACAAACAACAGCAAAAATCTACTTCAAGAATCAACTATAGTCAGGACCTTGAATAACATGGGAAACAACACCCCTAAAACTGACCAATGAGATTACATAAAACTACAATGCTTCTGCACAGCAAAGGAAACCATCACCAAAAAAAGAAAGCTATAGAATAAGCAAGAGACTCTTGGCCCAACCACACAACAGTGAGAGGATTACTATTCAAGATATATGAAGAGCTGAAAAAAGTAAATATCCGATCGGCGGCGGCGGCGGCGGCGGCGGCAGCAGCGGCAGCAGTGGCTGCTCCAGCTGAAGGGCCATCAGCAGTGGAACCAAGGCGTCACAGGGACCAGTTAGGCCCTGCGCCCACGACCACTGACCTTCGCTGACCAGCCGGACAGCAAACAGCTGCAGTTGTGCGGCGCCTTTCCTGCACGGAGGCCACTTCAGAACTCGGCCTCCCACCAGTCAGGAGAGGAGGATCCATCTTGGTTCCGTACTCCAGGAATCGGACAGACTGAGGTACACAAACATAATCCGAAGCCAACACCGCGGTGGTCTGAGCCCGACGGGCGTTGGCCTGCACCCAGGCCCTGGGCGGGTCGGGGGGCCATCGGGGTGCCAACCCAACCAGGAGGTTTTTTGCCCAGGCCTGCGAGCGCGCCGCCGCCATTTTGCCTGCAGGACGACAGAGAGCTCAGGCGGGCAGACCTGTAACAGGCATAGCCTAAGGCTAACAAAGCGGGGGTCCAGGCCCCAAAAGGCACAGGACTGACCCCAAGAACTGGGCGACTTGGTGGGCCATCTGTGAGTCAACCCGCCCAGGTGATTGTTAGCAAAGCAGACTCTCCCGGCGCTTTCAGGGAGCGCGGGCGCACACGCCCGCCATCCTAGTCACCTGGCAAACCCAATTAACAGTCAAAGCCTTAGGGGAACTTTGCTCGGACCTTGGCCTCCCAGGCTTTTGCCTGGACTCAGGGACTGGGCGGCCAGGCTAACCTTGTGTGCAATAGCCCGGTTGGCAGATCAGCTGCCCAGCGGAGTGAGCGGAACTCAGGGGAGGTCACAGTAGCATACACCATCGGCACTCCCTGGGAGTGCGCACGGGCTCCATCTGCTCCACAGACACAATCTGGGGCAAGGCCTCAGGCAGAAGCCCTTAGCTCTACTCTCTCCGCTTCCGGATCCAGATCAGTCTGGGCGGCAGCATTACATCTCCAAGTCCTGCAAGTGGCTAGCTGGGCTTCCGGGCGGCCAGCTGGGAGAAGTCAGTGTGCTCCAGTGAATCCAGCGGGCCCCAGCGGGAGCCTTCGGGTGCCTGCTTTGGGATCTGAACAGCCTGGGCAGCAGCACACTGTCTACAAGCAGTGCAGGAGGTAAGCTGTGCACCAGAGGCCAACTGGGAAGGGGCAGCTTGCACTGGTGAGTCCAGCACTGACAAGATAAACTAACACCAGTGAGATCTAGATGGCAAAAGGCAAACGCAGGAACGTCACTAACAGAAATCAAGGCAATATGGCAACATCTGAACCCAATTCTCCTCTACCAACATGTCCTGGATACCCCATCACACCAGTAAAACAAGATTTGGATTTAAAATCACTGGTCATGATGCTGGTACAGGAACACATGAAGGTCATACATAAAGAAATTCAGGAGACAATGGATCAAAAGGTAGAAGCCCTTGCAAGGGAAACACAAAAATCATTGAAAGAAATCCAGGAGAATACAAAAGCCAACAAGGAGGAAATGCAAAAAACACTTAAAGAAATACAGGAGAACTTTGCTCAACAGGCTGAGGTCATCAAAGACGAAACACAAAAATCTCTTAAAGAAATACAGGAGAACTTTGGTCAACAGGCTGAGCTCATGAAAGAGAAAACACAAAAATCTCTTAAAGAATTACAGGAAAACACAAACATGCAAGTGAAGGAGCTAAGCAAAACCATCCAGGATCTAAAATCAGAAGTAGAAACAACTAAGAAAACTCAAAGGGAGACAACTTTGGAGATAGAAAGCCTTGGGAAGAAATCAGGGGACAGAGATACAAATATCAACAACAGAATACAAGAGATAGAAGAAAGAATCTCAGATGCTGAAGATTCCATAGAAACCATGGACTCAACAGTTAAAGAAAATGCAAAATGCAAAAAGCTTGTAACCCAAAATATCCAGGAAATCCAGGACACAATGAGAAGACCAAACCTAAGGATTATAGGCATAGAGGAGAGTGAAGATTTACAACTTAAAGGGCCAGCAAATATCTTCAATAAAATTATGGAAGAAAACTTCCCTAACCTAAAGAGAGAGATGCCCATGAATATACAAGAAGCCTACAGAACTCCAAACAGACTGGACCAGAACAGAAATACTTCCCGTCACATAATAATCAAAACACCAAATGTTCTAAACAAAGAAAGAATACTAAAGGCAGTAAGAGAAAAAGGCCAAGTAACATATAAAGGAAGACCTATCAGAATCACAGCAGACTTTTCACCTGAGACTATGAAGGCTAGAAGGTCCTGGGCAGATCTCATGCAGACTCTAAGAGAACACAAATGCCAACCAAAACTACTATATCCAGCAAAACTCTCAATCACCATAGATGGAGAAACTAAGATATTTCATGACAAAACCAAGTTTACCCAATATCTATCCACAAACCCGGCCCTAAAAAGGATAATAGGAGGACAACACCAATACAAGGAGGGAAACTTCACCCTGGAAAAAGCAAGATAGTAACCTTTCATCAAACCCAAAAGAAGTTAAGCATTCAAATTTAAAAAATAACGTCAAAAATGATAGGAAGTAACAATCACTATTCCTTAATATCTCTTAACATCAATGGACTTAATGCCCCAATAAAAAGACACAGACTAACTGAATGGATACGTAAACAGGACCCTACATTTTGCTGCTTACAGGAAACACACCTCAGGGTCAAAGACAAACACTACCTTAGAGTAAAAGGCTGGAAGACAATTTTACAAGCAAATGGTCTCAGGAAACAAGCTGGAGTAGCCATTTTAATATCAGATAAAATTGACTTTCAACCCAAAGTCATCAAAAGAGACCCTGAGGGACACTTCTTGCTGGTCAAAGGAAAAATACAAAAAGAAGAGCTGACAATCCTGAACATCTATGCCCCAAATGTAAGGGCACCCTCTTTTGTAAAAGAAACTTTATTAAAACTAAAAGCACACATTGCACCTAACACAATAATTGTGGGTGACTTCAACACTGCACTTTCCTCAATGGACCGATCAGGAAAACAGAAACTAAACAGGGACACAATGAAACTAATTGAAGCTTTGGACCAATTAGATTTAACAGATATATATAGAACATTCTATCCTAAAACAAAAGAATATACCTTTTTCTCAGCACCTCATGGTACCTTCTCCAAAATCGACCATATAATTGGTCACAAGACAGACCTCAACAAATATAAGAAGATCGAACTAATCCCATGCCTCCTATCTGATCACTATGGAGTAAAAGTGGTCTTCAATAGCAACAGAAACAACAGAAAGCCCACATACACGTGGAAACTGAACAATACTCTACTCAATGATACCTTGGTCAAGGAAGAAATAAAGAAAGAAATTAAAGACTTTTTAGAACACAATGAAAATGAAAACACAACATACCCAAATCTATGGGACACAATGAAAGCAGTGCTAAGAGGAAAACTCATAGCCCTGAGTGCCTCCAAAAAGAAAATGGAGAGAGCATACATTACCAGCTTAATGACACACCTGAAAGCCCTGGAACAAAAAGAAGCTATTTCGCCCAGGAGGAGTAGAAGGCAGGAAATCATCAAACTCAGGGCCGAAATCAATCAAGTAGAAACAAAGAGAACCATACAAAAAATCAACAATACCAGGAGCTGGTTCTTTGAGAAAATCAACAAGATAGATAAACCCTTAGCCAGAATGACCAAAGGGCACAGAGAAAGTATCCAAATTAACAAACTTAGAAATGAAAAGGGAGATATAACAACGGAAACTGAGGAAATCCAAAAAATCATCAGATCCTACTACAAGAGCCTATACTCAACACAACTGGAGAATCTGGAGGAAATGGACAATTTCCTTGACAGATACCAAATACCAAAATTAAATCAGGACCAACTAGACCATCTAAACAGTCCCATAATGCCTAAAGAAATAGAAGGAGTCATAGAAAGTCTTCCAACCAAAAAAAGCACAGGACCAGATGGCTTCAGTGCAGAATTCTACCAGACCTTCAAAGAAGAGTTAACACCAATACTCTTCAAACTCTTCCACAAAATAGAAACAGAAGGAACACTACCCAATTCCTTCTACGAAGCCACAATTACGCTGATACCAAAGCCACACAAAGATCCAACAAAGAAAGAGAACTTCAGACCAATTTCCCTTATGAACATAGATGCAAAAATACTCAATAAAATTCTTGCCAACCGAATCCAAGAACACATCAAAACGATCATCCACCATGATCAAGTAGGCTTTATCCCAGGAATGCAGGGTTGGTTCAATATACGGAAATCCATCAATACAATCCACTACATAAACAAACTCAAAGAACAAAACCACATGGTCATTTCATTGGATGCTGAAAAAGCATTTGACAAAATTCAGCATCCCTTCATGCTTAAAGTCTTGGAGAGAACAGGAATTCAAGGCCCATACCTAAACATAGTAAAAGCAATATACAGCAAACCGGTAGCCAGCATCAAACTAAATGGAGAGAAACTTGAAGCAATCCCACTGAAATCAGGGACCAGACAAGGCTGCCCCCTTTCTCCTTATCTTTTCAATATTGTACTTGAGGTACTAGCTCGGGCAATTCGACAACATAAGGAGGTCAAAGGGATACAAATTGGAAAGGAAGAAGTCAAACTATCATTATTTGCAGACGACATGATCGTCTACCTAAGTGACCCAAAGAACTCCACTAGAGAGCTCCTACAGCTGATAAACAACTTCAGCAAAGTGGCAGGTTATAAAGTCAACTCAAGCAAATCAGTGGCCTTCCTATACTCAAAGGATAAGCAGGCTGAGAAAGAAATTAGGGAAATGACCCCCTTCACAATAGCCACAAACAGTATAAAGTATCTTGGGGTGACTCTTACCAAACATGTGAAAGATCTGTATGACAAGAACTTCAAGACTCTGAAGAAGGAAATGGAAGAAGACCTCAAAAAATGGGAAAACCTCCCATGCTCATGGATCGGCAGAATCAATATAGTTAAAATGGCCATTTTGCCTAAAGCACTATACAGATTCAATGCAATACCCATCAAAATCCCAACTCAATTCTTCACAGAGCTAGAAAGAGCAATTATCAAATTCATCTGGAACAACAAAAAACCCAGGATAGCTAAAACTATTCTCAGCAACAAAAGGAAATCTGGGGGAATCAGTATCCCTGACCTCAAGCAATACTACAGAGCAATAGTGTTAAAAACTGCATGGTATTGGTACAGTGACAGACAGGAGGATCAATGGAACAGGATTGAAGATCCAGAAATGAACCCACACACCTATGGCCACTTGATCCTCGACAAAGAGGCTGAAAACATCCAATGGAAAAAAGATAGCCTTTTCAACAAATGGTGCTGGTTCAACTGGAGGTCAGCATGCAGAAGAATGCGAATTGATCCATCCTTGTCTCCTTGTACTAAGCTCAAATCCAAATGGATCAAGGACCTCCACATAAAGCCAGATACTCTGAAGCTAATAGAAAAAAAACTGGGGAAGACCCTTGAGGACATCGGTACAGGGAGAAAGTTTCTGAACAGAACACCAATAGCGTATGCTCTAAGAGCAAGAATTGACAAATGGGACCTCATAAAATTACAAAGTTTCTGTAAGGCAAAGGACACCATCAAGAGGACAAATCGGCAACCAACAAATTGGGAAAAGATCTTCACCAATCCTACATCAGATAGAGGGCTAATATCCAATATATATAAAGAACTCAAGAAGTTAGACTCCAGAAAACCAAACAACCCTATTAAAAAATGGGGTATAGAGTTAAACAAAGAATTCTCACCTGAAGAACTTCGGATGGCGGAGAAGCATCTTAAAAAATGCTCAACTTCATTAGTCATTAGGGAAATGCAAATCAAAACAACCCTAAGATTTCATCTTACACCAGTCAGAATGGCTAAGATTAAAAATTCAGGAGACAGCAGGTGTTGGAGAGGGTGTGGAGAAAGAGGAACACTCCTCCACTGCTGGTGGGGTTGCAAATTGGTACAACCACTCTGGAAATCAGTCTGGCGGTTCCTCCGAAAACTGGGCACCTTACTTCCAGAAGATCCTGCTATACCACTCCTGGGCATATACCCAGAAGACTCCCCACCATGTAATAAGGATACATGTTCTACTATGTTCATAGCAGCCCTATTTGTAATTGCCAGATGCTGGAAAGAACCCAGGTATCCCTCAACAGAAGAGTGGATGCAAAAAATGTGGGATATCTACACAATGGAGTACTATTCAGCCATTAGAAACAATGAATTCATGAAATTCTTAGGCAAATGGATGGAGCTAGAGAATATCATACTAAGTGAGGTAACCCAGACTCAAAAGGTGAATCATGGTATGCACTCACTAATAAGTGGATATTAACCTAGAAAACTGGAATACCCAAAACATAATCCACACATCAAATGAGGTACAAGAAGAAAGGAGGAGTGGCCCCTGGTTCTGGAAAGACTCAGTGAAACAGTATTCAGCAAAACCAGAACGGGGAAGTGGGAAGGGGTGGGTGGGAGGACAGGGGAAGAGAAGGGGGCTTGCGGGACTTTCGGGGAGTGGGGGGGCTAGAAAAGGGGAAATCATTTGAAATGTAAATAAATTATATCGAATAATAAAAAAAAAAAAAGTAAATATCAACCAAACTCATCTAATCAACAAATGAACTAATGAACTGAGCACACATTTCATAGAAGAAACACTAATGACCAATAAACATGTAAAGGATTTTCAACATCTTTAACCATCAAAGAAATTCAATAAAATTATTTTGAGATAAATAAAATACGACACATACTCATGAAATTTTACTCAGCTATTAGAAAAAGAGCTCAAGGCATTAGCAGGAAAATGGGTGCAATCAAAAATAATTATGTTCAGAGATATAAGTTTGACTGAGAAGGAGAATTACTACACATTTTATTTCACATCTCACAAATGAGATGTGGCATGGCTAATGAAACGGCTTAGTAGTCAAAAGCACTGACTTGTTCTTCCAGGGACTCAAGTTCAATTCTCAACACCCACATGACACATTGCAACTCCCAACATCTGTAACTCCAGTCCCAGGTTGGCCTCTTTTGACCTCCTCAGGCACTGCTTGCAGATGGGAACATACCAACAAGCAGACAAAACACCCATACACAAGATTAAATATTACACATTATAATATATAATGTGTAAATGTACAAGAATCAAAAAGCAAAGAGACTCAGCATTTATCAGAACTTTTTATCAGAGACTCAGAACTACTGGACCCAGTTCAAGAATAAACCTGTAAAGGCAAGCAGATGTTACCTCTCTTCTGGTCAGCTGGTTGTCCATCCAGGAAGAGGGAACTAGGTTGGTCAAGGATGGATTTCATTAAGCAGAACAAAAGGAACAATGAGTCCCAATGCATGGTTGGTTCTTCAGAAGGAAGCAGAAGTTGGGCCTGCCATCCCCAGTTGATCCTTCCAAATTAGCTAATGATTGGTTTCATTATCTCCAGGAGAAATGGGGAGGAAAGATCACTCTATTAGCAAAATGCTTGCTTAGTGGCAGTCCTTTCACAGGGACAGAATACCACGTAGATTTCTACATTACAGCAGTTGTCCATGAATACATTGAGGTGATATCGATTGTGAGTAAGGAAAATGATGGATCTGCTATATTTACCCATGCAACACTGCATACACATCAAAGCAACACATGGCAACCTATAATGAAATAAAGTTATATTGATCAACCTAACTAATATTAGTAAAGATCCAAAAATATTATAACTGATTTGAGGAAATTGTTCAGTGAGTAAAAGTACTTGCTTTGAAAGCATGAGGATCATAATTTATTTCTTCTGTTTACACATGAAACCTCAATACATGTATATGACTATAACCCTAGTATTGAGAGGCGGAAATAAAAGAAATCGGGGCAAACTCCATCTTCAGTGAGAATTTTCATCTCAAAGAAATGCAGTAGGATGTGAGGAAGTGACAGCTGGGCTTTCAGCAGCCTCCTCTGGGTTCCACATGGAGAACACACGTAAGTGCACACACATGTACACACATGAGCAAAGTTACCTATCAGCCTATCAGGAGTAAATCAATATTAATAACTTATCCTTAAGTCATGGCCTGTTTGCTTTCTGCCAGGGGAGACATGTGAATCTGTTATTAACAATGAAGATGTCACAATTTATGAGCTCTTGAGTCTAGAATCTTACCAAATGGAAATTTTAGTGCCTTCAGCACCTTTAATTAAGGTCAGGTGGGTTGTCTGTTCAACACTGAGTTCCTTAAAACTTCACATATTATACATAAACAGTCTGCCAATATAAAACCCAACTCAAGGTAAAAGGATTAAAGTACAATGTAAATTTAATTATAATTTTAGTCGTGTGTGTGTGTGTGTGTGTGTGTGTGTGTGTGTACCTGCCAATTCCCAGAAAGAATTGAAACACTTCACATTAGGAACAAAGCAAGCAAACACATCTTATTCTGATGTTCTTGCTTTAAATCTCTCAGCCCTGTATCTCTGCCAGGTGTGACAGCACCTTTTATTTCAGCAATGAATACACAATGGCACTACTTCTTAGAAATCTTAGACCAAAGAGAGAGTCATCTCCCCTGCTATCCATTTCTGCAAACAACAGCTCCTTCTCAAATTTCCCCTCCCTTCCTCTCATCTCAGATATAGCCCATCCTGTTTTCCCAGGGTCTGAGGTTGGAAAGCTGCCTTCTTTTCACACAGTCTCGGGCTCTGTTTTTAGTGACAATTGTTCTGTGTCCTCTGAAGATGGCCATCTGTTCACCTTGGCAGATGTGAGTGTCTCATTACCTGTCAGTTTTCTAAGTTGGCTCCTTTATCTGTAACCATTTGATGCTTGTTGGTGCCCGTCTCCTTTTGGGCCAGGGAGGTGATTTCACAGTCTCTCTCAGAGCTTCAGGAGATATACGAGCATCATCCTGGTTGTGCCGGACATTTTTCACCTTCTGTTCATGTCAGTGGGCAACCCCTTCCTCACCAGAGACATGCAAGCTAAACCAGAGAATGCTGACACCATTCCTCTGTTATTCTCTCTGTTCCAAGTAATACAAAGGATAAAACAATCTAAGAAACAGGTTGACCAAAATCCTGCTAAAATGCCTCATTATTTGTACCTCAAATTAAGTTTAGATAGACCACCAGTACCAGGTTTGTTAAGCAGCCTAGACCAGTCTTTCTGTATTTGAGACTGTTGCCCTTATTGAAATAAGAAACAGGAGATAATTGCAAATCTCTGCAGGACCTTGGAAATCATTATAAACTCAGTTCTTGCCTTTTCTTTTCCCAAACTGGCAAAATATGCTATGAAGTAATGAAGTCACTCGTAATTCTAGCATAAATTTCAGCCTAAATCCAGTTTGCCAGAGGTTAGAATTAAGTGTGGAAACATCAAGGCAAGGAGACTGGCACTTATTGAGAATTGGCTAGATATCTGTAATTTTTAAAGTATGAATTCCTTTGGTTATTGTGTGTTTATGTGAGTCTTTATTTACAATCAGGTGATGAATCAGTTTTATCTACTTCCATTTAGTATTTAAGTGGATGAGTTTTTTAAACTAATTTTCATATTTGTTCAGTTATTCATTTACTGTCAGGGAAAACGAGTGCACATGCCAAGGTGCACATGTGAAAGTCAGAGGACAACTTTTGGGAGTCACTTTGATTTTATTCTTAAACCATATGGATCCCAGGCAACGTCTTGATGGCAAGAGCCTTTTTGTGCTGAGCCATCTTGCTAGTTCCAAACTTATGTTTTTAAAAACTTATGTTGTTAAGAACAGAACAGAAGAATTACTCTCTGGACACATTCTAAATGTGCACAATAAGTGTTGTGTGGAGAAACATACCAAACAACAACTCAACTCAATGATGACAACCCTGGTCCTGCTAACTACTATATTTCTGAATGTGAATCATTTTTATTATACATCCAAGAATCTTTTTATTATATATACATTCAGCATTTTGCCCCATTTACTTCACTTTGAATGTCTTCAAGGCTTATTCTTCTTATCGTAAAGATCAATGTTTTTATCTTTTCAAGGAGAAATTTTAATATACATATATGACTGCATTTTTTTTATCTCTTCATTTCTTGATGTGTACTCACCTCACAGTGATTCCATATATTGGTTGATGTTAAGGCTACATTAAATATTGTAGTATAGAGTTGATATATTATTTTCAATTATTTTAATAATATAGAGAAGTGATATTATTGAGTCATAAAATAGCCCTATTTTTTCAATTTTTGAAAAATCTTCATACTATTTTCCATATCTGTGTTTCCTGATGATTATTAGTATAGACTCAGCATTGTTGAGGATCTTACGTAATAGCTGTTTGTACATGCACAGAGAACTGTGTATTTAAATCTGTTGAAACTGTAAAACTGGAAGTAAACTTAAGGGAACATGCCATACCTTAGTTTATGCAATATTTTTGTGATTGCAGCACAAAAATCTCAAGTAATAAAAACAAAATGAGAAAGATTGTATTAGACTAACCATGCCTAGGAACTCTGGTTACTTGCATACAATCAGCCCAGATCATATTTCAGCATAGATGGAGAAGATGGTCTCCAGGTCCCACCTACTTTCATGAACATATTCTCAGTATATAGTTGCTAAGAGAGGAAGAACCATTCTTTGTGAGGGTGTGGCCACTGATAGAATTACCATATTTCCAAGGATGGGCTTACACATAACCATGCATGTATAAGCAGCAGTGACTGAACTTGAGTGAGTCACCACAATGATACAAAGTCAAGACAAAGATGTGCTTAGAGGGACAAGGGGAAGCTTAAAGGCAAAAGGGGCTGGTTATGATCATAATTCATGGTATACATGCATGAAAGTGTCAAGAATAAGAAAAATATAAATTTTTAGACATTTCCAAAAACACATTCAGACTAAAATGACAGTCCATGGAATGGAGATAACACCTGTAAGTAATGTATATGGCAAGTTTAATCCACAGAATGTAGAAGAACTATTTGTAATTCAGAAGCAAAACAAAAATCAATACTGGTTATCTTTCTGAAGGATAGCTACCTTATGAAGCAAAGGTTAGGTGGATTATGTTGATGAGGGAAGGCAAGGTTGCAAAGTTAGACTACAATGCAAAATGGCTGTACGTGGTCTTAGAAATCAAGCTGAGTTTTTTTTCCCAATTGCAAAGTGTGTGGACTCATCCCATTGCATAAGCATAGACATAGCATGCAGACAGAAGCACTGCAGTCTACTGAGTGTGAGAATGTGAGCCCAGGCACTCTTATAATTTTGCTGGGTATGCTACAACCCTAGAGAATATCATACCATAAGCAAAGTCTCACTTTCATTGGTATGCCCATCCCAATTTTAAAAATATAATGAAAGACTTCTAGTTAGTACCATGAAACATATGACTTGATTGACAACCCTTCTCTCAAGAAGAAAGCTGGACAAGTGAAATAGTAATACTTTGTAGATCCATGGATGCCTGATGTGGTAGAGGGAACTCAGAATACATAAAGAATCCCAACTTTACAGGAGCAGAGATGACTTCTTAAGCTGGGTCAGAATTATTAACAGTTCTTAGCTTGAGACAGGGTAGCCACATAGTCATGAATACGTTCATGTTTGCATTTTCCCTGCCTTAGTTTCTCGAGTGCTGTGATCACCTTGCCTAGCAAAACCTTCTTAATTATAGCTAGGGAATTTCTAGAGGCAGCACATAAACGAGCTTAAGAGACAAAATGTTCATTGGTGGCAAAGGTTTAGAAGAGTACTGTGCTTTTCTGGATCTTATACGGTGAACCCTTATCATGATTTTAGTGTTATCATTAGTGAAACATTCTCTTACGCTTGTGATAAGGAAAGAGACACCCACAATTCTAGTCTCTTTTCACTTCCTCCTTCATCTATATGGGTTTTGCTGGTAAGTAAGTTTGAAGGTCATAGCCCAGGAACATGGGCTCACAATGGCACTGACAGCTAATCTTATGCAGAATACTTCTTTTCCCACACTTGATCATCACACACATAGTCCTCCTTTAATACTCACAGGTTAGAGCTGAAATGTATTTTAACTTGTATAACCTAACTCTTCTAGTTTCCTCTCAATTGCTGTGATAAAACAGCCCAATTAAAAACAGTTTATAAGAGGAAAGGGCTTATTTCCTCTTCCTGGTCCCAGGCTGTCATTGAGAGAAGCCAGGACAGGAACTCAACCAGCAATCTAAAGAAAAAGCGGTGAAGGGAAGCTGCTGAATCACTCACAGGCTCATAATTCCCTAGCTTTCTTATACAGCCCAGACCATCTGTGTAGGGACAGTCTACCTACTATGGACTCAATGCTCTTACATCATGCAATAGGCAAAATAATTGTTCACAGGCATACCAACAGAACAATCTGGTAGACAATTCCTGAGATTAATTTGTTGAGGTGTTCCTAGGCTTTGTCAAGTTGACAGTCAGTATGTTCTAAATTCAGTAGCCACATCTTTCCTTCTCCACTGCCTTAATGTTAGTTTATGGTATCATCTTTTACTTAGACTAATAAAAAATCATCTTAATAGGTCTCCTTTGTTCCCTACGACTCTAGTCTGTTCTCTATCATTTCTCCATGGATCTAACCCATTGCTTGTAGCTCTCTTTTTGTCTGGTACAGACTACAATGGTACCAGTTTACCTTTGAGGAAGAGCACATATGATCATGATCAGAACAACTTGGTGCAAATCTTGGTTCACCTGTTGTCAGAACCATTTTTGGTCCAGAGAACTCTGCCTCACTAGCACACTGAGAAGGTCTCCACTATCACAATGGGTTTAAATGTCTCAAATGATATCATTTGTGCTGATTCATTGGTTGCTTCTCCTATCCCAGAACTATTGCAGCTGTCAGACATTTAAAAAAAAGATTATTTAAGCCAATAAAACCATCTAAAATATGATGAGAAAATAGAGGGGATGAGCCTGTCACTCATAGAAACAGAAATGAGGAATAAAAAGCTACAAATTCAAGGCAGGAACAAGGCCTGAAACTAACGAGCAGAGTCACAGATTACAGCACAGCGTCTCCTACATCCCTCCATCCAATGTCCATGAGTCAAGGTCCTCTGAGAAGGTGTCTGATCCATACAGATAGGAAAAAGAGACTCCAGAAAAAGGTCACAATTATTACTATAGAAAACAAATGAAAAATGGGCTCTGTGTTAGTTCAGGGTCATATATTCCAGGATCAGATCCACTGGATCAGAATTTAAAACTGTGGACAAGAACAAAATATTTAGACTCTTTGAGCTTTTGTCTTTCATGACTAAAATGCAGCAAAAGGGATGGTAGCAGGCATGTCAAATTATTTTGGGAGTCAAATGAAGTTCCAGATGTTAGTGTTGAGCATATTTCTTAGCCTGGGTTGAAGGCTCAGTAAATCCTAATTATCATCATTAGAGATAGGAATCATTGTAAACCACTGACTGACTGGGCTGATTAGAGGCCATGTAGGCCAAGCTGTTGAAATGCCACACAGTTCTCCTGGCACTAGCTTTGATTAAGCAGTAGCTTTTTATTACAAGTACCCTGGGCTTCCATTCATACAAATGAGATAGTGCTCAGCTTACACAGGGAGGGTAGAGATGCCAGGGAGTCCCTCTTTCTGGTAGGAGTGGTCTGCCAATGACTAGAGGGAGTTTCTAGCCAAGTTTTCTAGCTGGCTTGCCTTTCAATCAGGCATCCCTGAGGAATGCTCTCTTGCTGCTCCTAGAAGGTTCTTTGCATTATCTAGTTCGGCTGACCAATGGTCAGTCCCTTCCTATCATCATCTCATTTTCTTCTGTGCTTCCTGTTCCCCTCCCACTTCATCTAGTTAAACTCAAGACTCTGTCCCAGGTTACACTTATGAAGTAATACCGCAGAAATATGAAAATTGCTTAATAGTAAGACTTTCAAAAATACTATGAAATGTATTACAGTTGGGATAGGAGAAAGTCGGAGATGCAGAGATACAACAGGTGAATGTAGATAACAACATATTTGTAAGATATTAATAAGTGTATTCTTCAATCCCAACTAATAGCTAGTGCATTAGTTTGTTTCAACTGCTATTTTAGAATCCTATAAACTAGAGTCTTACCAATAGTTCAGATTTCTTTCTTTCAATTCTAGAAGCATAGGCCCAAATCCTGATGCTAGCAGAGCTGGTGTGTGGTACCAATCTGTTCCCATGTGTCAGGGCCACTTCACAAATGCTGTGACCTCACTTTGGGAAAAAATGAGGAAACTCTCTAGGATCTCTCTTACAAGTCTTATATGGAAGAGTGCACATGTGTACATGTGTTTGGGTGCACATATGCAGGTAATTATTAGAGGATAGTGTCAGGAATCTTTCTCAGACACTTATGACCTATTGTTTGAGAAAGGGCCTTCCACTGGACTGAAAGCTCACTAAATTTAGTAGGACAATTATACAGCAAGCCCCCAAGGACTTGTCTCTCTTAGCTGCCCATCACTATAACTATTCGACCTACCTTTTTATATTGGGCCTACAATTGAATCTACACACATTTTTATATGTACAAGGCAAAACCTTTACCCAGTGAGCCATCTCCCCAGTCCTAAAATCTCTTTTGGCATGCCACAAATGCCATCATGAGGACTTTGCTCTGAAATCTAATCACTCACAAAGGCCCCACCTCCAAATACTACTAGGATTTAAACATATTAATTTGGGAGGTGAAACTTCAGAAGTGAATGCGAGAGAAAACAGTGGATTATGGATTTAATGTCTGGCTTGCCTCTTAGTTCATGTTAATACCTTACCCCAAAAAACTACATTTGCAAGTAAGCCTCTGTAAGGGAACAAATAAATAAAACAAATTAGAGACTTTATAGGAAGAAACACCATAGAATTGATCCTTCTCAGAGCACAGACTGTAAAAGAAGACCATATGGGGACTGAAAACTGTGGTGGTCATCTGTGATTCACAAACCTCACTGGACACAGAATTGGCCAGAACTTTGATCCTGGACTTCTACCCTCCAGAACTGTGAGAAAATAAATTTCTACTGTTTAAGCCCCACAGTCTATGGTATTTGTTATGACATTTTGAAGAGAATCATAGAGGATATGTGGCAACACATCTGCAGATGTTATCATAAGCCACCTCACTGTGATGCTTGTTTTTCCAAAGAGCTTCATGAGTTCTTCAGGGGAAAACCAGAGGCAAAGAGAGTACAGGGGAAGATACTAATTTGCTGTTCTTTGGGACTGAGAAGACAGCAGAGTAAGCAGCTCTCAGCATGGGAGATCTCAGCCTTGAAACTTCTATCCCTTAACCTGTGGTGAGAGCTTAAGACAGAAGTGAACATAAGGACACTGGAAAAGACACCCAAGACCCAATGAGAACCCTCATTCCCCACTGGGCCAAGTGCACAATGGCTTTATTCCCTTTAAGGATAATGTATGGTGGGGCCAAAAGACTTAGCGACATCCATAATTGAAGTCCCAATCTCTATTTACAAGCAAAAAGTGTGTCCTCCAGAAGATTTTGAAGTCTTCAGAGGAGCCCAACTATTAAAAGATTAAACTCTTCTATAAGTTTGTAAATAGAGGCATATGTGTCAGCCATAGCATAATTTAATGGAAAATAAATAAATATGATACCATTTGAGACTGTGGTTGTTAAATACACTGTATTTGGCATTGAATCATTATTGCTTAGAATTTTCTAGAAGCAAGTACATCAAAAGGGGACAATGAACAAAAAAGAATTATTGTTTCAATTATAACACTGTTTTGTCATGGACTATTCTTGACATTTCAGCAGCTGTGGGGAGATGTTCCATCCTCAGGCCCATTTCATAGTCTTGGCTGTGTCTCTTTACCTCTCAGCCAAAATCTGGATTTAATGTATAATGATCACTCTAATATAGAGAGGAGGTGGATGATGTCATCTTTAAACTAGATGAGACACCTACATGAAAAACATCTTTTCCATATGACCAAGGCCCTCCTAAAGGTACACACGGGCGCTACTACTTGATAGAGGGCAAAAGTGAATTCCTAGAGGTAGACTAGGGTAAGAAGACCCAAGTACAACCCAAGCTTACTGAATGATTGGCCAGCAGGATTTGTCTCTGATAATTAGCAGTCAAGCTGGAAATATGGGATAGGCTAAGCTGCTCAGAATACTGAGCTGTCTATTTTTGACTGAACTTCACAATTTTCATGTCCAGGATGTGTTATAGTGATAAGATCCTGAGATAGTATGGCCATTGAGCAACAGTATCAACGACAGACATGATTAGAAGGAGAAAACACTGAAAATCTAGAGGTATTCCTTAAGTCAAATACATGTCTTAGAGATATCAAATAGTTAAGATGACGGCTTAGATTGTAAAGATTTTTTTCAAAAAATGAGTAAATTTGGTAGATAAGAGCCATTCACCTGTGGTTAAGAATGGATACTGAATGGTAGTGTAAGAAATGTTGATGACAATAATATAGCTCTTTCAGAATAAATAAAACAATAGAAAATATTCAAGCCACTATAGTTAGTTTATTGTTAAATAACAAGCTCGCTGGGCAGTGGTGGTGCATGCCTTTAATCCCAGCACTTGGGAGGCAGAGGCAGGCAGATTTCTGAGATTGAGGCCAACCTGGTCTACAGAGTGAGTTCCAGGTCAGCCAGGGATACACAGAGAAACCCTGCCTTGGAAAAGAAAAAGAAAAAAAGAAAGAAAGAAAAAGAAAAAGAAAAAGAAAGAAAAGGAAAAAGAAAAAGAAAAAGAAAAAGAAAAAAATAGCAAGCTAGTGTCATCTAGGAAGAGGGAACCTAAATTGAGAAACTGCCTACATCAGGTTGGCCTTTAGGAAGTCTATAGTGCATTTTCTTGATTAAAGATTGATGTGGAAGGATTTGGCCCACTGTAGGTGGTGCCACTCCTAGGAAGACAGACCTGGGTGGTATATGAAAGGAGGCTGAGCACATCATTGGAAGAAAGTCAGCATGCAGCATTCTTTTGAGGTCTCTGCTTCAGTTTCTGCTCCAAGTTCCTGCCATCAAGCTCTAGTTCTGACTTCCCTTGATGATGGACTATAAGCTCTAAGAGGAATTGAACTCTTTCTTCTTTGAGTTGCTCTTGGTCATGATGTTTATCTAATCACTAGAAAACAAACTAGGATATATACTATGGTAACTATTGACAGAAATATATCCTAAAATCTCCAAAATTCAATCCTTCAAATGCCCAGGAGAACCCTATATAATGGGTACTCTCTTAGTCTCACTTTACCAAACTGAAGCATACACACTTAAGTGACTTGTCCGGTTATATTTTGTCAGTGACAGAGCAAGTGTTTATATTTGGCTCCTGTCTCTAGGATTCTCTATTCTATGGTTGAGTTGTCTCGTTTTCCAATTGCCTCACATAGCCATTTTTCTCCCTCCAACTCTTGATCCTTGGAGATGCATTTTGTTTGTTGACCCAGTCAAATTCTCAGGAATCACTGGTGACAAATCTCACAGGAGTGTAACACATATCTGGAATCAGAATGCTACTGTAGAGATAATGAAAGGAATGTGTCTTCTAAACCCTCATGGGTATGACAGGATCTGAGTAAATATTTCTTCTGTGTATGAGGTTCAATTTATAAATCAACCTCAGGGGGTCATCTGTACCAACAGTTGGCCAAACATTACTTCTTTCATTTATGTTATGGTGTTCCTAGATGAAACTTACATTAAAATCACTAGGTACGCACTGAAGATTGTCCAGCACAATATGGTGGGTCTCATCCAATCAGGTAAGGCCTAGCTGCAACAAACTACTGGCTCAGAATGAATGTTGAACTATAACTAATTCTTAGCCAAGCATGGTGATGCTGCTCTGAAAAATAAGTATTTGTGAGGGTAATACATGAGGACAAAGTGTCCAATGTCACCCTTAGATTCATAGGGACTTAGAACCCATCTTGGGTCACATAAGACCCCATCTGAAGAAAACAAAACAAAGTGAAAAACAGGGATGATTTTATCCTTCTATCCACATAATACGTGGGCCTTAAATAATGTATCTTTCTGAAGTGCTAACATGTTTATTGGCCTTACCAATCTTACACTTACAAATATCCCATAATTATATTGCCTATTATTTAAACTCCCCTCCTCTCACCTCTCTTTTTCAGTATAACTCTGAACTGCATAGCCTTTTCCTACAGAAAACAGAATGGGCAAAGATAAGAGATTTGTAGACTGTGGTACTCTCTCATGTGAACTTGAATCTCAAGCACAACTCCAAATTCTGGATGCTAATTAAAAGGCTCCCTTACCTGCTGGTTCATTGCAGAAAATGGTAAGAAAATGAAGGCGATTGTGGGATGAAGACATTTGATTCAGAGGTGATGCCAGAATTCTTTAACAACTTGATTATTGGCGTTGATAAAGGCAATATCCATTCCTCTTTTTCAAAGATGTTTAGTAGCTGAGAGCTCTGCCTGCTACTCTACTCCATGTGTACTTCAGGTTCCATTCCCTGAGACCATGTGAGAGGCCCCTGAAGGCCAGAAATTGAAAACTGTCAATCAGATCATTTCGATTGATGCTTCTGAAATTTTTCTCATCCTGAAATTCACCCCTGACCCAGTCAAGAATGATGGAGAGATTGGAAAAACAAACAAGGAAATGAGTTGCTATGAAAACAAGTCCCCAAACAGCATTAAGAATGGAATTGAGACAATAAACACTTGTCATCTGTGACAGAACATAGAAAAACTTCCCTAGAATTTTTTAGTAGGTGCCTGACCTTAAATAAAGAGGAACCAGTGTCTCCAAGGTTGGAAAGACCTTGATTTCAGGAGGTTGATAAAATAACACTGGGAAGGGAAGTTTGAAATAAAGCAACAGAGCAGGATATGTGAAAGTAGAGATTCATCTTCGCACCAAGAGAAGGAGGACCCAAGGAACATTATTCTCTCTCCCTCATACCCGTAGTTTTTGATTCTTGGAGAGGTACCTTGAACACACTTCCATTGCAATATGAGATATTAAAGAACACAGTAGTTGACAGAATAGTGTCTTCAAGAGGTTCAGAGAAGGTGGCATCGAAGCAGAACTAGACCAAGTGTTTCCTGAAGCTCTCTGCTGCTCACAGGCTGCCATGCCTGCTACATCCTCCTATCAGTCAGATATCAAATGTTAGAGAAGGAGCACAAGAGGCTGTATTCAACAGTGCTGATGCTTCACCCAGATCCTCTCAAATTCTTTCTATATTTACTTGGTCTTTGTTTATTAATGTGTGTGTTTCCTTAGCAACTCTCAACATGCTCCAAGTCATCTTGACTCACAGCATAGATACACAAGACTTTTCTTGGGAAGGCTGTGCTCAATCTCTGTGATGGCATAGGCTACGGGAAAAACCTAGGAATTCACTCAACTGGGTATTATTTGACTAAGGATGTCAGAAAAATAGTCTCATGCCTTGGCACAAGGAAGTCAGAGGTCCACGTCACACTTAAGAGCTTGACTCTATAACAGGCTAAGGCTAACCCTCTATGAAACTTTCCTGGATCTCTGGAGTTTTTTGTTTGTTTGTTTGTTTGTTTTTCTTTTCTAACCCCAATCTTCCTTTCTATGGTAGTTTGAATAGGAATGGCCCCCACAGACTCAGATGTTTGCATGCTTGGCCCTTAGGGAATGGCACTATTAGGAGATATGGCCTTACTGGTTTATGTTTGGTCTAGTTGGAGGAAGTATGTCACTGTGGAGGTGGAATTTGAGATCTTATTGATGCTCAAGCTGGGTCTACTATAGTTGTCTTTTATTGTTGCCTTTGGATCAAGATGCAGAATTCTCAGCTCCTTCTTCAACACCATGTCTGCCTGTATGCTTTCATGCTTCCCTCCATGACAGTAATAAACTAAATCTCTGAAACTATAAGCCAGCCCTAATTAAATGTGTTCCTTTATAAGAGTTGCCATGGTCATAGTGTCTGCTCATAGCAATAGAAACCCTAACTAAGAAACCATCATTCTGTCCATCTTCTTCCTCTGTAAATGATTTTCAAACACATCTTCACGTCAGGGTAGACATACAAGGATACTGCAAAAATCATGTGTTTTTGTTATTAACTTTATTTTTTTATTTGATATATTTTTTATTTGCATTTCAAATGATTTCTCCTTTCCTGGCTCCACACTCCCCGAAAGTCCCATAAGCTCTCTTCTCTCCCCCTGTCCCCCCATCCATCCCTTCCCACTTCCCTGTTCTGGTATTCCCCTGCACTGCTGCACTGAGCCTTTCCAGAACCAGGGGCCACTCCTTCCTTCTTCTTGGACATCATTTGATATGTGGATTATGTCTTGGGTATTCCAAGTTTCTAGGCTAATATCCGCTTATCAGTGAGTGCATACCATAATTGATCTTTTGAGACTGGGTTACCTTACTTAGTATGATGTTCTTCAGATCTATTTATTTGTCTAAGAATTTCAAGAATTCATTGTTTCTAATGGCTGAGTATACTCCACTGAGTATATATACCACATTTTTTTCATCCATTCTTCCGTTGAGGGACATCTGGGTTCTTTCCAGCTTCTGGCTAGTATAAATAGGGCTGCTATGAACATAGTGGAGCATGTATCCTTATTATATGCTGGGGAATCCTCTGGGTATATGCCCAGGAGTAGTATAGCAGGGTCCTCCGGAAGTGACATGTCCAGTTTTCTGAGGAACCGCCAGACTGATTTCCAGAGTAGTTGTACCAATTTGCAACCCCACCAGCAGTGGAGGAGTGTTCCTCTTTCTCCACATCTTTGCCAACACCTACTGTCTCCTGAGTTTTTAATCTTAGTCATTCTGACTGCTGTTAGGTGAAATCTCAGGGTTGTTTTGATTTGCATTTCCCTAATGACTAATGATGTTGAACATTTTTTAAGACGCTTCTCAGCCATCCAAAGTTCTTCAGGTGAAAATTCTTTGTTTAGCTCTGTACCCCATTTTTAATAGGGTTATTTGGTTTTCTGGGGTCTAACTTCTTGAATTCTTTGTATATATTGGATATTAGCCCTGTATCAGATGTAGGGTTGGTGAAGATCTTTTCCCAATTTGTTGGTTGCTGATTTATCCTTTTGATTGTGTCCTTTGCCTTACAGAAACTTTGTAATTTTATGAGGTCCCATTTGTCAATTCTTGATCTTAGAGCATAAGCTATTGGTGTTCTGTTAAGGAATTTTCTCCCTGTACCGATGTCCTCAAGGGTCTTCCCCAGTTTCTTTTCTATTAGTTTCAGTGTGTCTGACTTTATGTGGAGGTCCTTGATCCATTTGGAGTTGAGCTTAGTACAAGGAGATAAGGATGGATCAATTCTCATTCTTCTCCATGCTGACCTCCAGTTGAACCGGCACCATTTGTTGAAAAGGCTCTTTTTTCCACTGGATGTTTTCAGCTCCTTTGTTGAAGATCAAGTGGGCATAGGTGTATGGGTTCATTTTTGGGTCTTCAATCCTGTTCCATTGATCTTCTGGCCTGTCACTGTACCAATACCATTCAGTTTTTAACACTATTGCTCTGTAGTATTGCTTGAGGTCCAGGATACTGATTCCCCCGGAATTTCTTTTGTGGTTGAGAATAGTTTTAGCTATCCTGGGTTTTTTGTTATTCCAGATGATTTGAGAATTGCTCTTTCTAACTCTATGAAGAACTGAGTAAGAAATGTCAAGGAAGACATCATCAGAGTCCAGGGTCCAAAGATAGAAAGTCCCCAAGAAAAAGATAACAAAGGCTCTGGTGAAAGTGAAGATCCAATGTACACCCTCAAGGAGATTGTATGCTGCCGAGTAAATGAACCATGCCAGTGAAGTATACTGTCCAGAAGGCTTCTGAAGTAAATGGGGATATACAATTGGATTGGAGAAAGAGTATCTTCTCAGTCTGTCTCCTATCCTCCATCTCCACAGCACAGGAGCAGATTGGATTCTGCCACCTAGAAGCCTCTTGCTGAGCACCAAATGTGCTTCCCATTTATTGTGATTCTTCTCTATTCTCCAGGCTCTGGACCTTTCAAAAGCACAGAGTCTATCAGTCATGGACATCAGAGAAATGGTGGCTACGTAGCTCAGGGATCAGAGAAAATTTTATTCCCTTAGAGGTGACAAGCATGCTGAAACTCTTGTGGTCATTTCACATGCTGTGTGAAGAGGCAGGTGAGGGGACACACTTCCGTTCTCTATGTTCCACAATGGTCCTAAAGACTCCAAAATACAGACTCATGTGGCCCAAGAGAATGAAAGAGAAAGAAAGAAAGAAAGAAAGAAAGAAAGAAAGAAAGAAAGAAAGAAAGAAAGAAAGAAGAAGAAGAAAGAAAGAAAGAAAGAAAGAAAGAAAGAAAGAAAGAAAGAAAGAAAGAAAGAAAGAAAGAAAGAAAGAAGAAGAAGAAGGAAGGAAGGAAGGAAGGAAGGAAGGAAGGAAGGAAGGAAGAAAGAAAGAAAGAAAGAGAAAAAGAAAGAAAGAAAGAAAGAAAGAAAGAAAGAAAGAAAGAAAGAAAGAAAGAAAGGCGAGAGGGAGGGAGGAAGGGAGGGAGGGAGGGAAGAAAGGAAGGAAGACAGGAAGGAAGGAAGGAAGGAAATGTGTCTATTCTAATGTCTTTGAACTTTAATTATTAAGATACAGTGAGTAAATGCATGTTTTCATAAGACTTGTTTTATTTGTAACAGTTGCACAGCTGCAACACGTGTGCATTATGCAATGGTGAAATGAGAACAACTAACATGTCTGTTACGTCTTTGTCATCTCTGCAATGAGGATTTAAAATCTTTTCTTTTGGCTGGTTTGAAGAAGAATGTTTGGATCTCTGGGTACCTTAAGTGGATGATTGGCAGCAGCTACATAGAAGGTTAATTGCCAGTCCTGCCTCCACCTGTTAGCAATGGGCTGTTGTCTCTTTTGGCTGAAACAAGTAAAAACACTACACAAAAATGCCTGTATGTCGAAGTTATCAAGCCAACTCCGTCCCCTGAATGTGTTTATCTGTAGATTTTTTTAGTATCATTAATTCAGTAAATCATCCCTTGAGTATGACATATATTTATGTGATGTCTTTTTTCCCTGTTACTTTGCTATCTTCCTGGGAAACTCTCTTGCAGAACTAACAATTAGCATACAATTAAATATAAAAGCAATCAACCCGGGAAGATGCCTCCTATAATTTCCAGCAATCTTGCCTGGGCCTGCATCCTTCATTGCTTGATAACTCCAGTCCAGGTAGCAAAACATTCAATTATGAGCAGTCCCAATATTGAAAGGAGTTCTGGATGCAATACAAAATCAAACAAATGAGGGCTGTCTCATTTCTTTTCAACCTACAGAGATGGGGGAGGGGGACCAGCAGGTTTGAAAATATGCACATTGACCTGAAGTCTCTGCAAGCCACTAATGAAGGCAATGTGGCCAAGCAACTTTGGAAAGAATACAGATAAGCTCTTTGTTGCAACTCTTCTTGTTTTGCTATTAAAATATTTCCTTAGGAGAAAAATTCTATATTTCCAGAGCAGGTTAGTGGGACCAATATAATTCCAAGGGTAATAATGCTAGTCATTTGGAAAACGAAGCAGCCAGGAGCTGTTTGTTGAAGTTTACTCTGTGCCAAGCCTTTCAGGAATATTTTTCATAACTCTCACAATAATTTCACCAGGGCATTCATTGCCCTCATTATAAATTTGAAAAACTATGATTTAGAGCTTCCATTAGAAATTTATTACGATGGGTCATTCAGGAGGGAAAGAAAAAGGAGGGGTGCTTTTTAGATATTCCTGGAGAGCTACATACGATTTGAGAAACGGTATTCCCTCTTAAGTTTTACAGATAAAAAGATTGTCCAATACAATAAGAAAGAAGCAAAACTGAACTAAGCTTCCCACACTGATCACTGACAGAAAAGTCACATCATTTGTGTTGTGAATCATGGTTTATTCAGGTGCACAGGTACAGTCCAGGTGGGACTCCAATTCCAGAAAAGGGGTTGAAGAAGAAAAAAAGAGTTTAGGCTATTTCAAGCCCCTTTCATAGGGCCTGACTCAAAAGTTGTTGAGAGTTGGCATTAATACAAGGTTACAAGGACAGGGATATATTATCAGTTATCTAAATAATCATCTAATATATGGATATCTATTTACCATTTACTGAGAAACTGCATGGGCCTGCAATTTTACTAGGTAAGGAAGTGTGTCATTGATTGAAACAGAGTCTGTGGCATATTTACAAGTTAGGAGGGAAGGAAAAGTTGTAGAATTGGGACTAGAGAGGTGGCTTAGAGCTCAAAGTGAGTTCTCTACTTCTCATCACCATAAGCAGTTTCCCTAACTCAAGGGAGAACCAACTCTCTTGAAAATTGTGCAGGCACCTGCACTCAGTTGGAGAACACACCCCCCCTTGACACACACATATACACATAATCAAAACCCAAAGCCTTTCAAAAGTAAATGTGTAATATATAATAGCAAGGATTTGTGCAAGTGGTGTCAGGTATGAGTGAGGCTGGAGTCTGAGGAAGGAGAGATGGCTCGCAGAAGTGGCGCTTGAGCTCAGAACTGAGTGACAGGGAAGCTCAGTGAATGAATGGACTGAGGAAGAAACAAGGCCAGTGACAAACACAAGAGAGACAATGTGTCTCCTGAACAGTACCAGGGTACACATTGTGCACAAATCTATAATTGTAGTAAGGTTTGGAAGTATCAAACCAACTGGCCCCTCATAGTAACAGTGATGCTTCCGTGTGCAAGCAACACTGTAAACACTCCTGCTGACAGCCTGACTCAATTCTTACAGGAGACCCTCCTTGCTGATGTAGGCATAGAACTACTCCAAGGTTCTTTTGTTGGTAAACAGGAGAAACTGTATATGAACATGGATAGAGGATCCCACATCTACTCTCACAAGAACTGTGCTATAATGCTGCCTTATGCATTTGCAGAAATAAAATAGCATCCAAGAATGCATGTAACTGGGGCTACTTACTCTTGCATTGCTAAAGACTTTATAATCAGCCATAGGTGTACTGTATCTGGCATCATGCTCTTTGGGCTGCAGAGAGACTAATTTACTAATTACTGCACTGATGCCAATCAATAATAACTTTCTAAGGAAATATAATTCTAAGAAAACATAATAGATCATTAGTTTCAGCTATTGAATCTTGTGGATTCAATCAGTCCCCAATGGGGAAGTCTGGGGACTAATTTTTAGGGATCTGGTTTCCAAGCAGGGTTTTGCCCGTATTCCAGTGAGCTCTGTTAGATGGAGTAGTGGACGTGCCTGGCAACTGCTTACTCCTCATGCAACAGTGAAATACGCACCACGTACACCACCCAGGAGAAAGCACAGAACCCTCACGTTCGAGAACACAGGCTCTGGTCATGCTTCTGTGATTGACTTTATTTAATTGTAGACCCTTCCTGTCTTCAGTTTCCTTCCCAGCAGAATGAAGCTGAGAGAGCCTGCCTCGGCAGAGAGCTCTCATGAAGAGCAGGACTTGGCAGAGTGATTTTAGCCTACTTTATCATTCCTGGGACCAGCCAGGAGCTGAAAGATAGCATTTCACTAATCTCCTAGGTGCGAGTGAATGGTTTTGAGAGATTGCAGTTTCTGGTTACTGTAGGAAGAACAGAGGCTAGCTGTGGAATTAGGAGAACATAAGAGGCTGTAAACTGGGACATCAAGACTAGAGTCTTTTAGGTTGAAAGCTTTGAACTGAGCCAAAATCAAGGTCAGGGCAGGTCAGTAAAGGACCAGAGCAGACTGAGTTCACACAACCCAGCCAATTTGTTACATGGAGGAATGATGGGTAGAGCGGGTCGCTGAGCTGTCTTCAATGCTTTCAGCATTTGTGAAGGACACAACACCACTCGTTTATTCATTGTTTTCTACTTTTATACTTTTCTTTCATTTAGTTAACAAAGAACCGTGTGTCTTAAGACTGTCAGTACTATTCTAGCAATTGGGAAGAGAACAACAGACAGAGTCTTTCCTCTAGACTTCTTTGCAATCCCGAGGGCACAGACAACAAGAATAAAGAGACTGGAATTAAACAATGATACCTTGTATTGTGACAAGTGTCAAAAAAATGAAATCTGGAGGCTGCTGCATAAGTAACCTGCAATCATTTTAGGTGACGTGGTCAAAAAGGCCTCTTCTCATCTGTTTTCATGTTTTTATTTTTAATAAAACAACTTTATTCTGAAAGTTTCAAATTTCAGAAAATGAAAGCATACAATACTTGTATACCAGCCATACAGACTTAGAAATTCTTCACATTTTGCCTGAACCACTGGAAGAAAAGCTGTGAGAATTGTAGAGCTTCCTTCTTAAATATTTTAGTACTTAGCTCATAAAAGGAAAATGCTTCTGCCCACCTCCATATCATTATTATAAGCAAGAAATATAATATTTAGGCCATTAAATTAGACAATAATAGATTTTAGACTTAGTGGGACAAGACATAAACTTAAGAAACTGGAGGTACCCATAAAGTCAAATAAAAAAAAGCAAATTATTTTGTTTATATTCTGGATAGTAAAAAAAGACTGTGTTATTTGTAATACATTGTTTCTATATTTCCCATCCTTATTTCCTGCCTTGGAGTTGCATGCATGATTTTGCATCTGTTTTCATGAGGAGGCCTTTGGTTGATACCAAGAATGGTCCTCAGTTGCTCATCTACCTCATTCATCAAGGAAAGATCTCTCAAACCCAGAGCTTTATGGTTAGCCATGCTTACAAGCTTTCTCTGAAGATTCTCTGGCCCAGATTTCCAGGGCTGGATTTGTATGAGGGTGCCACATCCATCTGACACTCATCACGGTTACTGAAGATCCGAGTTCTTATATTTGTGGGACAAGTACTATTTCCCTAGCCCTCAAATGTTCATCTACCTATACTGATCTATGTACACATTTCATATATTTAAAAAGAATTATAGCTACTCATAAGGCATGTTGAGTGTATTCATCATCTGGAAACCATTTACAGAATGTTATTAGATTCTTTACTTGATTTTTAATACATTGTTATTTTACATATTAATTGATTTCAATTGAAGGTTCTGGGGATCTCCTGCACTATACATTTAAATAGGATTTCAAGTACAAAACTTTCCTTTCTGCTTGCACCATGCTCTGAAAAAACATTGCAAAAACTCAAATCTTACTTAGGAAATGTATCTCCAGGATTGTTTTTTTTTTTATTTTATTTTATTGGTAGGGAAAACTATATAGTGTATTGCTTTAATTTCTTAAACCAAAGAAAGCAATAAAGCCAGTTAATGCCATCTGTGATTGAAATAGTATTAGCTGTCATTCAAGAAGCTAAATATAAGTTCTGGATATCATCCTTCCCTGCTATACTTGTATGTTGAATTCATTAAAACATTACCAAAGTTATTGTAAAATGCAATTACAAATTCTAGTCACTGATAAACATAACTGGCAACTATACATTTTATGCTTAGAAAAATTTTAACATTGATGTTGAGTTCCAAATACATATAATAAAACTTTAGTGGTAGAAACATTCAGGAATTTCACCTTTAACTGACAGAAAATATGATAGAGTAGGCAGTGCTGGTTAATTCTGTAAAGAGCTCCAGGTCAGGAGCTTGGAACAGAAACCGAAACAGGAATTTTCCACAAAGTATATCTTGATGATTTACTCAATGTGATTTTATACATTTTATTTGTTTGTCCACATAGACCTGTCCCTTTGCCACTTGTATATGTGTCATCAGGCAGAGCAAATGTTAGCAGACTCCCTTCTGGTGACACTGCTTTACCACACCCACTCCTTTTTAGGATCTCTTTTCATAGGTAACATTTTCTGACTAAAGTCAGGTGCTGGTTCTTCTGCATTTAAAGTCCAGCATGGCCAACTTAAATGATGACTCACAAACAGTGTCGCCAGATAGATGGACAAGCCCAGACATCCTCATGAATGTTCATGCTGAGTTTTTCTATTTGAGATTGTAGCTTTAGTTTTAGTTGTATGTATGTGAGTTCAGGTGCCTGCAGAGGCCACAAGGGGTTGGACTCTCGACCTAGAGTTTTAAGCAGCTACGAGACAGCTGAACTGGGTGTTCTAGATCTTTCCCAGATAGAAATGGAAGTAGTTTGCATTACTCCATCATGATGTGCTGTACACGTGGACAGTATGCATGCAAACAAAGATAAATGATAAGTGCAGGTACAACACCATGCCATGTTCCTTCCAGCAGAGCTCAGGTCATTTTTCAGGAAGACCCCATGCCATTGTTCTGTGACTCAGTACCCAGGGCTCACACTGACCCTTTCAACAGCAGCATGAATCATTGTGATTTTCTGTGTGACTTTCTTCCACATCTGTGTCTACACATAAGGCATGTGTAGACATGGTGGAGAAGAGTTTACAGAGCAATTGTTGAGAAACCTTTCTTAACCCATTTTTTCCCAATGCATAACATGACCAATGCACAGTGTTCCTCTTCATGAATCTCCATCTTCTTCTTTTTTCCTTTTCTTTTATTAGATATATTCTTTATTTATATTTCAAATGATTTCCCCTTTCCTGGTTCCCTCTTCCCCAAAAGTCCCGGAAGCCCTCTTCCCTCCCCCTGTCCCCCAATCAACCCCTTCCCGCTTCCCTGTCCCGGTATTCCCCTACACTGCTGTATAAAGCCTTTCCAGGACCAGGGACTTCACTTTTCTTCTTCTTGGACATCATGTGATATGTCAATTGTGTCTTGGGTATTCCAAGTATCTGGGCTAATATCTACTTATCAGTGAGTACATACCATGTATGTTCTTTTGTGATTGTGTTACCTCACTTAGGATGATATTTTCCAGTTCCACCCATTTGCCTAAGAATTTCATGAATTCATTGTTTTTAATAGCTGAGTAGTATTCCATAGTCTAAATATACCACATTTTCTGTATCCATGCCTCCGTTGAGGGACATCTAGGTTCTTTCCAGCTTCTAGCTGTCCATCTTCTTACATAGGAAATACTATGTTTGCACAAGTGATTTCTTGGATACAGAAGTTATATCAAAAGTGCTTCACCTCTCTAATAGAAAAGAAATTGGGAAAGACCCTTGAGGACATCGGTACAGGGGGAAAGTTCCTGAACAGAATACCAATAGCTTATGCTCTAAGATCAAGAATTGACAAATGGGATCTCATAAAATTACAAAGTTTCTGTACAGCAAAGGACACCATCAAAAGGACAAATCGGCAACCAACAAATTAGGAAAAGATCTTTATCAACCCTACATCAGAGAGAGGGATAATATCCAATATATACAAAGAATTCAAGAAGCTAGACCCCAGAAAACCAAATAACCCTATTAAAAAATGGGATACAGAGTTAAACAAAGAATTCTCACCTGAAGAACTTCAGATGGCTGAGAAACATCTTAAAAAATGCTCAACTTATTTAGTCATCAGGGAAATGCAAATCAAAACAACCCTGAGATTTCACCTTACACCATTCAGAATCACTAAGATTAAAAACTCAGGAGACAGCAGGTGTTGGCAAGGATGTGGAGAAAGAGGAACACTCCTCCACTGCTGGTAGGGTTGAAAATTGGTACAACCACTCTGGAAATCAGTCTGGCAGTTCCTCAGAAAATTGGGCACATCACTTCTGAAAGATCCTGCTGTACCACTCCTGGGCATATACCCAGAGGATTCCCCAGCATGTAATAAGGATATATGCTCCACTATGTTCATAGCAGCCCTATTTATAATAGCCAGAAACTAAAGAACCCAGGTATCCCTCAACAGAAGAACGGATGCAAAAATGTGGTATATATACACAATGGAGTACTATTCAGCCATTAGAAACAATGAATTCATGAAATTCTTAGGCAAATGGATGGAGCTGGAGAACAACATACTAACTGCAGTAACCCAGTCTTGAAAGATCAATCATGATATGCACTCACTAATAAGTGGATATTAGCCTGGAAAACTGGAATACCCAAAATATAATCCACACATCAAATGAGGTACAAGAAGAATGGAGGAGTGGCCCCTGGTTCTGGAAAGAATCAGTGTAGCAGTATAAGGCAAAACCAGAACAGGGAAGTGTGAAGGGGTGGGTGGGAGAACAGGGGGAGGGAAGGGGGCTTATGTGAGCATTCAGGGAGTGGGGGACCAGAAAAGGGGAAATCACTTGAAATGTAAATAAGAAATATATTGAATAAAAAAAAAGTGCTTCACCTCTTAAATCATAGACACAATCTTTGAAAGTGGATACATATGTTCTCTCATATTTGAACAAGTAAAATGGAGGCAAAGAACAATTGATTAACTTGCACCCTACTGTAGCATTCTACAGTGAGTTCAGTGGTCGGAGTCAGGGTAATCTCAGCAGGGAGAACAGACCTGGTTAGTTACACATTGTAATAACAATTTCTGAAGATTACCTTTCTCCTCTGGCACCCAGTGCTACACTGATGGAGGGAATAGGAAATCACCTCTTGGGAAGATGAGGGTTATCTTTGTTGCTTTCTTTTGCTGTGATAAAATACTATGACCAAATACCACTTGGGAAGGGAAGGGTTTTCTTCAGCTTCTCGCTAGGAAGCCAGGAAGGAACAGTAGGCAGGAACCTGGACGCAGGAACTGATCATGGGGGAACACGGTCATGGAAGAGTGTTGCTTCCTGGCTTGTTCCTCATAACTTCTTCAGCCTGCTTAAAGCACCAAGAACCCTCAGCATGTCCACAGTGAGCTGAGATCCGTTTCAGATGAATCATCAATCAAGAGAACATACCACAGGTTTGCCCACAAACTACTCAAGTGAGGACATTTTCTCAGTCAAAGTTCCCTCCTCCACAATGATTCCAGCTTGTGAAAACCTAACAATAAAACAAAACAGTACAAGTTTGATGATTTCATTCTAGGAATAGATGAGACATCATAAATGTAAGGACAATTTTATATGGACAATACATTTAGGGATAGATAGGATTATTTCACTGGAGGATTCACTGAAATAGATAAATGCTTCTAAAACATATACTCTAGTTCCTAATATTGAATGATTCTGAGCTGCAGGCCTAAACAAATATGCTTAACCCAAAGAAGCAGGAGATGGACACACCCTCAAAGACAAATACTTTCTAATGGTTCAGGAAACAATTAGCCTGAAGAGCAAAAGGACACACGCAGAGACTGAAACAGAAGTCAATTCCATGCATTTGTTAGTATTATAAAGTAGCTCCAGGAACCCGTCAGATATTTCAAGCTGGGACAGGAGACAGCAGAAACTGTGGGGCTTGCTTTTTCATGATTTCTCATCCTTGCTGTCATCCTAAAACTTGATAAAATGGAATAATTCCAGGTTTATTAGCATCAAGACACAACAAGGTCCCTGTGAGAGACAGGTAAAAAGCACCGGTGGGGCAGGGAGCTTTTAGAGGCCTTTAAGTGCTAATTGCAGGTGTGAGGAATCATGGGCTCCATGACAGGAAACAAGAGATGAGGGCCATGGAGATGGCCATTTTCCACCTCACAGTCTCTGGATTTCTAAAAGCAATCACACACATGTACGCGCATATGCGTGTATATGCACACACACACACATACACACGCACCTGTCACATAAAGCTATTCACAAACTCTGAGTGATGATTTACTCCACAGGGGCTGCATCCTGGGGAATTTTATGCACAACGTGAAATGGCTCTTGCCTGAGGGAGCACCCTTTTCATCTAACTCATTGGTTTTATGAGGAAATAGGGAAAAAAAGAACTTGCATAGGAACATGCTCAGAGGCAAGTTCACAAAAAACATTCTATGCAAAGGACAAAAGAACCACATTTATAAGCAGCCACCATGGGATAAGTGTGCATTATTTCATTAAGATCTCTTAATGCATTTATTAGCTGGGGTATTGTTGTAGTCTCACCTTAAAAATTAGGATTCAAGATTTAGGATAATTTTATGATTGTTCCAAATCAATACAACAAAGAGGCTAATTTCTATTTTGTCCAACCCAAAGCATAAGTTTACTTGTGTTGTAGTGTGACAGTAAACCCAGGGAGATCTAAAGAAGCCAAGTTTGCTTCCTCTACTGTCCTTCATGCACATTGTCTGATTTGTTCTGAGGCATGGCCCATTTCTGACTCTTGAGTTAAAATCATCGCCATGGCCAGAGGGGTTACTGGATCAGTCCAAATGCAGTGTGTAGAAAAGAGCTAAACTCTGAGACACGAAGAAGCAAAGGCTAGGGCCAGAATGTTATAGTCAGAGGACAGAAAAGATAAAGTCAAGACAGGAATAAAACTCAGGGATGGGTGGGATGCTTTCCTGTTCTCTACTGTGTTTGTTTAGAGTACAATGCAGAAAAAAATATGTGTCCAGAGGACTTAAACTGCACAACCTCAGAACTCCACCCAACACTGTATAAAAATCCAGGATCTTCCTTGGAAAGAAATAGAGATCGCTTTTCCATATCACCCTCTCTAATAACACTAATTAGTAAAGCCAGACTTCCACAGCTCTGTGGATCGTGCATGCACCAGGCCTTGGGCTGAGCTGTTTATTATCAAGAGGAAATGGATCAAAAGCAGAGAATATCATTTTATGCAGCAGTGGGATAATATTTACATTGGTTCAAGATCAAGTGCCTGGCCTTTTGGCACTTATCCACACACTTCCTCTCAGGAAGCCATTACAATGCTGAGTGCCACAGGGAGGCCACTTCGGGCAGTTCCTCTATCAAACACATTGGTGTGTTTTTGACAAAAGGTCTTTTATGAATCCCATGTATTTCTTGTTTCTCCTTAAACACATTTTTTTTTAAGGAAAAGAACTATGAAAGCCTACGGTCACCCACAGTTTTTCACCCTTAAGTATCCTTATTTGTTCTAGTTCAATACAAAAGTAGGTGTAACCATTGATCTCTGAGTGCAAGGGCCATGGGTGTTGCTGCATCCCAGTGCCTAATCAGCTACAGAGGACAATGTAGGTTTTGGTTAATGGATGTAACTACTGGTTAATGAATGGATGCAAACAGTCACATGCTTTCAATAGGTAGAGTCCTGCTTATTGTTACTTTTAGAAAGCAGAGAAAGAAGCTAGCTGTAGCATTCAAATTCTGATCTCAGCACTTGGGAGGCTAAAGTGTAAATATTAAGAGCTCTTGGTCAACATGGCCTATATTGTAATACTTGCTTAAAAGAAAATAAGTACAGATAAAGGAGACTATCAAACACACTGAATGGCTACTTTGTGTTGGGTCTTATAAGAACACAATATATGTAGTTTCTGGGGTGCCCTATCATAGAATAGATCTTCTATAGAGTAAAGCAATCAGTTGGCAAATGTCAAAGTTGAGATTCAGACTCACCTCATCCTAGCACTAAAGGTTTGCTGGTGTTTGGCTTCCTTTGGCTTTCCCACTATAGCTTTAGCATATCTAAAATTTTTGAAAGCTCCAAAGCACAAAAGTATGCTGGGTAAATACAAATGTCAAAACAGACATCTAAATTCAGATTAATAACAAGATAGGCTTGTTGATACAATATAGTGCAACAAAAATCACCAACATAAAAAATCATATATATATATATATATATATATATATATATATATATGTGTGTGTGTGTGTGTGTGTGTGTATGTGTGTGCATGTGCATATGTGTATGCATATGCATATGTGTATGCGTATGTGTATGTGTGTGTATGTGTATATATATACATATCCAATGTAATATAATTTTCTTGGATGCCCTGGAAAAGCAGTTCCCCTAAATCCTGGTAGAGTAGGCACAGCCTTCTGGCGGTCTCATGGCAGTCCTCTTAGATTCTAGCCAGTTTGTTTTGTGTGACCTGAAATCAATGAGACATACTTCCATTTATATAGTGTTTTTTGAGCCCTTAATAAAAGCTAACCCCTCTACTAGACTCTGGATTTGCAAAGCTTCCATGACATGCCATGGTGCCATGGTCTTTCTCTCCAGGGCTTTCATAGGAAAGAGGCAGAACCAAAAACAATTGGGAGTTTCAGGCTTATGGAGGACTCATCTATCTGCGTCCAGACTTTCTACAAGTACAAAGCTATACTGCCATTAATGGGACACTGATACATAAAAGAAATAATGGACATAATCAGAGTCTTAGACCAGGCAAAAATAGGCAAATATTTGAATCCACTGCCCCAGGATACAATTGGCTATTCCGGGGAGAATAATCAAGAAGAATAAACATATCTATCAATTTTTTGCTGATACACCTGAGCCCCACTATATCAAGTTGATCTCATGTGGTGCTTGCAGATAATTTGTTCAGTTCTCAGAGACCCTAGAGTATGTGAAATGGAAGATAGGATGCAAGAGCAATGGGAACTCTGACTCATGGATGTGCTGTTAGCATTGGTTCAGCAGCAAGAATGAATGGAAAAATATTGCAAATAGTGCCCAGATGTAAGGGCAGCTTGCAAACACATCACAGAGGATGCTGACAGCAAAGGGTGATGATGGAGCATTCTGTCTAGGAACCTATAAGGATCACCCCAAGAGACAAGGTTAGCTCCTCTAATCATCAGCACAGTAACCCTAAGAAGTACACAAAGTTTGAAACTATGACTCTTAGAGCCTTGTGCTTTGCTCATTCCTTTCCAGTTTTCTGGAAGGGAGAATGCCAGTCTGTCATGTGTAGGCCTCTTTATTTTCAAAAGATTAAGGGCTTATCTAGTTATCAGGTAGAAAGATAGATGGACTATTGTAGATATTCTCTAACTTGCTTCCAGTCAGTGATATTTTGTTAATCAGTCTTTTGTTAAGCGCTATTTTGATAAAGACTGACAAAAATACAATAAACTTTGAAAAACTTTGCTTAATCTACCCAATGGCTGTTGGCATGGAGATACGAGAAATTTCTGAGAACGTGACTGACTAACCCTCTGGAGCATGAACCTTGTGTTTTAAAGAGCTTTTCCAAGGAACTGGATCCTCTATAGATGATTCCAAGTAATCTCCCCTTTTGATGGACAGAAGAAATCCTCCAAGACACAGCACTTGAGGACTCATGCAAGTTTGCAATGTTTTACTTTCTCTGTTTCCATAGTCTCTCTCTATATAACATAATACAAACCCGGTGCTCTGGTCATTCAGTTCATCCATTTCTGTACATCTGAGATAAAACATCAAATGTCATTTCTGTACTGTGATCATGGTTCCACATTCAGGTCAGATAATCTGACCTCTGTAGGCCTCAGTTTCCCTGTTTTCAGAATGCAAACAACTATAAAATCCAACCCTGGGGGTTAAGGAGAGATGAAGGCAATCATAGCTATAACCACATACATCCCTAATAGAGAAGATGGGTCTTCTCCTCAGTGTTCACTCCCCACTGTGAAGTCTAACATGTACATATTCATAAGACATATTGCAGAGAGAGTCTACAACACAATGCTTTTCTTATTGACATAATTTTTGGCTCACTGCTTGAAATATAGCCTAGCATGATGGGGAAGAATAAAAATTAAAGCATGAGGCAGTCATATTTTGCCTGCAGCCAAGGTTCAAACAGCAATGAACATGTAAGACTACATCTTTCTTTTAAATTTAACTTATTTATTTTCATCGCTATTGCTATTAATATTTATTATTATTATTATTCTCATTATTGCTATTTTCATAACTATTATTATATGTATATGACTGAACATATGCCATGGTGTATATGTGGTGGGGCATCAGAAGACAACTTTAAATGTGTTGTCTCATTCCACCATGGAACATGAGGATTGACTTTAGATTATCAGGATTGCTTGGCAAATACCTTTAGCTATGAACCATCTCAACTGTTCTTCAGAACAACTTTTGACCCAAGGTATATAAAAATTCATGACAGATTGAGAAGGCTATAGACAGATGAGACAAGCAGTGGTGAGGAGGAGATGCTCAGATAGAGGATGAACATGGAGAAAGATCTGAGCTCAGGCCAGTGGAGAAGGAGCAGAAGGTCATCTGCTGAGAATTGATACTTCCTTGGGAATCTGTTTGAAGATGTGTGAACATAGCAGTAGAATGAAAAGGAGCACCTTATACAGAAGCCTCACCACCCTGGCCTTGTTACCCATGCGGGTAATGGCTCCGGGAGTTTGTCTCTGGCTCCATCTCTGCCTCACACTCATCTGCCTTTTCTGCTTCCTGTCACAGCCAAGTATCCCAAGCCACCTGTGTTGCTTCAAGCTCACCTAGGGAACCAGCCATCCATCTCAGTTTATCAGGCTTGGAAATCAGACTTTCTATGATTCCTTAAGATATAAATATTGTAGGACTCAGCTGACCCCTGGACCAGAAACTTCATTCAGAGAGTCCACAAAACACACTCTGACAATTGCCTCGTCACGCTGTGCTACCCTGCTGCTTTGCACCTTCTTGAGAAGCTCCCCTTTCCTGTTCTCAGTGAGCATCCTGAGGTTTCTTCCTCTGCAGCAGCAAGTTTTCTGCATTAAACCTACCAGAGAAGTTCTTCTCAACTCCACCCTTCAGGCTCCCCATATGGACCACCAGTAGAACTTCTTCTAGACTCTGCCCTCTTAAGCCTTCTATGTAACAATCTTTCTCATCCCTGCTAACTTTGTACAACTGTGTAGCATTACCCAGAGACCACTTACTGTGGTACTCAAGGCATCTTGTTCCATTGTCTATTCTCAAGTATCTGTCATGAGTTCCTACCACAGACAATAAGAGCCTATAAAGATTGGTTCAGAACATCTCCTTACACTGATAATGAGGAAACATGCTTTCCATGCTAGCCTCAACAAGTCATTATGATGTGACCTCATGTAAGTCATTTAATCTCACTAAAACAATGGTGGTTTTTTATTATTTAGTTTGACATTCATTTATTTGCTGTTGGAGGCAGGGGAGGGGTACATACCAAAGTATATGAATGGAGGTTAGAGGGCACCTTTTTCTACCCTGTAGCTATAAGCAATCTTACCATCACATTGTATTTCTTTAATTTTCAACAGAGGTCACCAAAACATGGTTTGTGAGCCGATGCATTTGGAGCCAAGTTTTACAAATGCAGTTTTGCTTTGTTTTGTTTTTTAAACCTACCCATGTCACTTAACTTGCATATTGTCCTCAGCTTCTTGAATCTTATGACATAAGAGTTAGGGAATTGTGACAAAGAGTTCCTGGCCACAAAACCCCAAATATTTGCTATGTGGCCCTTTACCAAAAGGTTTCCTAGCTCCTGAGTATGATATTTGATGTTTCATTAAGCACTACCACTTTAGGATTGTGATTTACTGCATTAATAATTAAAAACATGTATACATAAGCACCAGAGAAAATTTAAGCTATTTGATCTTTTTATATCACTATTTATGTGCTACGAGAGTTTAGAGGGCTCAATTCAGCTTTTGGAGTCATAATTTGTTCTTTCTATTATTTTAAAAGGTAATTCTTGTACTCAATTTTTCAGGCTATAATAAGATCTGAGTAAAAATTGCATCCATACAAGACCATCTAATTTGATCCCTGGCTTTTTAGTAACGCACTCCTTGTCCTCCCTTGCATCTTCTGGGTAATTAAATCACCATCTGTAAGTGGAGAAGGGACACAGTGTCTTTATTATTTAACAGATCTTAATAGAGACTCCCACCACTTCAACATAAATATTCTATGCCAAACTTGCCTTTGACATCCACATAAAAACATTCTGCACCGTTATGTATGCCCAGCCCTCTTCCCTTCCATTACCATGTCTGTTCATGCATGAAGTGGGCAAACACAATCTGCTTGCATAATTAAAGGCTCAGTGGAGGGTCAGGTGACTTGGGGCAGGTGCTGCTCTGGAGTGTAGAGGATGGAAATCCTGAGAGTCATTGGTTGGATAGAAGCTTTGCTGGGAAAAGGTGTTAAGTGTCGACTTAACACCTAGCCATCTTCAGGTGCCTCCTACACAATCCCAGGCAGAAAATCTCCACGGTCCATTTTAGAAGACAGTGGTTTATTTAAGATAGAATGACTGTTACCAAATAGGTGAGGGAGCCACTCAAGGTGCTGTTCAGGTCACATGCTTAAAAAACAAAAACAAAAACGAGATATCACTGACTGACAGCATCAGCTAGTACATCGTATCTCTGGCCCCTTCCTTACACTGTGCTAGAGTCACACTGTTCAAGTGCTACTCAGGACTGCTGCCTGGGCTTGGTGTGGATTCTAGTGCTGATCTGTGATATGTGGAATGCCTCTAAAAGGCAATTATAAGGGTTATTCTTATAATGCTATGACCATACTGCCTTACAGAAACAATAAATGGAGAAAAGAGAAAAGATTTGATTTCTGCCTTCAGATGCTTTCAGTCCATTCACTAAGGCAAAGAAAACAATGCAAATTAGCTCAGTTCATGGTAGAAGGTGCGAGAGTAGATGACCGTCTATGCATATCACTGCAGATCCAGAAGCTATGAATGTGACAGGAAGTGGGCAGATATAACACACTCCTAAAACTCCTTCCCAAAGTGACTCACTGTTTTCAGCAAGACCCTAACTCCAGAATTTTCCAGAACCTCTGAAAATAGTGCCACTGTTTAGAAACCAAGTGTTCAAATAATCATAACTAATATTTCAGATTCAAATAAATATTCTGCCCCTAGAGACTAGAGGGTCATGACCAAATATACTTTGAACTCTGATGTTCAGAGTTTTCACAGTGTTGAGTTCCAACATTGTTCAAAGGTCCAAGTTTAGATGTTAAGTCAATATTTGTGAAGAAATATCAACCTTGAGCCTCTGAAAAGTAAAAAGGCATTTTACATACTTCAAGCATACAATGGCCCAGAGTAAAACTACCATTCCCCAAGAGGAGAGTAGGAATCCTAGAAAAGACTAATTGGTCAATATATTTATGTGTATGTGTATATATATATATATATATATATATATATATATATATATATATATATATATATATATATATATATATTGAAGCCCAGCAAGGCACACACCACATCCCGCAGTTTCATGTCCACACTCACATGACCTCCAGATTGCTTGGGGAAAGGCACTCCTATGATCTTCCCAGTCATATCTGCATGGCCTCTTTTTTTGACTAGTTCCACTCAGCACCCATACCTTTCTTTGGCAGATGTCCCATGTGCCTGGCATCTTCAACATCCTGGAGTCTCCATTTCAACATGGGCTTCACCCTCAAAGTTTCAGTGATTATATTTTGATGGGTCTTCAAGGTTTTCTTTAAAAGTACTGACATAAGTCTCTATAATTCTGTAATTACTGCATACAATCCTCTCCATGTAGACAAATGAAGCAGTACTCAGGACTTTCAAAACCATTGGAGCTGTAGCCTCTGAGATCCTTGAACCCAGGAAACAAGGGCCCTGCATGATGTTACCCCTGTGTGTCTCTTATTTATAAGAAGA